>NC_050443.1:110353497-110712247 GCF_903995425.1 Onychomys torridus | reverse complement strand
TGCACACCACATGGACCCACATACACATAAACAAAAATAAAGTCTTAAAAAAAATAAGACCTACCCAAGAGGCAATACCTATGGAAGCAAGAACATGCTGGTGCTGAGACAGACACTAAAATGATGTATCATGATTAAATAAGTTTTTATTGTCACATTTAACTGCTTTGTCAGATATACACTGTATATTTCAGTATGGCATAAAAATAAGAATATTTTCCTGAATGTCAAAATCTGAACAGAGGAGATGGTGATGGCACTTTAAAAAACTGGAATTCACACCGTGCTGAAGCCGCTAGTAGGTAGCTGATAAAAGCTGGAACTCACTGCGGATAAAGTGACCCTCAACATTCAAATCAAACGGCAGTGGTGTAAGCCCAGCAAAACTGGGACAGCAGTTCCAGTGCCTACCCAGGGCACAACCAAGGCAGGGTAGTCCAGCATCTCATTTCTAAGCCTGTATCTGCTGAGCCTGGGAGCTAGAGCTCATGAGTAAACATCACTGTAAAAGAAAGGAATCCTTTGGAACCAAATTTTAAGCCTTTTAACAACTTCTTCATCCTTATATGTTTTAACTATTTCAAGGAAAGGCAGTTGAGCGGCAAGCATTATGGGCTGACTGACCGCCATAAATGGCAGGTCTTGCCATTTCCAATCCAGGAGCCCAATATATTCTAAAATGTTTTTAGTGGTTTTACACATTCTGGGCAAAACTAGAAAACAAGCAGTAATTAAATAAAAACGTAAGTGCATCTCAATGGTCTCTATACATTTGCAATTATCCTCCAAATGGCAACTTAAAAAAGGGGAGGGGGTACAGTTATTCAGACCATTGCAGCATATTGTATTCACCAAGATTCCTGGATATGTTCTTAAAAATGTCCTTCCTCCACAAACCTAGCCCCGGCTGTGCCAGACCGAAGTGCATTACGTTTCTTCCACAGGAACTCAGCTAAATCTGCTGTGTCTAGGATCTGTTCAGCACAGACTCAGGCCTGGCATCTCACTCCTTTCTGCCATCCACTGCCATGTGGCCTTCCTCAAAGACTCCAGAACAGAGGCCAACTGTACTGGTGTGGTGCAGCAGTGGCCGCCGTACACTAGGAGACAAGGAACTGACTTCATGACACTGATCTGGATGAGTACTCACTGGGGATTAGTATGTCTACGTTTTAAAAAGGCAACCATTTTAAGTGACAATACGTAGGCTAGTAGAAAAAACGTTGAAACAAAGCCCTCTCTCCCATCTTACAAAGTCATGCAGACAGGAGAAGCAGTGTCTGATTTGTTCCAATTAGGCTTCTTGGAATTAACAAAATTTCTTTTCTGGCAAAGATGAATTTGGCTCATCATAGAAAGTTCTTGGAAGGCTGCTGCTAAACTCATTTCCCTTTGAAAAGCAAATTTCAAGGCATGACAGTGCAGAGGTAAGTTTCTGACTTCTAGAGTATTTATAGACTAATTGTACTTAGTCTCTCCTCTCCAATTTAAAGGACAGACTACACTGAGGAGTCTCACTCTGCCTAAATTGACTAGTACATCCATGAATCGCACCAGAATTAGGACAATTTGATTATCATAATGATTCTGCTGTGAACCCATGCACTGCACCCAGAGGTGAGGACCAGCGGGCAGAGGATTCTGGGGGTTCTGTGCATGGGGTGTTCCACTTGAGAGCCACGGCATCTGAGAAAGCAGTTCTCCCCACAGATTAAGTCCTCAACAAATTCTCAATAAGCCATTAAGAAAAGCAGTGCCAAGTGGAGAGAGTGTCATTTGTTTACTTAAATCTGGGAGGTCTGAGTGTTCCTGGGGTCCTCCTCGGCATGTGTCACAGGCCGTGAATTCTTTGAATGCGAGCATTCACTATGAGGGGACTCTGCAGGGTCAATCAAATTTTCATAATCACTGTCGTCTGATTCCTCCGCACTGTCTTCAGCTGCTCTCTGGGCAGGAAGAAGGTCTGCCCCACTTGCAGAGAGCTTCAGTCCGGCACTGGTGGAAGCGTAGCTGGAAGAGCCCACAGCTTGAGGCCGAGGCATGAAGACACTCCTTTCCATGCGAGAATGGCTCAGAGGACTTTCTTGATTGTTTGGGTGAAAGTCAGAATAAGGGGGAGGGGGATCAGAGGGCTCAGTGTCTGCGAGAGTACTTCTCCCTCTGGCTGCAAAGCCAGAACAGGACATCCGAGGGCTGAATGCTGGCTCCAGGTTTTCAGACGGTATCTGTCTGCTTGACAGGGCCTGCTGCAATCCTACACAGAAACAGGAAGAACGTTTGAACAAACTTTCTACCTTCACAGCTTTTTACTTGCACTCACTAAAAGGTCAACTTGAATGTTTTGGAAATGATCAATAAGGCTGTGAAGTTATTGTTGTTAATATTTTATAAATAATTTCTTACACATCCATTTATTTGCATCTTGAGTACCAGGCCAACCATGGTTACACAGTGAGACCCTGTCTCAAAAAAACAAAAACAAAGCAAAAAGGAAAACAGTTGACAATCCAGGCAATCTGAATAGAAATGTAGCCCTCACATGTAAAACAGGTTGTCACTTCAAATTATATGCTGTTTTGCCCACCTGTTGCCCACTGTGCTCAAAAACTTGGGACTACTAGCTGACACTAGAAACCATCCCACCACCTTTACAGGCACATGAACACAGAACATTCCTTGGACAGTATTCTTTCAAATATCACATTGCTTTTCTTTTAATGTGTACTTGTGTCTACTACTTGCATAAAAGTACCAAAGGAAGCCAGAGAGGGTGCTGGATCCTCTGCAACTGGAGTTAC
Organism: Onychomys torridus; assembly: GCF_903995425.1. Lineage (NCBI taxonomy): Eukaryota > Metazoa > Chordata > Mammalia > Rodentia > Cricetidae > Onychomys > Onychomys torridus. The sequence goes on along the minus strand of NC_050443.1, from coordinate 110,709,449 downwards.
AGGTAGTGAGCTGCCCTACGTGGGTGCTGGGAACCTACTTAGTCCTCTGCAGACGCAGCAAGTCACCTTTCCATCCCCTAAGTTATAAAGCTCTAATGAACATAGGACACCATCCTGATATGTACAGCATACCATTGTTAGCTTGGTAGTAGTTATCACGGTTGCTAGAAATAGATGATATTGTCAATACACACAAAAATCTGCACCAAATTTCTAAGATCTATACTAACTTTTGCTTCATCTTTTCTCTTTGGTCCTCTTGTTTTCGTTTCAGAAATTGGAGGAATACCATGAAAAAAGCGATTCTCATTAAATGCTTAATGACAAGGAAATGTCCTTCCTCTATCATGTGAACCTGGTACTTGCTTAGTATAGAAGGATTCACACCAAACTGAAGCTATGGCTCAGTGGGTAAAGATCTTGCCTAACACACACAAAGCCTGAGATCTAGTCCCCACCACTGCATAAAAGTATGGTGGTGTGCTGGTACTTGGGAGGGAAAAATCAGGAGAATCAGAAATTCAACGTCATCATCAGCTACAGAGAATGTTCAAGGCCAGACTGGGGTATATGAGACCCTTCCTCACAAGCATGAGGATTAGGGGAGGTTTTTGGAATGGTCTCATGTCATTGAATGGGTAATTTGATAATTAAAGTAATGAATAGTTCAGCCAGATAGCAAGACCTGTAATTCTAGCTACTTTGAAGTAGGTATGGTGGCATGTGCCTTTAATTCCAGTAGAGATCCAGGTGGATCTCTGGTCTACAGAGCAGAGTTCCAGGATATCCAGGATTACACAGAGAAACCCTCTCTGTGAAAACAAACAGAAAATTCTAGGTACTCTGGAGAATGACGAAGGAAGATCCCAGGTCTGATGTTGCCTGGACCACGCGTCAAGTTCAAAGCCTGTTTGGGCAACTTACCAACACTCTCAAAACTAAAAAGCAGGGCCAGTGGGATGGTCCAACAGATTAACTCTGCCTCCCAGCCTGACAATCTGAGTCCAATCTCCTGGGAGAAGAGAACCAACTCTTCTACAACCTGACCTCCCACTGGTGTGCACAACAAACACATACAAAACCAAAAAGTAAAGCTGGGTACTCATGACTTTAATTCCACCACTCAGGAGGTAGAGTCGTTTGGATCTCATCAGGCATGTGAGCACATACCTGTAATCCTAGTACTTGGGAGGCGTTAGGGGACAGATCAGGCCAGCCTGGTCTACACAGTGAGTTTCAAGCCTACCATGGATACACAGTGAGACAGTGTATAAAGTAATTATAAAATGAAATAAAATGAATGCAAAACGGGGGCTGGAGTGTAGCTCAGTGGTGAAGTGCCTAGCACGTGGGAAAGCCTATGTTCAGACCTCAGAACCCCACCCTAACAAACCAAGACACTTCTCTGATATGGAATGGTAGACACTCAGTCAGAAGCTTACTTCTTTCTTGTTCCTTTTCATTTTTCTTCTGAGTGATTTGTCTTCTTAATTTGTTCACTTCTGCCTGACAAGATTCAACAACTCGTTCACTCTTTTCTACATCTGCACACACTGCCTGAGGGAAAAAACACAACAAAGTTAGCTTCAAACTAGGCAGGAGGTAATCTGTAATTATTACAATCCCAGGAAAAACGGGCCTGGAGAGATGGCTCAGCACTTAGGAGCACTGGTTCCTGCTCTTCCAAAGGACCCAGGATTGATTCCCAGCAGGCTCACAACACCTGTAACTGAGCTCCCAAGGGATCCACACCTTTTTCTGGCCTCCAAGGTCACCAGGCACTGAAGTCACCCAAATTAAATGCAGACAGGTAAGGTAGGGCAGTCTTGAGTGCCCAGGAGAGCAGGGCTGAGTTCCCCTTTATGAGACTAGCCTTTCCCACATAGCTCAGGTGTCATTTTCTGCCTTATTCCTTTGAGAAAGTGTCTCTCCCTAACATGGAGCTCCTGAATTTTTTGGCTAGACTGGAAGCTGGTAAGCTGGTGGTCCTGTCTCTGCCCACCCAGTGCATGCACAGGCATGCGCAGGACCGTGTCCAGCCTATCACACAGACACTGGGGTCTCAACTCTAGTCCTCACACTTCAACAGCAAGCGCTCTCTAACCACCGATGGAGCCACTTCTCCAGCTTGCTGGTTTTCTTTTTAAGGCTGTGTCCTACAAGCTACATTATATTAATCAACACAATGAGGAGTCAGTTTTAGTCATCTTAAAAAAATTATTTTCATTAGGGGCTAGAGAGATGGCTTGGTGGCTAAAAGCAGGACTGCTCCTGCAGAGTTTGGTTCCTAGCACCCATCGAGATCCATAACTGACACATACTTAATAAGTTAAAAAATTAGTAAGTGCATAATTAGAGTGCACGTGTGTGTGTGTGTGTGTGTGTGTGTGTGTGTGTGTGTGCGTGCGTGCGCGCGCACCATGACCACATGTGGAGGTCAGAGGGAAACTGTGAAGTCAGTTCTCTTCATCCACCTTTAAGAGGGCTACAGAGGGGTTGGGGACTTAGCTCAGTGGTACAGTGGTAGAGCGCTTGCCTAGCAAGGGCAAGGCCCTGGGTTCAGTCCTCAGCTAAAAAAAAAAAAGAAAAAAAAAAGAAAGAGGGGAGGGCTCCAGTGATCAAACCCAGGTGGCCAGATTTATAGGAATTTGTTGTTGTTTTTGACCAAGTTTCAACTGAATAGGCTATACTGGTTGGTCATGTAGTCCAGTGAGTCTCTTGTCTCTGTCTCCCTGATGCTGGTGTATGCCACCATGCCCAACCTTTTTTTTTTTTTTTTTTTTGGTTTTTTGAGACAGGGTTTCTCTGTGTAGTTTTGGAGCTTATCCTGGAACTTGCTCTGTAGAGCCAGGCTGGCCTCAAACTCACAAAGTTTGCCTCTGCCTCCCGAGTGCTGGGATTAAAGGTGTGTGCCACTGCCACGTGGCCTTAAGATCTATTTTTATTTATGTGTATGCGTGTGCTTGTGTGGGTGCTGTGGAAGTCAGGAGAGGGTGTTGGATCTCCTGGAGCTGGAGTTATGGGTAATTGTAAGCCACCCAACAACGATGCTGAGAATTAAACAATGGTCTTCTGCAAGAGCACCAAGTGCTCTGAACTGCTGACCCATTTCTCCAGCCCATGCCCAGGTTTGTTATTCAGGTTTTGGGGATCAACTCAGGTCCTCAAGCTTGTGCCACAGGCACTTCACTGAGTCATCTCTCCAGCCCCACTAGACTGTTATTAGTTACTAACTTGCTTTTTCTTTTTGCAAGACAGGGTTTCTCTATGTAGTTTTGGTGCTTGTCCTGGATCTAATTCTGTAGACCAGGCTGGCCTCAAACTCACAGAGATCTGCCTGGTTCTACCTCCCGAGTGCTGGGATTAAAAGCGTGTGCCACCACCACCTGGCTAACTTGCTTTCTTAATTTTTATCATTTTAAGATGATTGTGCTGGTTGGGGATTTAGCTCAGTGGTAGAGCACTTGCCTACCAAGCGTAAGGCCCTGGGTTTGATCCTCAGCTCAAAAAAAAAAAAAGGTGATTGTGCAACTCAGTTTATAAGTCTTTTGAAAGGCTAGCTAGGATGGGAAAAATAGAATTTCTTCCCTTGCTTAATTTTATTGGAACAAAAACGGAATTTTTTTTTATCAGTCTAGCTTACAAGGGAAGGAAGCATAAAAGATAAGCCTAGAATGAGATGTTTTCAACAATTCATTTATAACCAACAATTAAAAATAGGATAAGATAGGGTGGAAAGATGGCCCAGAGGCTGTTCTTCCAAGGAACTCCAGTTTGATTCCCAGCACCCACCCACACAGTGGCTCACAACCATCTATAACTCAAGCTACACAGGATATGATGCCCTTTTCTGGCCTCCATGGGCACACATAAAATAAAAAATAAAAAGACAGTTAAGACATATTTATTTAACTGAAAATAATTATGATAAGGGAAATCTGGAAAAGAAAGTAAGTTTCAGAGTTGAGGTTGGAATGTATATAATTCAGCTACCAATAACCACTATGAGAGCTGGCCTTCTTTAATCAGAAGGACCATATAGAAGTCGTTTGGCTAATGGTGATGGGCTGAAAGGCCATGGTCATGAATTTGGGACAAAGAGCTGTTTTTCCACTGCACATTCCTCCCATAGCAGAAATACCAGAAACTTCCAGAAAGCAAGTCTGGCACCAGTGAGCATGACCGGCAGTGTTCCCTCCACTTCCAAGCATACAGTGAACATAGTTCTGGAAACTGGCCTGCACTGCTCTGTCTCTCACCGAGCCTTCCCCTGTTTTCCAGGCTACCTTCACTCCTCCCTCCATTCTCTGGGGTCTCTTCCAAGCTCGGAGAGTCCCAACTTTGTTCCTTTTCTTCTAGCTCTCGAATGTAAGTACAGTGGGAAGCAATGTCAGCATGTAGCTGGCAGTTGGAGGTGGTGCCATGAATATTTGTTGCATGAATGACTAGGAAGAAACAGATTCCACTGCAATCCTCCCATTCCACAGCGGCGGCTGTGGAAAAATGAACCGACTAGATGGAGCAGAGCTAGAGAGCAGGGTGTAGGCTTTGGACATCGTCTCCTGTAGAATATAACGGACAGAGACAACTGTGTTCTCAGCACCCCTCTAAACTCACGTTTGAAGATGCACTTCCCAGAAAAAGTACGACTGCAAAGAGGTCCTAAGTGTTCTAAGAATCAGCATTAATAGATTTCTTCAATGCCTCTACTTCAGCATGAGGCAGGGCTTGTAGACTGATATCTGAAATTATTTATTACATTGCCTGTGAGTATTGGGAATTGAACCTGGGTCCTCTGGAAGAGCAGTCAGTGCTCTTAACACTGAGACATTTCTCCAGACCCCAATTATGACTGTGAACCACAGCTATTCATTTGTCAGTTAAAAGATACAGATTTGAAAAACAAAAAAAGGGGTTGAGGATTTAGCTCAGTGGTGGAGCACTTGCCTAGCAAGCGCAAAGCCCTGGGTTCGATCCTCAGCTAAAAAAAAAAAAAAAAAGAAAGAAAAACAAAAAAAGTAGGATTTGAGCAATATAAACAAGATGGAAACATTAGTTACCTGTACTTTCTCCTGAAGTGCATTATAAACCTGATAAATTGCCCTGATGTCCTTCATGACTCCATCCTTGTCAAAAAAGTCAGTACTAGAAGACAGAAAAAAAGGATGTCAGAGTTATTAAATTCACCATGACCATGAGAGGCATTTTTTTGTTATCACTTCTACCACACACTATTAATATCATTACGTGCTGTGACTCAAGGTGATAGGGTGTGGGTAATAATATGCTAATCCTACTAGGGTTATAGAAGACAATAAAAAAGAACACAGCACCAATTAAAAACAGAATAATTTCCAGTGACCATGTTTGTCTCTCCTTTTTTATTATTATTTTTATTTTTAGACAGGGTCTATGTAGCCCTGGCCAGCCTGAAACTCGCTATGAAGCCATGGTTGGCCTGGGACTCAAAAAAAAAAAAAAAAAAAAAAAAAAATCCTCTCAAATACTGGGATTAAAGATGTGTGCAACCACACCTGGCTGTTTTTCTTTTTAAAACCTGAGAAAAGCAGCTGGAGAGATGGCTCAGAGGTTTACAAGCCTTCCTGCTCTTGCAGTTCCCAGCACCCACAAATCAGAGAATCTATATAACTCTAGTTCCAGAGGATTCAATGTTCTCTTCTGGTCTCCTCAGGCACTGCACACACAGTACAAATACAGACACCCAGGAAAATATTCACATGCATTAAAAAACAAACAAACAAACAAAAACTTAAAAAAAAGATACAATCTGAGAAAAAATACAGTAAAAGTTATCTCAGTAAGAATAAAAAAACCCATTAATTTCAGGCATCCTTTTATTTGTGTGTGTGTAAAGGTGCACATGCATGTTTGTTCATGTGCACGTACAAGTACACTCCAATGTGTTGGGGTCAGAAGTCACTGTGAGGTGTTCTCCTATTTCTCTCTACCTTATTGTTTGAGACAGTCTCTCCATTTTGGCTGTTTTGCTGGCTACTCAGCAAGTCCCAAGTACCTACCTACTCCTAGTGCTGGAGTCATAAATGTGCTCTGCCCAGCCCTGCTTTTTACTTTGAATTAATTTGTCTTATGTGTATGAATGTTTTATTTGCATTCATGTCTGTGAACCATATGTATGCCTGGTGTCTGCAGGTTCCCAACAGTGGGCACTGGATCCCCTAGGACTTGAGTCACAATGGTTGTGAGCCACTATGTGGGTGCTGGGAGTAGAACCCAGGTCCTCTGCAAGAACAATCAGTGCTCTTAATTGATGAGGCATCTCTCTCCAGCCTCCCACCCAGCTTTTTAACAAGATGAGAATATAAATTCAGGTCTTATGCTTGCAAATACTTAATCATCACTGAACTCCCTCTCCAGCCTCAGTTGTTTAAATTTACTTTTGTCTTTTTGAAACAGGGTCTCACTATGTAGCCCAGGCTAGCCTGGAACCGAACAGAAATCCAATACCTCTGCTTCCTGGGTGCTGGGATTAGAAGTATATGCTACCATGTCTTACAGAGCAGGTCTGTTTTATTATGAGTTGTTTTTTGTTTTGTTTTGTTTTGTTTTGTTTTGTTTTTTTGTTTTGTAGGAAGGATCTTACTCTGTAAGCTGGCCTTGAATTTATGACTATCTCCTGCTTCAGTCTCTCAAGTGAAGTGGTTACAGGTGTGAGCCACCATACTTCACTTCAGGGATCATTATTATTTATTCTTCTTCTTCTTCTCCTTTTTTTTTTTTCCCAAGACAAGGTTTTTCTGTGTAGCCCTGGTTGTCCTAGAACTAGCTTTGTAGACAAGGCTGGCCTTGAACTCACAGAGACCCACCTGCTTCTACCTCCTGAGTGCTGGGATTAAAGACATATGCTACCACTGTCTGGCTATAGGGATCGTTTCAATAGTTTATTAAGAATGAATTCTAATATATGGTGGTGGTCTAGAGAACTGACTGTTTTAATTTCAGTTAAAATAAATTTGATTTTACATTTCCCCCTACTTAAAAAATATTAACAAAGAAAATATTGTTGACAACTCATTTTACCTTTCAACTTACCCATGCTCTTTAATAACTTTGGCATAACTTTGAGAAGTGTTTGGCACTGAAGACACTTTGTACTCTTGCTGGCTAGTATTGCCTAGATTGGGAATAGCAAGTGATATCCTTTGATTATACCTGTGGGGAGATTGAGAAAAACAGCACATAATAAGTACATTTCTTTTCTTTGTTTGTCTGAGGCAGGGTCTCACTAGGCTGCCTAAGTTGGCTTCCAAGGCACCTTTTTCCTGCCTGCTTCAGCTTCCCACGGGCTGGGATTACAGACATACGCCACCATACTTGGTTCTACTGCCGTGTTGCCTAGTTCAGGGTTGAACTCACGGGCTCAAATACTCTGCTCACCTCAGTACCTCATTGCTGGGTTTATAGGCATGTGTCACCATTCCCAGTTCTAGAAGTTCTCGTTTAAGACTTGGGACGGACAAGTCTGATTCCCAACACCCACATGATGGCTCACTGTCACCTCTAACTCTAGTTCCAGGGGATCTGACAGTCTCTTCTGGCCTCTGCCAGCATCAGGCACGCATTTGCATGTAGTATACATACAGAAATACATGCAGGCAAAACATCTACACACATAAAATCTTTTTAAAAAATTAAAGGATTGGGAGGTTGGGGATTTAGCTCAGTGGTAGAGTAGAGCGCTTGCATAGCAAGCGCAAGGCCCTGAGTTCGGGTCTCAGCTCTGGAAAAAAAAAAAAAAAATTAAAGGAGTGGGATTGAAGGTTGTGGATGTGGCTCAGCTGGTGGAGTATTTGCCAAGAGTGCCCAAAGCCCTGGGCTCAATACCCAGAGCCAGATAAGCCAGGTGCGGTGGCATACATCTGTAATCTTGGCATTCCTTAGGAGGCAGGGGCAGGAGGATCAGAAGTTCAAGGTCATTCTTAGCTATACAAGCTAATTCTGAGCTACAGGGTGAGTAACAGGTCTGTCAGGGATCCAAAGGGAGGCCCTTTCTCAAAAAAAGCAAACAGCAAATCCAAGAAGATCACAAGTTAAAGGCTGACCTGCTTTATGTAGCAAAGGGTCATCTGGACTACAGAGCAAGACCCTGCCTCAAAAACAAACAAAGCAAAAGGACAGGGTTGAGAGCAGGCTTGTGTGTCTCCAAAACTGGTAAGCTAACCCACAGAGGATGCAGTCAGTGATCTTCCTTTCCCTTCTAGCATAAACTCTGCTGCATACTCCCTGAGGGCAGTGGCTCTGGCTCAGAAATTATTTGCATGCCCATAGTGACTGAGAAATCCTAAAGAAATACCTAGTGGAAAATTAATGAAATCCTAGAAATAGTTACCAGACAATATAACTATTTTCACTGACGTAGACTACTGATCCTATGAGCATGGTTCCAGAGGGAAAGCTTTGTGCAACTCACAAGCAGAAAACATGGCCACATAATGTTGTTTTTCCTCTTTAAATGCAGAACCCTCATCACTAATGATGGATCATTTTTACAGTTTCTGTCTTTGCACTGTATGCTCTAAAGTTACAATTAGACTCCAAAAGTAGCAAAACTCTATTTTTGTATAATGGGTCATGAAGAGGCAAATGAAATATCTAATATAAGAATACAAATATGTCTAAATGATGCTTATTGACCCTCAAACTATTTTAATTCATTTAATTGGTAAGCAAGCCCCAGGGGATCCACTATTTCTGCCCACCAAGTGCTGGGTTACAGATGCAGGGTGCCATGTCCAACTTTTACATAGTTGTTAGGGAGCCAAATCAGCTCCGCACACTTCCTTTACCCACTGAGCCCTCCCCTGAGGCCCAGCATCTTTCTTTTTATGTACAGTGGTGGGAAGCTTTCTTTACCTGCGATTTGGTCTAAAGAGAACATATTCTAAAGCATGAGTAGAATTGTTGGCAGTAGAGATGAAACTGAAGAGGAGGAAGACAAGATCGGGCACACCAAGGATACGGGTGAGCTGCTTGTGGATAACCTGCTCTCTGTAGGACATCTGTTGCTGAGTGTTTCGACGGAATCTGTACCACCCGATAACTTTCTGCAATAAGAACCGAAAAAAGGAAAGTAGTAAGAGCTTACTTAATTCAGAATGCACCCAAATGAACATCCATAAACAAATGTCATGATCACTTTATGTTGGCTAGCCCAGAACTAAAAACAACCATCTGTGAACAAGTGAATGGATGAACTGGATAAATTGAAGTATACTGGAATCATATGCAGTAATAAAAAGGAACAAATCACTATGGAGGAATCTCAAAATAACTATGCTCAATGAAAAAAGCCAGCTACAAGGGTATGGAGAGTATATACTAGAGGGTTTTTTAGTATAAAAATCTAGAAAATGAATCAATAGTGACATATAGCATAGCATCGTACACTGTGTCATGACCCCATAAAAGGCTACATAGCTAAATGTGAGGTTAAAAAAAGCTGGTAGCAGTAAAAAGCTTCTGAATGTGACATGACCAAAAATTAATTCAAAATCAAATATGTAGGGCTGGAAAGACAGCTCCAATAGGTAAAGGTGCTTGCCACCAAGGCTGCTGACCTGAGTTTGATATTCAAAACCTACATGGTGGAAGGAAAAAAGTGACTCATGAAGGTTACCCTTCAACCTCTCCATCTGTGATATGGCACAAAGAGACTGCGCGCACGTGCGCGCGCACACACACACACACACACACACACACACACATACACACACACACACACACAAAATGAGTCTGAGATATCTGTGGCAGCACTCTTAAATGCTGCACTGCAACGCTTCACGCAGGCACTGCATATCCAGCACAGCACAGGCACTACACATGCAGCACGGCATGGGCACTGCACATGCAGCACACCATGCCCTGCCAGCAGATGCTGCCCAGAAGCACCCCAACTCTGATTCCAGACTGGTGTTTCCCATGAACTTAATAGACAAAGCTTTTAGCTCCGGTAGAAACATAATGGTTTAATTATGGAAAACAAAAACAACATTTTCTACTGTCATCTTTCAGTGCCTAAATATCAAATTAGTGTATCTTTGAATTGAACTGTGTTAGAATGTTGTTTTTTTAATTGTTGACTTGGGCTTAATTAAAAAAAAAATCATTGAATAAATTTGGCTTGGATTAAGACAATTTTTTCAGCAACAGTAATATGTAATGCTATTTTGCACATAATCATGTGAAGTTGCTTTCCAAACCGTAAGGATTATAAAATCTAAGTACTGACTAATTTGAAATCCATTGAAGATTCCTATGCCCCACAGTATCAAATGTCTATCAAAGGTTTAATTCTTTATGTAAAAATAAATAAGAACATCATCTTAGTAGGAAGCAAGTTTGCTTTCATTTCATTGTCAATAAATGATAAAATTATATATACTAATCCATTGTCTTACAATCAAATTCTTTGTGACCTATTATCAGTAAATGTTTGATACATAAACCTAGGGTCCTGTAAAAAGTTTGAACAAAAAGGATTTGAGAGGGGAGACGTTCCAGAAGCCCTGACATATTAATTCAAAGGCTGACACAGACAGGGAAGGAAGTTGTGAGGAGGAGAGGGGTGGGAAGTGGACGCAGAAGAATGTCCACTATCATGTCAAGGTGACAGTGCCGAGTGTGTGCACAGGACTGAACTGATGAAAGCACACATGAAGCCATTCTGTCACACGCCCATTGCACAGCCTGGGTTTAAAGGTTAGCATTAATAGCCCTGCCTACAGCATAGCCAAGCTGGCTGGTCAACTGCTCTCAGAATATGCCTCATAATGTGTCTGCTGGACACACAAGAACATCTTTAAACAAGAATCTTAGCTATTCAAATTATTGAGTGTGAAGAGTGTTAGAAGTATCTTAAAATACCATAATTTTGAAAACTCTGAGAAGACCTGGGAATACTGATTTATTGTCCCTGAATCACAACAGTAACACGCCAGAAATTTGAAAATACCAAGAAAGTTGTTTGTTTTTCACTTCATGTTATAATTCTAAATTATATCATTGCTGATTAATAAACATACTTTGTTTTTTAATTAAGAAAAAGCATGGGGCTGGAGAGATGGCTCAGTGGTTAAGAGCACTGGCTGCTCTTCCAAAGGTCCTAAGTTCAATTCCCAGCAACCACATGGTGGTTCACAACCATCTATAATGGGGTCTGGTGCCCTGTTCTGTCATGTAGGCATATATGCAGGCAGACTACTGTATACATAATAAATAAATATTTAAAAAGAAAATAGAAAAAGCATGTGCACATAACACACATATACACAGTCATCACAGATAGATTCAATGACCAAAGACTTTTAGCTTTCATTAGATCTACTGTTTGTTAATTTTAGCCTTGTTCTTTATTTATTTATTTTTTATTTTTATTTTTTTAAAAGATTTATTTATTTATTTTATTATTAGGTATACAGTATTCTGCTACCATGTGTCCCTACAGGCCAGAAGAGGGCACCAGATCTCATTACAGGTGGTTGTGAGCCACCATGTGGTTGCTGGGAATTGAACTCAGGACCTTTGGAAGAGCAGTCGGTGCTCTTAACCACTGAGCCATCTCTCCACCCCTTGTTCTTTTTTTAAATATACTATTTGTAATACTTCTCTGAGAATTTCATACATGTGTACATGATCACTCCTCACTCTAACTCCTCTCAGACCCTCTGCTTACTAACTGTAAAGTTATTCTATTTGTCTATTTCCTCTATAGTATTAAGCATCCTTAATACAAAATCCATACTTTAAGGGGGGTGTGATTTGACATTTGCTGACAGTTTTAAATGAAATTCTCTCATCATTTTAAAAAGTGAAGGGGAAGATGCCAAATTCATACCGTGATATCTACAATTCTGTATTTTGGGTCAGTAGACAAGCTAGTTGCAAACTCACTCAGAGACTAGTACTAAAAAGCACATTTTGGATGGCTGTCTCTAGGCCAGGATAAAGTTAGGGACCTCTCTCCCTAAACCTTGTCTGTAACATTTCATAGCCAAGTTTTCAGACTTTTTCTCTTGCCTCAGTGTCCACTGACATTTGGGCATATTGACCAACTTTCTCTTGTGTTCTCTTGGTCCTTACAATGCTACTGAGAAGCCGTTATGTCTGTTATGGTCTCTTTCATAAAGGATGCTCTGATTTCAGAAGACAAAAAAATCTCACACCATGCTTGTCTTAACCTAAAACCTGAGGCCTATGGAAACTTTGTAAGCACAGTATGTTATTCTGCTAGAATTGCACACTATTAGAGATTTTTAAAAGCAGATCTATGTATACATGTGGTATATATGTATGTGGGAGCATATGTGCATGTGCACATATTCATACATTGTGCGTGTGTGTGTGTGTGTGTGTGTCTAACAGTGAATCCATGTATCTGTGAATATTGAAGTGCAGTCTCTCACTGTACCTGAAACTCTTGTCTAGCTAGCCAGCTTGCTCGGTGGAGCCTCTCTACTTTCCAACTGGAAATATATAGGTAGGTGCCACTCCCAACCTGCTTTGTGTGTATGTGTTTTATTATTATTTTTTTAAAGATTTAGTTTATTTTATATGTATCTGAATATTTGCCTGCATGTACTATGCATACCATGTGTGTTACAGTACCTGCAGAGGCCAGAGGAGGGCAATGGATCATTTGGTACTACAATTACAGACAGTTGTGAGCTACCATGGGAATCAAATCCAGGTCCTCTGAGAAGAGCAACCAAGCAATGCTTTTAATTGTGGAGCTATTTTTCCAGTCCTTATTATCATTATTTTGTTTTCCAAGACAGGGTATCTCTGTGCAGCCCCAGCTGTCCTGGAGCTTGCTCTATAGACCAGGCTGGCCTCGAACTTCCTTACTATTTTTTAATGAATATTTTGCCTGTGTAAAATTTTAAGTGTACCACATGTGCCAGTAGAGGCCAGAGGAGGGCATCAGTTCCCCAGAACTGGAATTACAAATTATGAGCTATCATTGTGGGTACTAGAAACTAAACCCCAGGCTTCTGCAAAAGCAGCAGCAAGCACTCTAAACAGCTGAGCTATCTCCCCAGCACACCATTAAGCTTGTATGTGGGTTCTGGGATTTTCCTGCCCTTATGCTTGCAAGGGACAGACTTTATCTACTGAGCCTTTTCCCTGCCCAATATGAGATTTTTATAGCAAAAAAACATTAGTTCCATTTTCTTTCCTTCCTTCCTTCCTTCCTTCCTTCCTTCCTTCCTTCCTTCCTTCCTTCCTTCCTTTCCCTCCTCCTCCTCCTCCTCCTCCTCCTCCTCCTCCTCCTCCTCCTCCTCTTCTTCTTCTTCTTCTTTTTCTTTTCTTTTTTTTTTCCAAGACAGGGTTTCTTTGTGTAGCTTTTGGAGCCTGTCCTAGGACTTATTCTATAGACCAGGCTGACCTCCCAAGTGCTGGGATTAAAAGCATGCGCCACCACTGCCTGGCTAGTTCCATTTTCAACCTTAACATTTGAAGTGCTCCTTTGTAGGTAACACACTCTTTTGAGGTGAGAGTTTAATTTCATGCCTTTCCTGGGTGGGAGTAGGCCCAAATAAGAATAAACTATAAAATCTTTACAAAGTTCCTTCAGGATGATTTTCTGTGCATTTGAACTCTTCACTCAAACTATATCTAGCTACATAGAATGCTGCTTTCTTCTGGGACTACTTCAGTAGTAGGGTGCCAGAGTGCACAAGGTTCAAGTTTAATTTTACATTCAAAAAACAAGGTAAAGGCACCAAATTTGAGGACCAGAGTTTGATTCCTAGAACCCACATGACTCAGAGAACTGCTCTCACAAGTTGTCCTCTGACCTACACATGTGCTGTGGTACATGCATATGTATGCATGTCATGTGCATGCACACACTCATGCAAAAACTAAATGTAATAAAACAAACACACAAAAACAAACCCCCTACTCTTTTCACTTAATGTAACTTAGAGATCTGTTACTGCATAAAGACCTCTCGTGTTTTTCTTAAAATATTCTATTTTTTGCATGGGTATTTTGCCTGCTTGTATGTTTGTGTATCATGTGTGTGTGTGGTGCCCTCAGAGGCCAATGGATTCCCTGGAACTAAGTTATAAATGGCTTTGAACCATTATGTGTGTGCTAGGAATAGAATCCAGGTCCTCTGGAAGAGCAGCCAGTGCTCCTGATTGCAGACCCACCTCTCCAGTTCCTCCCCCATTCTTTTTAACGGCTGCTTCCAGTTCCACAGCTCGATGTACAAATGTAATCAACTTGATGTAATCATTCTCTGCCAGTGAATATATGGATGGCTTTTAAGACAGAAACAACAAATTTCCTTGTGCATGGGATCAGGATAGTAGACTCTGGTATAAGCCTTTGTTCAGTCATTAATCACTAGAGTCTTAAGCAAATTACTTGAGGCTGGGGGATGTCTTTCTGTACGTTGTGAATATATGTTGTTCCCATTGGTTAATAAATAAACTGATTTGGCCTATGGCAAGGCAGCTTAGAGGCAAGCAAGAAATGCAACAGAGACAGGAAAGGGAAAGGTGGAGTCTGGGGAGAAGACGGAAGCCTCCGCCAGGAGAAGCAAGATGTAAAAGTACTGGTATGCTACAAAGCCACGTGGCAATGCATAGATTAATAGAAATGTGTTAATTTAAGATGTAAGAGTGGGGGCTGGAGAGATGGCTCAGTGGTTAAGAGCACTGCCTGCTCTTCCAGAGGTCCTGAGTTCAACTCCCAGCAACCACACAGTGGCTTACAATCATTTCTAGTGGGATCTGATGCCCTCTCCTGACATAAAGTTATACATGCAGTTGTATATGCAGGTAAAGCACTCATACACATAAATAAATAATAAAAATCCTAAAAAATAAATTAATTTTAAAAAAAGATGTAAGAGCTAGCTAGCAAGAAGCCTGACCCATAGGCCATACAGTTTATAAATAATATAAGCCTCTGTGTGTTTACTTGGGATTAAGCAGCTGCAGGATGAGGGAGGGAGAAATTCATCCCAACCACAGGGCCAGGCAGAACAGGAGAAACCTTCTGGCTACAACTTAAGTAGCTTAAAATGTCAAATGAGTGATCTGTCTCACCGGCTACAGCAGGAGTGTGTCAATACATGGCAAAGGCTTAGAACACAGTCTGGCAGGGTTAAATAAATGTTCAATAATTCTAGCTGTTAGTATAATTCTTTTCTTGGGTCTCATTTCTTTTTTATTTTTGTTTTTGCTTTGTTTTGTTTTCTTTTTGGTTTTATCAAGACAGGGTTTCTCTATGTAGCTTTGTACCTTTCCTGGAACTCACTCTGTAACCCAGACTGGCCTCGAAGATCTGCCTGCCTCTGCCTCCTGAGTGCTAGGATTAAAGGTGTGTGCCACCACCACCAGCTTCTTGTGTTTCCTTTCTTTTTTTTTTTTTTTTTGAGCTGAGGATTGAACCCAGGGCCTTTAGCAAGCGCTCTACCACTGAGCTGAATCCCCAACCCTTGTGTTTCCTTTCTAAAGCCAGGGCAGCATACTTAAAACTGCTCGTATAAATACTTTTCTTGGGGATGGGGAAGTAGTTCAGTTGGGAAAAACAAAAGCTTGTCCACTAGTCACCAAACTCTGGGTTAGAGCCTCAGAATGACATAAGTGAGGTGCTGTAGCTCATGCCTATAATCCCAGCACTAGAATGGCATAAGAGGATTAGAAGTTCAGAGTCACCCTTAGCTACACACCAAATTCAAATCCAGTCTGGACTATTGCACGCCCCGTCTCAAAAAACAAACAAACAAAATCTGCCTGCCAAATGTCTGCGTTAGTTTCCATTCACTAACCACTCCCCACTCACTGCAGCCATGTTGTCAGTGCCAAGTCTTCTAATACTGTGCCAATGTGATGGGTCACAAGTGGCATCTCATTATTACAATGTAGGGTTTTGGTTGAGGCAGAACTCCTTTCATGTGTGTCTTGGCCATTACAGACTTCTTTTTACATCTCGTAACTTGCTTGTTCTTTTGTTTTTTCTCTCTTTCTTCTCTCTCTCTCTCTTTCTTCTCTCTCTCTCTCTCTCTCTGTCTCTCTCTCTCTCTTTTAAACAAAAGATTTTGTAGAGGGCTAGTGAGATGGCACAGTAGATAAGGTGGCTGCTGTGCAAGCCTCGATCCTAACCCTGGAGCCCATGTGTGGTGGTCTGAATGACATGTCCCCCATAGGTCTCACACATTTGGATACTTAGTCCCTAGTTGTTGATGCTGTTTGGGAAGGCTTAGTGGGCATAAGGCCTGGCTGAAGAAGTGTGTCACTGGGGGCTTTGAGAGTTCAAAAGCCACATGCCACTCCCATTCTATCCGTTTCCTATTTGAGTCTGAAATGTGAGTTCTCAGTTGTTTCAGCCTCCATGCCTGCCTGAGGCCATGGAACATATGGGACATATGGAACTCTGACCCCTGGAACCATAAGCCCAAAATAAGCCCTTCTCTAAGCTGGCTTATGGTGTTTTGTCACAGCATACAAAAGTAACTAATAAACCACATAAAGGTGGAACTTGAAAACCAACTCCACAAAGTTATCTTCCGACCTCCATAAGACTTCTACCACAACACATCATGCATACATAACCCCAAAACACAAATACTAATAAAATTGTCAAGTGCATACATGTGGGAAGTATACCTGTATCTGGCTTTTATGTGGGCACCGGCGATCTGAACTCAGGCTCTTATGTTTGTATAGCAAGTACTTTACCCACTGAGCCACCTACCTGGCCCCTTACTAACTACTTTTTTTTTTTTTTTTTTTTGAGCTGAGGATCGAACCCAGGGCCTTGCACTTGCTAGGCAAGTGCTCTACGACTGAGCTAAATCCTCAACCCCTAACTACTTTTTTTTAAGACTTAAAAAAATTTTTGTTTTAAAGATTTTATTTTTATTTATGTGAATGTGTTTGTGTTTATGTAAATGTGGTGCTCACAGAGGCCAGAAGGCGGCATCAGATCGCTGTAGCTGGAGTTCCAGGTGGTTGTGAACTGCCTGACATGGGTGCAGGAACTAAATTCAGGTCCTTTAGAAGAGCAGCAAGTGCTCCTAAATGCTGAGCTGTCTCTCCTGCCCCTATATTATTTTAAATTATGTGTACATGTGTATCACTGCATGTAGATTGTGCTCATGAATACAGCTATCCTCGAAGGCCAGAAGATGGCATTGGATCCCCTGAAACTAAATTGGCCATGCTGGTCAGTTTTATGTCAATTTGAAACAAGTTAGTCATTTTAGAAGAGGGAAACTCAATTGAGAAAATGCCTCCACCAGATTAGCCTGTGGTGCACTTTCATGATTGATGATTGATGTGGAAGGGCCTAGCTCAGTGCCACCCTTGGGCTGGTGGTCTTGAGTGCTATAAAAAGAACAGTCTGAGTAAGCCATGGAGAGTAAGCCACGAAGTAAGCCATGAAGCATCCAAGCCTTCCATCGGCTTCTGCCTCTGGGTCCCGATTTCTCTGGATGACAGACTACAAGCTGTAAGATAAGACAGACCCTTATTTGGTCCTGGTGATTTGTCACAGCAATGAAACCTTAACTAAGCAGTTGGCCTGTGGGTTCTGGGAATGGAACTCAGGTCCTCTCCAAGAGCAGATGTGCTCTTAATCACTGAGCCATATCTTTACCCCTGTTATTTATTTTTTTAAAAATTGATGTACATGTCTGTATGTGCCTTGTGTGTGCAGATGCCACTGGAGGCCAGAAGAGAGCATCAGATACCCCGGGGCAGAAGTTACAGGCAGTTGTGAGGTGCCTGACATAGGTGCTAGGGACTGATTATGGGACCTGTAGAAGAGCAGCAAGCACCTTTGGCCACTGAGCCATCTTTCCAGTCCTACATTTGTTGGGGGCTTGGGGTGGTGGATGTTGTTTTGAGACAGGGTGTCAAGTAGCCCAGGCTGGCCTTCAATTCACAATGTAGCCAATGCTCTACTACAGGTCCTGGGATTATAGGCATATGCTACGATGCCCAGCATAATTTACATTTTTCAGGATTATTGTCTTGACTATAATATTAGTATATCTTTATGAGTATATCTGAAGCTGAGGAGCTATAGCAATTGAAGGCTGCTGAAGAAGCAGAAGCCATTTTTCTTTGGGTGAGTGGATACTGGTAGATTACTCGTGTACATCTAGGCAGAATGAACTGAACTCAGCAAGTTAAAAAACAAAGAGGAATTTCAGCACTCAGGAGTCAGAGGCAGGTGGATCTCTGAGTTTGAGGCCACCCCAGTCTACAGAGCAAGTTCCAGGACAGCCAGAGCTACACAGGGAAATTGGGTCTCAAAGAACCAAAACAAAAAGAAAACAAAAACAAAAACAAACAAAAATAGGACACAAAGATGAAAGGGACAAATGTTAGGGAGAGGTCTAAGATGATTAAGGGAGGTTAGAGGTAGATATGATCAAGACACACACCACACATGCATAAAATTGTTAAGTTTAAAATATTTTTAAAACTAAAAAAAATCTACAAATCTACAAAATTACTTTTCAAATTATAAACTAATAAGAATGAACTATCCAGACTTATTTGGACTACTGGTAATTTTCTGTATTAATGGGTTTTTTTGAATGAAGGCTCTCTGTGTCCTGGCTGTCCTGGAACTCAGTCTATAGACCAGGCTGGCCTTGAGCTCACAGAGATCTGCCTGCTGCTGCCTTTTGAGTGCTGGTATCAAAGGTGTATGCCACCACCACCTGACTTAAAACTAATTTTTTTCTTCCAAATTTTACATAAATGAGATCATATTATAAATACTTAACCCTCCCCCTCCATTGATATAGAGAAATGTTTCAAATCTGTAGTTTACCTTTAAAATCTACTTACAAGGTCAGAGGTGTGGCTCAGTGGCAGAGCACTTGCATGTTGTGCCCAAAGTCCTGGGTTTGATTTCCAGCACCAAGAGAAACTTAATACACACTGGTTATCATGAGCTAATTGGTCTTCCTTTTATGTGCTAAGGTATGGCTTTCAAATCATATCAAGCACCACACAAAACATACCTTCCTCCGATCTTTAAGGATTCTGTCCAAACTCTCTTCATTCACTTTGCTTGCATAATCATAAAAACTGTTTTTTTTAAAGAAGAAAAAAATTAATTAAAATGCTATAGTACTGTGACACAGACATTACTACAGGGGCCTACAGAACATCTAATCCTAATAGATGCAACTGCTTCTTCTCAAAGGTTGGTAAACAGAAATCAGCTTCAAGTGCTTTCTTGATAGGAAGCTACATTTTGTATCAAATACTACTCAAGAGATTGTTCCATTCAAAAGACATTCCTTCCATATGTGGGAAGTAATCAAGTAATTACAAAATGTGGTTTCAAATGGCTCCACTACTTTGTTTCTAAGTATCAATTACTTATGAAAAAAAGATAAAAGCACCTCATTTTCTGAGAAAAGAAAGGAAATGAATATTTGTGGAATGTTTAACACACCCTCTCCTGGATGCTTTTTCATTACACATCCTAGCCACAGTGCTGAGGCATGAGTTCATCCCAATTCAACAAGGTTTTCTGCTATTTTTGTAGAAAGAGACAGCAAAACTAACCAACTGGTCCAAACTGCAGAGCTAGTGGGACAGACCAGTCAGATGTGCTGACACGAGGGCCCTTGCCCCTAGTGATGGTCTTAGAAAAGCCCCACCACTGGCTGGGTGGCAGTGGTGCACGCCTTTAATCCCAGCACTCGGGAGGCAGAGCCAGGAGGATCTCTGAGAGTTTGAGGCCAGCCAGGTCTACAAAGTGAGATCCAGGACAGGCACCAAAACTACACAGAGAAACCCTGTCTCAAACAAAACAAAACAAAACAAAACAAAACAAAACAAAAGAATACCAAAGAAAAGATGGGTATGGGGCACCTATCTTTAATCCCAGTACCTGGGAGTCAGAGGCAGGGGGAATCTCTGCGTTTGAAACCAACTTGGTCCACAGTTAGTTCTAAGTCGGTCAGGGCTACATAATGAGAACCTGTCTCAACAATGACTAATGTTTATGTGGGCACATTGGAAAGAAAGCACTGCCCTGGCTTTAGGGAGGGATGGGGAAGAAGCAGAGCCTGAGGAGTTTTCTGAAATCCACACACCAGTCCTCAGGTAGAAGGGGATGGGTTAAGAAAGAAGACCAGGGATGTAGCTCAGTGGGACAGGCTTGCTTAGCATGTGAGACCCTCCATTCATCCAGTCACAATGACAGAGAGGCCTGGTGCTAGGTTGGGAGCATCTACTTTTCCCTGAAGGTGTCACTCGCCTGTTGCTTTGTCCTTCTGAATGTCTCTCTTCCAATAAGTTCTGTCCTTCAGTGGCCATGTTACAGAACTGGTATATATTAACTTAAACACAAAAAGGAAAGTTTAATGTTCCTTTTTTTAAAGAAAAGCTCTCACTGTGTAGCCCCACTTGGCCTTGAACTCACAGAGATCCACTTGTCCCCACCTCCCAAGTGCTGGAACTAAAGGCATGCACCACTACTACCTGGCTCCTTAAAATAAAAGCTGATCATTGAACATTTTAAATTTTTCTCAAAATTAAGTTTATATCTATATGTGATTTCTATAAATAATTGTATCTATATGTAACCTTTGAGTAACTTTCTTCTCTAGGTAAAGAATTCTCGACAGAGAGGTTGAGAAAAAGTTCAGTCTAAAGCACTGACATACGATTTACATGTCCATGCACCCTATCCCACTCAAGCACAGTCCCGCAAACACTGTCAGCATCCAATAAATAAGATTTTGAAGCCAGGGGTAGCAGTGCACTTGAGAAGGAAGATCATAAAACACAAGGCTAGCTTGGTCTACGTAGCAAGATATTCTCTCAAGCAACCAACAACACACATACGCGTGCATGCACACAAAAACAGAGAAAAAAGTTTTAAATGGATTCGGAGTATCCTTAATTATACTTATAACATAATCAATTACAGGCCTAGATTCACTGGTTTCTAACAACTTTTTCAATGAGGATCCAAACTACAAAACCACATAAGGCTTACCTAAAAAGTTTTGAACAGGGTTGATGATTGTGAATTTCTGTAATCAGACAAAGGGAAAAACCAAAAATCAGTTAATTATATAAGGCATGGGCAATTATAAAATAGCTCAGGATTTTTTTCAAACCAAATTTTAGGCTGACCAAGATCATTTTCTTCTTGTAAACAGGTGCCATGTGTCTGCCATAAAGGCAGCTGACTGCTTCCCATCACAGCCAGAAACGCAGCCTCAGAACAAAGCAGACGAGAGAGAAGCTGGGCTTTCACTCGTCTCTGTGATGAGTGCACATCTGACAGTTCTTATTCAGGAAACGAAGCTATTGTACAACTTACTCAATCTTACCTATTTAAACAAAGCATCACAGGAAAACGTAGCCACTGACTGGAAGCATTTAATCAAACTGGATAAAAGCTATGGGGACAGCTTTGGAAGAGAAGGGCCTCAACTTTCCTACCATTAATAACCCTCTAACGATGCCTGACAACTTGGGCCAGGTGTTTGGAATGCTAGATGTCTATTAACTCTTTCAGAGCTGGTTAGTATTAAGGGAAACAGTCATTTATAAGACAGATCCTAACGGCTTCTAAAAAGATGCTGGGTTAAGCAGAATGAACAATTTCTTCAAACTCATCAGGGGGCCACAGGCTTTTTTTTTTTTTTTTTTAAGAAAGCATGAGACTAATTGACTATTCAATTCTATTTACCACATTTTCCTACAGAGTGACTCATCACCTGCTGTTTAAAAAGACACAGTCTTGGGGTTTTAGGCAATAATTTTACCTCAATTAAAATAAAACCAGAGCCTTTGAGGACAGAGCTATTCTCACTAGTTAGGCTCCCCAAATCCATGTCCAAATGTAGAACTACCACTGAAAAGAAGAGTTCATTTGCCCCACTATGGTATCAATACACAACACAAAAAAAGAAAACCTCATTCCCTTCTTTGATGCTTACAATGATACAATGCACTACCCTTACATTATTTCAGATACAGATATAAAACATGGTTAGCAAAAATATTACTTGGGATTTAGGAAAAAGAAAACTTACCTTTTACTTTAAAGGTAACACTATTTTGTTTACTGAAAGCACTGGAGCAAATTCTGAACTCTGAACAAGTAGTAGTCCTCAAGCTAAATTGTCCAGCATCGACCTTCTTAATTTACAAGTCAGAATAGAGCAGTGATTCTCAACCTTCCTAATGCAGTTCTTTATCGGTAGTGACCTTCAACCATAAAATTATTTTCATTGCTACTTAGTAACTATAATTTTGCTACTGTTCTGAATAGGAATGTAAGTATTTGATATGCAGGATATCTGCTATGTGACTCCTGTTAAAGGACTGTTGGGACTCCCAAAGGGGTCATGATCTACAGGTTGAGAACCACTGGATTACAGGCATACAAACATGCTCTAGGCATGTAGTTCATGAGGGGAAAATCTGTCTAGCATATGTGGAGGTCCTGGATTTGATATCCTGTACTTAACTAATGCAATCTTTGCACTCACTTAACAGAATCTGGCAATTTAGATTAAAAAAAAAAAAAAAATGTTTATTTATATGTTTGTAACCATCATTGCATATGTGTAGAGGTCAGAGATCAATTTAGTCTTTCTTTCCACTACATGGGTCCAGGGGCTCAATCTCCAAATATTATGGTAGGAAGTGCTTTTACCTACTGAGCTATTTCCCTGGCCTTGCATCTATCAATTTAACCTTTATTTACCAGATGAATTCTGAAAACATAGGTGCAAATAATAAATAACTACACACAGAGACACCTTATGAAGTAAAATCCTACTCTTCAGAATTTAAATAGCATTTTGTGTCTGCGTGAGCACCTATATGTGCCATGACACAGGTGTGGAGGTCAAAGGACAACTTTCAGGAGCTGGTTCTGTTTTCTACCACATGAATTCCAAAGTTCAAACCAAGAGGTGGGTGGGTGGTTTGTGGTTTTTCAGTGGATTATGGATATTTGTCATTGTTTAGAGTGGCTGGTTACAAGTTGCTATTGGTAATAGTCAGGAAAAAAGCTGAACAAAAAAGATTAGATTCAGGGTTCTTGTTTTGAAAAGAAAAAAAGCGGGGATACAGATATAGGATAAAAAGGTAGATGATTGAATTTACTTTTAAATCAAAAAAAGCAACTGCTAGTTTTAAATATTTTATACTGCTTTGGATTTTTATATATCTATACAAATTTGAGGTTATTTTTGTTAGAACATAATGTAAATACATTTCTACTCTTTTTTCCCCACCTCCGGTTTTTCGAGACAGGGTTTCTCTGTATAGCTTTGCACCTTTCCTGGATCTCGCTCTGTGTAGACCAGGCTGGCCTTGAACTCACAGAGATCCACCTGCCTCTGCCTCCCGAGTGCTGAGATTAAAGGCGTGTGCCACCACTGCCAGGCCACATTTCTACTCTTGTTCCAGGTATTGTACCTATAAGCTCATTTAATAATATAATGCAAATTTCTAGTCCTTGAAAGTTACTATTACCAACTATTTAGAATAATAAAGAAATACAGGTTAGTAGTTAGTCACCTATTACAATCAAACTTGTAGTCATATTGGGTATGTTTTCAAGGTCCAACAGATATATTTTAGGTAGACAGGTTGTGTGAGCCCAGCTGGGAGACCAGCTCCTACATTTTACAACACGGTAATCTTGAGGAAAGAGGGATAAGAAATATTAGAGGGATAGAGGGGAGAGAAACAGAAACACAGGATAGCCTTGGAAGGGCCTGGATCCTAATGAGGGGAGAGAAACAGAAACACAGGATAGCCTCAGAAGGGCCTGGATCCTTATCCACAGGCCCCTTCTGTCTCTTCTAAAGGGCTTTTTATAGGAATGCCAAGGGTTGGAGCAAATGACCTTCCCCTAGCTCAGCCAAGTGTAGAAGCTTCCAATCACCTAGTAACCATGCACATGGTCAAGCAATCCTCTAATGCAGCTCTGCTGGGTAAAACAAGCTCGGATCTTACTAGGAAACCTTTGTGGGCCTCCACAACAGTGGTCTTCAAATATTTCAGAGATCTACAAAATATGGCATTTAAGATATTTTAATAACATAGGTTCTTTTTTTTTTTTTTTTTTTTTCAAGACAGGGTTTCTCTGTAGCTTTGGAGCCTGTCCTGGACTAGCTCTGTAGATCAGGCTGGCCTTGAACTCACAAAGATCCGCCTGCCTCCGCCTCCCAAGTGCTGGGATTACAGACGTGTGCCACCACCGCCTGGCCAGACTCAGGGTTTTTATTGTTAAAAATAATTAGGATTGCGCATCACTCCCCAAAATGTGCAGCCCTCTAACCCTATGTTTTTTTCTTTCATGATGTCATTACTGGTTTTCCACTATCAGTTTGTCCCTTGACTCAGACACTTATGGGGTTTTGTTTCTTTTTTACAGCTTTATCTTGTGCTGTGTAGTATTTCTCTATGTTTGCCATACCGTTTCCATCATTCTGGAAGACAAAAAGATATCTAGGTATTTCTTTTCTCTGCCTAGCTTTGGCCTCAATCATACCAGGTCTTCAACAGGGTTAGCAAGATGGTTCAGTGGGTAAAGGTGCATGCTAAGTAAGCCTGACAATCTAGGTATGATCCCTGGAACCCATGTAGAGGAGGAAGCAGAGAATCAACTCCACCTCTGTCTTGGCATCAAGCCCACACAATTTTATTAAAAGGGGCTAGAGAGAAGACCCAGTGGTTAAGAGCACTCTTGTAGAGGACCCTAGTGCATATCCCAGCACCCACATCAGACAGCTCACAATTACTTGTAACTCCAGCTCTAGGGGGAGCTGATGCAGGAACCTGCAATCACATGCACATACCCACCTACATAACTTAAAAAGAAAAAAAGAGAGATACAAAGAAAAAGAGATATAGAGAAGTACTTTAACACATTTGCTATATAAATAAACAAAGCATCCCTTGTTCTATTCTGCTTATGAAGACTGCCACTTGGTGATAGGTTTAAGGTACTCCTGAAAAGACTATGCTATTTATCAAAACTAAAATGATTGAAAGGCAAGGGATACATCCATAAGCTCACCTCCTTCTTCTTCCTTATAACCTTCCCCAAAGTGAATGGTGAGTGTACCCTTTGAACTCCTGTGTAGATCTAGCAAGTATCTGAAGAGCATGTGGAACTGTCTTTGCCAGATCCCTCTAGAAAACACTAAAATACCTTCATTCATTGTAGCACAAAATGAAATAAGCAATGGGGATAAACTGATCTATAGTCAGTCTTCAGGTTCACTGTGGTTTTGGGGATACTATCAAGTAGTCACATACCAACTCAGTAAAAGTATTGTTGAGTAAGAAATAGCTTTAGAAAAGATCCATGTTTACAGTTGTGCACTGTGACATAACATTGTTGTGGAATAATCTTTTTGTACACTGTGAAGATGTGTCACTCTGGTTGGTTTAATAAAAAGCTGAATGGCCAATAGCTAGGCAGGATTTTTAGGACAGAGAGGATCCTGGGACGAAAGGCAGAGTTGCCAGTGGCCGCAGAGGAAACAGACATACAGGAGGAAAGGTAAAAGCCACAAGTCACATGGTAACATGTAGATGAATAGAAATGGGCTAATTTAAGTTATAAGAGCTAGTTAGAAACAAGCCTAAGCTATTAGCTGAGCTTTCATAATTAATAATAAAGGCTGGAGAGATGGCTCAGTGGTTAACAGCATTGGCTGCTCTTCTAGAGGTCCTGAATTCAATTCCCAGAAACCATATGGTGGCTCACAACCATCTCTAGAGGGATCTGATGCCCTCTTCTGGCACAAAGGCATATATGCAGATCGAGCACTCATACATAAAATAATAAATAAATATTAAAAAAACATAATTAATAGTAAGTCTCCATGTCATTATTGGGGACCCAACAGTCCCGATGAAAAATCCATCTACATATCTTATATAATTTATTTCTATTTTTTAGAAAAGATTTACTTTAGGAGTTTGAGTGCTTGCTCAGCAGTTAAGATTATGGCTGTGCTTTCAGAGGGCCTGGGTTCAATTCCCAGCACCCACAGGGTGGCTCACAACCATCTACAACGCTACAACACCCTCTTCTGGTCTCCATAGATACTAGGCACAGATGTGGTTCACAGACACATATTCAGGAAAGCCACCCATAAACATAAAAACTAAAAATAAATAAATTAAAAACAAAATTTAAAAGATTTACTTTAGGCCAGGCATGGTGGTGCAGGCCTTTAATTCCAGTGTTCAGGAGGTAGAAGCAGTTGGATCTCTCTCGAGGCCAGCCTAGTTGACAGAGCGAGTTCTAGGACAGCCAAAGCTATACAGAGAAACCCTGTCTCAAAAAAATTCACTGTTTTCATGTATATTTATGTATATCTGTGTGTATAAGCACCCTTGAGTACAGGTGCCTGTGGAGGCCATAAAAAGACATCGGAGCTCATGGAGCTGGAGTTGCAGGCAGTTGTAAGCCACTTGACACAGGTGTTAGAAGAGCAACAAGTACTCTTAATCATTGAGCCATCTCTCTCCTTCCTCATATCATTTATTATTTTTTTATTCAATGTATTTATTTTTGTGGGGGGAGCAAGACATGCTAGAGCATGCATGTGGAGATCAGAAGACAATCTGGGAATGAATTCTCTCCTTCCACCACGTGGATCTTGTGGATTAAACTTGGGTTATCTCCTGAGCTATTTCACCAGTCATCATATCATCTATTAGTGCATATAATTTTAGTTCCTGTGCATCCTCTCTGCCATGTGGATGCCGGGAATTGGACCAAGGTCCTCTGGAAAAGTAGTCAGTGCTCTTAACTGCTGAGCCTTCTCTCCAGCCCCCTTGCATGCTTTCAACACTTTATTAATTCATTTAATCTTGAGACAAACGCTCAAATAACCCAGGCTGGTTTTAAACTAGTTGTGTAGGGCTCCACCTCCAGAGTTAGGTTTGATTCTAGAGGACTTGGATTTGATTTCAAGGACCCACAACTGTCTGCAACTCCAATTCCAAGGTATATGAAGCCCTTTTCTGGCTTCTAGGTCTTTAGGTTTCCAAGGGCACCAGGTACACACATGGTACACAGTCATACATGTAGGCAAAATACTCATACACATAAAATAAAGATTATTAAAAAAAGGCTATTTTTAAGGAAAATGACAGGCTTACCAATTACTTGCAGGAACTCTGTGTTGCTGATTTGTGAGTCACTGATACTAAATGTTTCCTCTTGTCTTACCTCTCCCAGCAAAAATCCTTCCTAAAATAACAGGAGAAAAATAACTGGTTAAACTTTAAGATAATTTTTAGTAAAATTAAAAGGAAATGATGACTACTTTTTTTTTTTTCCTTTTTTTCTTTTTGGAGCTGAGGATCGGACCCAGGGCCTTGGGCTTGCTAGGCAAGCACTCTACCACTGAGCTAAATCCCCAACCCTGACTACTATATCAATTTTAACAATAATCCAAATAAGGCATGTGGCATGTAAAGTGCTGATTTATAAACCAGCAATGGGACCACAACAAGCTGGTATATCTTTTAATTGGATTGTATGGAAGAAAATGTCCCAAAATGACATATTGTAAACTAACAAGCATTCCCTGCTTTTAGGTGAGTTCATTATTTAAATCCTATTCAGTCCCATAGCATGCTAGACAATTTCAGGAAGAGAAATATGTCACAGTTGCTTTCTTGAAACTTCATATAACTTACTTTATTGCTTTAAAAAAAACCCACTACTGATGACAGAATAAAGACAATGACAGGATAGGGCTGGCATGAAAACTAGGATTTCAGACAACACTCTTTGCTCCCATCTAATAAACACAGAAGCTTATTTACACCTGTGGAGAATATCAACATAGTCAACAGGAATTCCTTTGCAAATGATCAGTTTGAGCACTTGCTGCCATGCTCAGTACAAACATGGCTGGTAAGGACACACCCTAAAAGTCAAAATAACCCTCTTGCAGAGAAGATGAACTAAAACACTGTCTTATAATCTCTCTCCTGGATAACCCAGAGATTACTCCTTCCCTTTGCTCAAATGGCACCTCATCTGAGAGGCTTTGCCTGACTAACATGTGGGAAATCACATCTGCCAGACACTCTGTCCTGTATAACCACCTTCACTGTCTTCTCATAATATGCCATGTTACAGACTTAAAGACATAATCAATGCCCACCCTGGCTAAAATGTAAGTTCAGGAGCAGGCATCTCTGTTCACTGTTAAGACTGCAACATGTACGTGGTGCCCAACCTCCCTTAGTATCCACCAAATACTGGTTGCATAAATTTTGTTCCAATAAGACCTTGTTCTACATAATACTCCACTCTATGCTGATTCATCACACCAGCCACAGAAGGTCCCCAGTTTTAAAACATTTCCAGTGGCGAAGGCACATCTGTAGGTGAAGGGAGCAAAACAGATGCTTTGGGCCCTCACTTTTGTGTTTTACTTGGGAGTGTCTGCTGGATGTGCAGAGGACTTGCTGGGAAATGTAAAGCCCTGAATTTGACCCACAGCACTGCCAGCAACCCCAAAAGAGATGGAGCATCCCAAACTTCCCAAATACCACACTCAGGGCATTCTTTAAATGCTGTGGAACAATCTTTGTACACAGTAAAAATGTATTGTTCTCGTTGTTAATAAAAAGCTGAGGGGCTGGAGAGATGGCTCAGAGGTTAAGAACACCGACTGCTCTTCCAGAGGTCCTGAGTTCAATTCCCAGCACCCACATGGTGGCTCACCACCATCTGTAATGAGATCTGGCACCTTCCCCTGTATACATAATTAATAAATAAATAAATCTTAAAAAAAAAAAAAAAAAAAAAAAAGAGTGCTCATGTTCTTCCTGAAGCCCCCTGTCAAGTTCCCGGCACTCATGCTGTGGAGCTCATAACTATCTGAAACTCCACTTTCGGGGGATCTGATGCCCTCTTCTGGCTTCAAAGGGCACCAATAAAAAAAATAAAAAGCTGATTGGCTGATGGCTAGGCAGGATTTGTGGGGCAGAGAGAATGCTGGGAAGGAGGGTGGAGTCAGAGGAGTCACCAGCCAGACAGAAAGGAAGCAGGATATGCAGGAGAGGAAAAAGCCACGAGACTCAGGGCAGCACATAGATTAATAGAAATGGTTGAATTTAAGTTGTAAGAGTTAGTAATAAGCCTGAGCTATCAGCCAAGCATTTATAATTAATAAGTCTCTGAGTGATTATTTGGAAAGCTCTGGTAGAACAGAGCTGATCTGTGGTCACAACAAAAAACTATGCCTACATTTAAATCTAACTAATGTACAGATTTCATTTACAAAAACAAATCTTGGGCTGGGGATGAGTGTGTCTCAGTAGTACAATACCAAGGTCCAATCTCCACACTGCAGAGAAAGAAATAGAAGAATCTCCTCATACTCAAACAGATGTTTATGACTGCTAGTTTGAGAAACACTAACTAACTGGTTATGGCGGTCCATGCCAGCAGGATATGTTGAAGAGGCTGATATAGGAGGATCATGAGAAACACTAAATAAACTTGTCTTTTCAATTCAGAGTTGTCATTACAAGGCATGAACAACTATGCCTGGCTGAAAACAAGTTTTTAGTATATCTTAAATATTACATAAAATTATTTATCTGAAATCCAAATTTAACTGTGTTCTATATTTTCCTGTTAACCATAATTTCCTCCAGCATGAGAAACAACGATAAAACTCACATGAAGCTGGGCATGGTAGCACACATCTTTAATTCCAGCACTAGTGAGGCAAAAGCAGGTGGATCTCTGAATTCTAGGCTAGCCTGGTCTACATAGGGAGTTTTAGGACAGCCAAGGCCACACAGAGACCCTTTTGGGTCAAATGATCCTTTCACTGGGGTTTCATATCAGATATTTACAGTATGATTCATAATGGCAGCAAAATTACAGTTATGAAGTAGCAACAAAATAATTTTATGGTTGGGGGATCACCACAACATGGGAAACTGTACTAAAGGGTTGCAGCATTAGGAAGGTTGAGAACCATTGCATTCAATTATAATAGGAAGAGGCAAACCACAGGTCCAACTAGATATGGTTTCTACATGTTCAAACAGTTGCAAAAATTAAAATAGATGTTCCATGTACTGATAAAATCATTAGCTACTCAAATTTCAGTGCTATAAATAAGCTCTTATTAGAACACAGTCACCTCATTTTTCATGGTCTGCACTTCGTCTCTCCTTACAACAACAGAATCGAAGAGTTGCTAAAGAGACCATATGGCTCCAAAACTTTTTTTTTTAAGATTTATTTATTATGTATACAGTGTTCTGTCTGCATGCCAGAAGAGGGTGCTAGATCTCATTAGAGATGGTTGTGAGATATCATGTGGTTGCTGGGAATTGAACTCAGGACCTCTGGAAGAATAGCCAGTGCTCTTAACCATTGAGCCATATCTCTCTAGCCCCCAAAACTTTTTAAATAGAGAGAAAGTACTATCTTTCATTATCTGGTCCTTTTCAGAAAATGTCTGCTTTCCTCCAAGAGTAAAAAACCCACCTAACAAAAACCTACCATCAGGCATAAGAAACTCTTTTTGAGTTGTTGGTCAAGGCTATCTAGGAGACTCCCAAGACATACAGTCTATTGCTATTGCCCTTGGTTGCCCCCAAGAGGTGAAAGAAGTTCCCATTGCTGAAGACACACCTTGCACTTCAGAAACTGAGTCCAGAGGCTCCTGAGGTGGAACAGACCTGAATACTCCCACCCCCCCCCCACCAACTAGATTTCATTGTACCAGAAGACACCATGCAAGCTTCCAAAGGAAGGAGGCAACGAACAGTCCTACCCAGCTGTGACACTTATGAACCACATCAATAACCACAATGTCACAATAACCCTAAGGGTGCAGCAGTGGCACACACACCAACAGCTCTCTAAATGGACTTACTATTTATTGAATAGGATCTATTCAATAAAAGGAAAACCATGCCTGGTACCAAACACCTAACAACTACTCAATGCTAGTGAAGTCATGGATCTCGCAGAACCTACAACCACTTTACTACACCAGCATAACCCTAACAACAACCTAAATATCTGTCCTTATATTCATAGATAAGTGTAGTCCTCACCCCTCATTAATGAAACATCTCTTTGCAACAGATGGAACACAATCAATCATGGAGCCCAGTCCCAATGGATACATCTACAAAACACTACCACACCTAAGGCTCAGGGAACATTGTGGAAGGTGGGGCAAAAACACTGTAAGAGCCAGAGGATCATGGAGTTTGCTGTGAGACTTACAAACTATGCCCATTAAGTCTGACAAACATGACTGGCTAAATTTGAGCTGAACAAGGATGACACCAATAGACAGGCCAAAGTGGAAGGGTGAAAGCCAAGAAGGCCTCAGCCCTACACACAGAACTACAGATCACTAAGGAATGCTGAGAGTGGGAGAGACGGTCTTCCCTAGGGAAGAGCACACCCAATTGGTTATCCAAAACAAATGATCAGCCTTGAAAACATACATATGAGTTACATACAGACTGAGCAGGTTATATTTAGGAATACATATGTACACACATATAAATAAATATGAGCATTTAGTAATGATTAATGAAAAAAGAGACCATGGGGGGAGGTTTGGAGGGAAGAAAAGAGAGAAATGATGTAATTATATTATAATCTCAAAACCAAAGGAAAAAATTTTTTTAAATGTTTGCTAACCTTAGCTCTATAGAATAATTTTGGCTTTAGACTAATTTTCTTAGACCAAACAAATGTGTCTTACAAAAGTAAATTCTTGGTTCTTTAATTTTAAAAATGACATTACTTTTAAGTATTCCACATCCATAGATGTAAGGTTAATAGAAACGAGTATAAATTGTATAAAACACAATGCAAACTATTTACTTTGTATAAAATTTTTAGCCTCATGCCAAGCATGAAATAAATATTAAGAAGACCATTATTAAACAGCTAACAATCTAAAGTTGGGTATAATGGCATACCCCTGAAATTCCAGCACATAGGAGGTTGGAGATAGGATCAGGAATTCAAGGCCAGCCTTGATTATAAGACATTATCTCAAAACATCGGAAAAACAATGAAGAATGAATAACAATAGAAACAACAGGACCACAGCAGTTTCTAGAAATACTGTTGACACTTTTTATCCTTACAATAATCTTGCCTTATACATGGACTATTGTATTCCTAGGTATTCCATAAAACTGAGTAAAGCAGCACCCCTGAGTTCATAACTGTAGTCTATGGACACTAGGAGTATCACAACTACTTACATTATTAAGTGGTTGGCTGCAATACCAAAAGCTGTCTTTGAAAACAAAAAACAAAAACTATGCTGAATATATTCCTATTAGTAATCTCTACCTCAACACTGCAGAGATGAAAAGAACAGTAAATTCATTCCGCTCAATTTACCAATGGAATCACCTCTCAGAATCAGTATTTATTAATGGAAGCGAAGATTGCTGACATCAAAACAGATCCAATCCTCCTCCAGCTATCGTTGTTTTGTAATGACAACCACAAAAGCCCACTCTCTTATTTAATGAATTTGAATTCTTCATCAATAATATCACTAAAGAAAGAAAAAAAATCCCTTAATTGGTGGGCAAATTAATTATGTCCTGTAAAAGCATCCATATCACAAAGAATTCTCAGTCAGAGGTCAGTGTAAAATAGAAACTATGCTCCTATGGACTCCTCGGTCTGTGCACTTATGATCGCTCCTATGTGGGTCTGTCGCTTCCCTGTAAGACTAGTTCCGTGGACTATAATGTTCGCTGAGGAACTCAACATGCAACTTCGAGGAAGTGCAGACTCTGCACCTAACGCGCCTGTTCACATTCTCCATTTTCCACTGGGGTTTAAAAACACACACACACACACACACACACACACAACCAAGTCTGATAAGTATGAACAGTGACAGTCACGACAACCCGTGAGGCCGGCAGGCAGGGCTTGGTTCTCCTTCTAGACTACAAGCCTGATCTCTCTCTACTCCTTCCCGACCCAGGGCGCTCCTCAAGTCTGTAAACCCGACTCTCGGCGAACAGTAGGCACCCAATTTTGCTAGGCAACTCCTGACACTGGCGGGGCCAGGCACTTTCGGTCCGCTGGACTGAGAACAGCTGTGCCAGGACCCGCCCGAGGCCGAGAGGGCCAAGTGAAGGAAGGGCCCGCGAAGTGCAGGAGCTGGAGGGGGGCGGGAGCCGCCTGGGTCACCAGCTCCTCGGCTTGGCCCGGGTACCGAGGGCCGAGCTTCCAGCGGTCCCCCCTTGGCCGCAGGCGCCGGCCCGAGGAGGCGGCCTAAGGCCCCAGCGGCCACGGCAGGGAGCCCGGCACCTACGTGGTCGGCGTTGCTGTTGGCGCTGTGGAAACACACAGCGCTAAAGGTGTAGCCCGAAATGGAAGCCGCCATGATGGAAATCTCCACCTCCCCCATCATGCCCCGCGGAGGGCGCAGAGTCTTCTGGACGTGCCGCTGCTGAGCATTCTGGGAAATGGAGTCCTCCAAGCTGCCGCCCCAGGAGAGGACCGTGGAAATTAAGGATTCCAGATCAAAGAGACCCAGCACTTTCTGTTTCCCGTGTCCCTCAGAGGGCTGCTTGTCTGTACAACCTTGTTATAATCCAGTCTGTCCATTCTGCAAAGGAAGCTGAAGGATGAAAGGTCGGAGATGATTCAAGCAATTGAATTTGAGATTTGACACGGGAAAAACATGATGTAATTTCAGTCTGAACACAACACTTTGCCTGCCCGGTTGAGACTAATGTCTAGGAGAGGTGGAAGGGAAGGGAGATCTACAATAATCCTAACTGGTGTAATAACAGTGGAATTTTGGTCAGAAGCAGTGGAGCTGGTAAAACCATAGGATTCTGTATTGAAAAATAATTCAACTATAAGCCATGTAGTGGCGAAAGAGTCCCAAATTCAAGGCCAGCCAAAGCTACATAGACTTGTTTCATTGTTTCGACAAGCAAATAAACAAAACCTACAAATTTAGGGAAGGCCACGGAAGATAAAAACAAATAAGTAACAGTGAAAACTAAATTGTCAAAGTTAGAAAAAAGAAACTCACCTGCCCCTCCCCCACCCACCAAAAGAAAGAAAGAAACACGGGGAAGGAACTAATTCTTTTGCAACTTGTTGAATCTTCAGTGTTCCAAGCTGGGCTCCTGGTTTCCCTACAAAGCTGCTTCTCACTCCTTTCCCAAGTTCATAAATAAAACTGTTTCTGACCATTGCTTGAGTCAAAAACCCTCCTAGCTCTCGTTCCACACATCAGATCAGCTAAAACAATCTTCAAAATACAGAGGTCTACATCTACAATTCACTACCAGCACACCTGCCACCCTGAGCCAATGCACCACCATCTCTCTCTCCGTTATAATAACCTCTCTGAGAGTGTCCCAGTTGGTGGCAATTTTGCCCTTAAGGGACACTTGACATTGTTAGCAGATATTTTTCCAATGCCCAACTCAGGGGAAGGAGCTAAACTCAGAAAAGAATTAACTATTCCAAAATGTCAAGATAATGATGTGATGCTATGAACCTGCCAAATACATTCTCAACACAGCCATAAAATGGCTGTGTTAATGTTTAAACATAAGGTGTCAATCAACTTGGCCAGCCTCCAAACCCTACACTGACAGACACACACACACACCCTCCCTCAATTTCTGATTGTATTTCCACTTCTGCTACTTTGGTTTGCTCAGCTTCAGCTACAGTAGTCATAGTGCCTTTACATTTGTTGTTTCCTCTGCCTAGAACAATGGTCTCCTGGACAAATATGTGATTCACTGTTTTATGCCTGCTGTAGGTGTTCTGAAAGGCCACCCAGACCCCTGCTTGCAGGACTGATTGGCTTAACCTGGCTACTGGGGAAGTTTTCCATTGACAGCTCCCAACTTACATCTGCTGGAATTATTCCCTGAGAAAGACAATCTAATTTTCCAACAGCAATCCTTCCCTGCTCAGCTAGTTTTCTCATACAGTTTAAGACCGCATGCCTAAGTGCCACCCACAAAGGGCTGGGCCCTCCTACATCAATTAACTATTGTTAGAAATTAGATGTGATAGTTCACTTTTCAAAGGTTCCTCGAGCCAGCTTAAGTCCAGCTAGACATGAACAGAAAATGGTCTCACTAGTCCTCCCACACCCAAACTTTAATATGCTACCCTCCCAGAATGTAAGTGTAGAGTGGAAAACTACAAACAGCAAGCTTGCCTACAAGGTCATGTGTTTGAGATACGCTTTAAAATAAGCAGGATACTGGGTGGTGATGGCACATGATTTTGATTTCAGCACTCAGAAGGCAGAGATAGGCTGAGACTCTGTGAGTTCGAGGCCAGCCTGGTCTACAGATAGAGTTCCAGGACACACTATCTTGAAAATCCAAAAATAAAATGAAATAAATAGGATGTAAAATATGGAGATAGACCTACCCGTGGTTTTTGGTGTTAGGACTGTACTCTCCTAATTATTCAGAAAGAGAAGGACAGGTCTTTGTTAGGGCTTATAACTGTGCTCTGCGCTCAGTTAGCAGGCTTGCCATCCTAGGCTCACACAGGAGTTTTCAAAGTTGCAAGTCAAGGGCTTTCCTTTCTTTATTGAGTCTCCAATATTCTTGTTATGAAGTGAGGATATTGTTTCTGACACTCTCAGGCAATCCCCCACAGTTGTACCCAACAAGCCACCCTGATCTAGGCAATTTCTCAGTTGAGGTTCTCTTCCCAGATAATTCCAGGCTGTGGCAAGCTGACAGAGTTAATCAAGACAAACACCTATCACTATCTAACTTTAGCTCTATTTTTTAATTCCATTTTCCCGATTATGGTCTTTTTTCCCCTGCTAGCCTATCCTGAAATTCATCAAAAATAAGGATTCATGTTTTATTTGTTTGCTATTGCTGTGTGAAAAAGTGTGGAGTCCAAAGGAAGATGGTTTTTATTATGGCAGCAGGTTGCTGTAGGGGAATGGAGTTGTGCTGGGTTGGTGGTGCCTGCCTGAATCTTAATACTTGGGAGGCCGAGGCAGGTACTACTAGTTCAGCACAGAGTTCAATCTGGACCCCACAAGGTGGAAGGAAAGGACTTTTTTTTTTTTTTTTTTTAAAGAGGCATCTATGCCTACAGGACAGAAGAGGGCACCAGATCTCATTATAGATGGTTGTGAGCCACCAATAGTTGCTGGGAATTGAACTCAGGACCTCTGGAAGAACAGCCAGTGCCCTTAACCATTGAGCCATATCTCTAGCCCTAGAACTGACTCCTGAGGGTTATTCTCTGACTTTTCCACACACAATGTACACATGTGTATGTGGGGGTGGGGGGAAGAAGGGAGGAGAGATTTGCATACACAATAAGCATGTGATAAAATTTTTGGAAGAGAGGGTCTGGAGGCATGGGTGTGGGTGGGACCCATAAATTCAGTTTCATTGAATTTAAGGTATCAAGAGAAATCCAGGTAGTTAGGAGAATAAGTTGGAGCTGAGGCAAGAGGTTAAACTGGAAGTCATTACAGGCTGGGGCAGTGGTTCTCAACCTGTGGGTTTTGGCATATCAGATATTTACATTATGGTAATGTAATATTAAAATATATTTAAAAATAATAGTAGTAAAATCCCAGTTATGAAGAAGCGACAAAATAATTTTATGATTGGAGGTCACCAGAACATGAAGAACTGTATTAAAGGGTTGCAAAATTAGGAAGGTTAAGAACTACACTGGGCTAGGGTGTCCTTTATCTGATATACTTAAGGTCAGAATTATTTCAGATTTTGAAGATGTTTGGATTTTAGATTTTTGGATTAGTGATTGTGATGGTTAGTTTTTGTCAACCCGACACAAACCTAGACATACCTGGGGAAAAGGGATCACAACTGAGGAAGTGCCTCCATCAGACTGGCCTCTGGACATGTTTGTGGGACATTTTCTTTATTGATAACCGAAGTAGAAGGGTTCAACTGACTGTGAGCAGTGACATCCTTGGGCATGTGGGGCTGGGCTATTTAAGAAAGGTAGCTGAGCAAGGCATGGAGAGCAGTAAGTGTTCCTCTATGGACTCTGCTTCAGTTCCTGTCTCCAAGCTCCTGCCTTGAGTTCCTGCCTTGGTTTCCCTCAATGATAGGTTATCACCTGTATGCCAAATAGACCCTTTCCTCGAGGAGATGTTGGTCAACATTTTATTACAGCAGAAGGAAACCAAACTAGAGCAAAGATGTTCAACTTGTAATAAATAGCTGACATCTTCTGAACCCTGACTATATGCCAGGCCCTTCCTGGGCTCTTTAAACATACATTGTATTCACTTACACTTCCTGACATCTCTCTGAAGCAATATATTAACTTGCATTTACTGCCCATTTCTCAGGTGTCAGACAGGTGGGATTCAATTGGAGTGATCTCATTGACATTCCCTAGGTGCCTTGTGTGTTAGGTACTACTATTATGTTTGTGGTAGTATATGCTGTACAAACTGACATGGGGAAGTTAAATGAACTTGGTGTTTCCCAACCTCAAAACATGGGCATCCAATTCAAGAACTGAGTGCCCACTGTCCCCTTTCAAAAGTTCACATCAGCCAGGTGGTGGTGGCACATGCCTCTAATTCCAGCACTGGGGGGCAGAGGCAGGAGGATCTCTGTGAGTTCAACACCAGCCTGGTCTACAGAGCTCCAGGATAACCAAGGCTATACAAAGAAACTCTGTTTCGAAAAACCAACCAACCAGCTAGCCAGCCAGCCAGCCAGCCAAACCAAACCAAACCAAACCAAACCAAACCAAACCAAAAAACTCACATCAAAGCAGAAATGGGAAACAGGGTGGGGGGGGGGTGGGGTGATGGTAAGGAGGGTTTTTCTAGAAGTGTGTTCTCTGGTATTGACTGTTCCATGATCAAAGAAGGAAAAGCTTTGCCTTTGACCTTTGGGTTTGTCAAATGGGAAGTGCTTGAGGACTCTGGGAAGCAGAGAGAAGCTGTGGGTGGATGCTGTGCCAATCTGCAGGGATAAAAAACAAACAAATAAACTAACAAAAACCAAGGCTGGCAACCTCAGGTTGTGCAGGTCTGCCTTTGGTCTCATAGAACTGGTATTCAGTGGGAGGGGCTGTGTGTTTCTTATATAGTTCTGCTTCTCCCTAGGCAGCTTACCCAGTGAAACTTCTCCCCCAGCCAAGAATCCCCTTTCTCTGGGTGATAAGAGCCCTCAGGACTAAGCAGCCAGAATAATCCTTCCTGGAGTCAGGGAAGGGATTTGGTATAAACCATGGTTTTCCCAGGGCTCCATACCAACAACTGTTTATAGCTTTCATCACACACAGCAAAAACATCTTAAGTGTTGGCAAGATACTAGGCTGAAGGCAGACTTATCTTTCAGGGATACTTCTTAATTGGAACCGAAAACTTTTAAAGAGCCACTCCATCACATTCAGGCTTGCTTTCTGTAGCATCTAGAGCCTAGAAAAGATCAAAACAGCTACTTGCCCAGGGCAGCACTAATTGGCTGTGGCATCCGGCGGTTTTATTGCTCTGTAATAAGGTTACTTACGCTCTTTCTTGAGTTCTTTAATCACTATGTACACGGATTTCCATCTGCCCTTTACTTTACTCTTTATTGCCAGAAGATCTTAGAATACCATGCGTAGGAGAAGATGAACTGCAAACTGGGAGGGCAACTCTTGTTGCCATTTGCCTCAAGGGACTTGTTATTGGGCTTCTGTCTCGGGAGTCAACAGAAACGTAGCCTTGGAAACAAGTTTTTGTTGGAAGGCAGCTTGTTAGGGGCCTCTGAGAGCCTTGCCTCACTGACATTGGACTGTGAGTATTTTGACTATTTCATGGCTAGTACAGAAAATATCCTAGGCCCCTGACATATAAGATCTTTTCCATTGTATTACAGGACTACTGCTTGCAGTCAGAAGCAATAGGCAGAAGACATTTCAGGTTCATGGAGTCTTGAGGAAGAAGCCATCTTTTATTTTGAGTAAACTACAGTAAACTAAAGCATGCAGAGGTTGAGACTTGGACAGGCTCAGATGCCTGACTGGGGATAGAGGAAGACCCACTGAGGTACCCTATCATTCAGCTACTCATTCTATGGTAACTCCATGGCTGGTGTACTGTGGGTGGCCCTAAGGCATTCATTTCTTGGCCATAAGCTCTCATCTGGTTACATCAAGTCACTTTCCAGAATTCTAGCCACACATGAAATTAGTCTTTTGGTCGGGAAGCAAGTGATACGATGGGCTGACTGACCTACCTTACTTTCCAGATCTGCCTCACTAGAGAGAGATGACATGCGTTTGGACTGAGTGGTGTGTATTTCAGGTGTTTTTGTGGCTTCTTACAGCGTGTTTCCCAAAGTGCAGTACTTTTATGACTTACAAACAGCAGTACCCAGATATGGTCACT
The DNA here is from genome assembly GCF_903995425.1 of Onychomys torridus. Taxonomy (NCBI): domain Eukaryota; kingdom Metazoa; phylum Chordata; class Mammalia; order Rodentia; family Cricetidae; genus Onychomys; species Onychomys torridus. The sequence continues at coordinate 110,670,004 of NC_050443.1, read as the reverse complement.
CTGAGAGCAAGAGAGTAAAGGGTACAAGGAATGTTGGCTGGAGGGAGCCCGCCTCTTGGCAGCCTAGGCTCTCTACTACTGCAAGTCGGCCTCTCAAGCCTGGACGGGAGCATTAGAGAGAGAGAGAGAGAGAGAGAGGCGGTCTTCCATTGCCTAGAGAGGCCAGGCCCGCACGTCCCCTCTGCTCGAGCCGCGTCTCTATGGCAGCCGCGACAGCCCACAAGGCGCAGAGCGACATGAACGTGGATGCTGGCAGCCGAGGCGGCGCTGTGGTCCCTGCGCGGTCTCGAGAGGGCAGTCCCGTGGCGTGTGACTTTGTCCCATCGGCGCTGGGGACGCGAGAGCAGTGAGTGCGGCGGGGAGGGTGAGCGGGAGCCTGAGGCCCGGAAGGAGATGGCGCCCCCTCACCCCCGACCCGCGGCCTGAGGAAGGAGGGTGGAAGCCACCTGTGGGGGTTAAGGGGCGAGATCCCGAGCACGCCCCGGGGGGCGGTTAACCCTCTTTAAAGGGATTCAAGACTACCCGAGATCCTTGGGGAGCCGGTGTAGGCGTCTGGGAAAAGGGGGAGAGAGTTGGGCAACGAACCGGACAAGGGCCCAGGAGCTCCCGGGAGAGCTGTGAGATCTGGGAATTGGAGGAGGTCGGAGTGGAGGATGCTCTGAACTGAGCTAGGGAGATGGTAGAGGTTCTGGCGGGGAAAGAGAGAAAGTGTTCTCTGACCTGAAGTTGAGGCTGAGAAATCAATGGGTTAGAATGTAGAATGAGCGCACGCCTTTAATCCCAGCACTTGGGAGGCAGAGCCAGGCGGATCTCTGTTTTTGAGGCCAGCCTGGTCTACAGAGCGAGCTCCTGGACAGGCAGCAAAGCTACACAGAGAAACCCTGTCTCGAAAAACATGAGTGTGGGGACAGGGGTTAGGATGAGAGGAAAATTAGGGGCGGGAGCAGAGATTGTAAAGATGACCCAGGAAGAGTAAGGATGAAGAGATTTAATGGGAAAGCTAGAATACAGGAAGAGGCAGAGACTGTCTTAGCACTTAATTTTATCTTTGCTGCTTCATTGTGAGCAAACCACTGACCTACTGGTTAGAAAATCTTGTATCTGCACATTGATGACCAAATTTGGAGTAACAAACTCAGCTTGTGCAGTCCAGTTATGGAGTTGGGTCTGGAACTTAGAGATTCTTGGGCAGTTGCCTGTTTTTATTCTTTAAGCTAAAATGTGTATAGGATTATGCATCAGATAACTATAAGTACTTGTTTAACTTATTTTGTCCACAATTTTCTTTCTTTCTTTCTTTTTTTTTTTTTAAATAATTTTTATTGTGCAAGTCTCCTCTTCTTATGGTAGCCAGGGAGGCCAGGAGATGGTGTCTGCATCCCTGATCTTGGAGTTACAGTTATTTATTTTTATTTTATGTGTATTGGTGTTTGCCTGAATATCTGTGTGATGGTGTCAGACCTTGGAGTTGTTAACTGCCGTGTGGGTGCTAGGAATCAAACCCAGGTCCTCTGGAAGAGTAGTCAGTGCTCTTAGCCACTGAGCCATCTCTCTAGTCCCCCCCACTTTTCATTCTTTTAACCTAAGGATGTTAAAAAAAATTGAACTGTATGCACTTATTGATAACACTAATATTTTAAGGCCTTTGTAAGTAGCCATGTAATGCACTGGAAATAATCAGTTTAATTCACGAAATACAGTTTAATTTGGGAATCTTGCTTCACATTTCATTGTTTATGTAGTTGGGATGCTGTTTATGAGAGAGAACTGAGGACATTCCAAGAATATGGAGATACAGGAGAAATCTGGTGAGTTAAGCTAAAAAATTGTTCTGTGGGTGTGAGAGAGCATGAGCAAGTGCACTTACAACAAAGACAGTCTAGAAGCCTGGGATGAATCTGGCTCCAGTGGCTTTAAATTTCTTTTCTTTCTTTTGTTTTTTTTTTTTTTTGTTTTTTTTTTTTTTTGAGTCAGCATTTCCCTGGAACTTGCTCAGTAGACCAGGCTGGCCTCAAACTCAGAGATCCACCTGCCTCTACCTGACTCTTGCTTCAGTGACAGCTTAAAATATCTCTTTTCTTTTTTAGTGACCCAGATTTAAATTGATCATAGTACTATGAAATTACTTTCATTCCATAGTTGTTATTTTTTAATTAATGAAATTCTGAAGTACCAATATTTGCTGATGTCCACGAAAGCAGTTACTAGGACAAGATTTTAAAGGATTAATGCTGATGTAGATAGAGTATGTGTGTATGTGAACATGTATGTTTATATATCTATATACTTAGTTATTTACATATGTAAGTATGTATAATTCATACCTCAGGTATTCCATTTTTAGAGGTGTAATCTCCTAACTAACAATAAAGATGAAGCTTAAACAGTTATACATATTCTTACTTTTCGAAAAGACTTAAGTGAGCATGTGGTATAAACAGCTCACATGGAGTGTAGTTGTGGCTTTTGTGTAGATCTACCTGCTCTTTGTATTCTGTTCCTGACAGGTTTGGAGAGGAGAGCATGAACCGACTAATAAGGTGGATGCAGAAGCAAAGGATCCCATTGGATGCCTCAGTGCTTGATATTGGAACCGGAAATGGTGTTTTCCTGGTTGAACTTGTTGGTACTTTTAGTATTCATGTGTTTGAACCAATTTTTAAAATGAAAGTTTTTTAAAAGATGTTGCACTTAAGAGATTACCAATCAAATGTATAACAGCAAAACAGTTGGAAAACTTTGAGTGTTCACATGGGAGGAAAGGAGACTGCTTGGATTTGGGGAAAGCAGTGAATACGTGGTGTCAGGTATAATCCTGAAAACTGGACTCCCAGGTGTCTAGTGAGTGAATGGTGGAGTCCTAGAAATGTAAAACCTCAAAAGTCATAATCCTGAAAGAGTGAAACCTTAAATGTGAAATTCTGGAAGCCAGAATTCTGAAAACCTTAATTCCTGTATTCCTATAGCAGAAAGCAAAGGGTATATAAGGAGTATAAAGCTGAATAATGAGGAGGGGATTAGAACATTGGTTGTCCTAGTAGTTGTATCATGTTATATGTAGCTTATACCAAAAACCCAGGTTGAGCATTATTTAGGATGTGTATGTGAGGTTTCCAGAGGAGATTAATGTCTGAATCTGGATGGAATAAGGGAAGAGCTGCCTCAGTATGGATATATACCATCCAGCACGTTGAGGCCTGTCAAAGACAAACACAGAAGCTAAGTTACCCAACTGTTGTAAGAGTTAGGACAGTTATTTTTTGCTGTTGTGCACTTTGAAACTCTTAGCTTTAGGACCCTAGGGCTTATACCAGTGGTCCTGGATCCTTAGGCTTTGAGCCACAGACTGAAGAGTTATCTCATTTATTGGTTCTTGGACCTTGGGCTTGAGCTAAGTCATGCTACTGACATCCCCTTGCAGATAGCCTATGAGACTTCTCAGTCACAATAATTATGTGAGCCAAGTCCTCTAATAAACCCCGCTCATATCTGTATCTGTGTCTCTATCTTATAACTGGTTTTTGTCTGTATATATATTTTTACTAATATACATTTGATATTGGGGAAATAGCATCATTCCTTCTTACTGTGTTCCTTAGAATATAATGAAAGGAATCTGCAAACTTGTTCCCTCACAAAAAGGTTTTGCAATATTTTAATTTTTACATCTGTTCATTTGTATATATGTGTATTAGGCTTGGTGGCCAAGTACCTTTACCTGCTGCACCATCTTACTGTCATGAAAGCTTTGATGATTTAATTGTACAATGCTACTTATTGTTAAAGACAGCCAATTTAAAGCTAAGGTCAGCAAGACGGCGCAGTAGGTGAGAGGGTGCTTGCCCACTTGAGTTTGATTCCTGAAATCCATGCGTGGAAGGGGAGAACTGATTCAGTAATGCTAGTTACCCTCTATCCTCCATAGAGCTACTCATGCGCTTACATAAACACAAAATAAGTGTAGAAACATTTTTAAATTTTTTTTCTTTTTTTGGTTTTTCCAGACAGGGTTTCTCTGTGTAGTTTTGGTACCTGTCCTGGATCTCACTCTGTAGACCAGGCTGGCCTCGAACTCACAGAGATCTGCCTGGCTCTGCCTCCTGAGTGCTGGGGTTAAAGGCGTGTGCCACTGCTGCCTGGCCTGAATTTTTTTTTTTTTTTTTTTAAATTGAGACAGGATCTCTATGTAGCCTTGGCTGTCTTGGAATTCTCTATGTAGACCAGGCTTATCTTGAACTCACAGAAATCAACCTGCCTATGCCTCCCGAATGCTGGGATTAAAGGTGTTGCTCAGCAAATTAAAAAAAAAAGTAAAACTAATTATTGTTGTCGTGAATACTGCTTAATTTCAACAACCAAACAATAACCATAAAGGGACACATACACTTAACAGAATTTGATAACTGAAATACTCTTCAATGACAGTGCCATGTTGCTGAGATTGCAGTGAAATGTTGGTTTAAAATGCAAGGTCTTCCCTTCTGAATACTCTGTTGTGTGCTGTGGCCACTTCTACACAACACCATGCTTCTTGCAAAGAATACCCTTCAGAAAGAGCTTGAGAAGCTCAGTGACCTGAACAAAAACACGTGAAGATAGAGAGCTGAATTTGACTCCTGAAGAAGACAGGCATACTTACTTACTATCAAGTCTTAACAGCAGAATACCTCAGTTTGGTTAATGCATGGGCCAAACTGTATTTTGAAACTATCTCCATTAAAAAAGATACAAAATTCACTCCTCTGTTATGCTTGAACATTAAAACTTACTGCTCTGTTGTGTATTAATAACTGGGAAAAGTGAAGCTTTGAAAAGACTTGGAAGATTTGGATCAGTAACAATAGATGAGTGAGGGTTTACGTGAAAAAAAGCCTTCAGCAAGTGATTTTTTTTTTTTTTTTAAACTGAGAATCAAACCCAGGGCCTTGTGCTTGCTAGGCAAATGCTCTACCACTGAGCTAAATCCCCAACCTAAGAGAAGAATTTCTTTTTTTCTTTTCTTTTTCTTTTTTCTCTGTGTAGCTTTGCGCCTTTCCTGGATCTCTATCTGTAGACCAGGATGGCCTCGAACTCACAGAGATCTGCCTGGCTCTGCCTCCCAAGTGCTGGGATTAAAGGCGTGTGCCACCACTGCCCAGCTCAGCAAGTGAATTTTAAAGCGTGATCAGTAAAATGTTGTGTTGGGTTGTTTTGTTTTCCATTTAGCCAGTACATTTGAGAATTAATTCAGTTGTGATCAAGTGCTTTTTGTGGTAAAAGAGTAGACAACAGAATATGCAGATGAATGTATTCGCTGTGCAACACAGCAGTAATGGAAACTTCAATTTAAAGTGTGTTATTTTAATCAGGTGGTGGTTGTGCATACCTTTAATTCCAGCATTTGGGAGGCAGAGGCAGGTGGATCTCTTGTATTCCAGGACAGCCAGGGCTACATGGAGAAATCCTGTCTTGAAGAACCAACCAACCAAACAAACAAACAAACAAATGTGAACATTTGAGGAAGATACCCAGTGTTCCCAGCGTTGACTTTTGGTCTCTACACTCATGAGTGCACACATACGAACACATGTTTACCTGTACTCACACATGCACACACAAAAAGTATCATTTGTCATTTATTGGATTTACTTCTAGCTAATGCAATTGTAGGAGATTTTGATGAATTGAAGGCATATTTGCATGATGAAGCCAGTGATATTACTGAGTGGTTTGAAGATAATTAAGTGCCCAGTTATGGTATTGTTTGTTCATTAGTTTTGTGTGTTGAATTTGTGGCCCATGTCTGAATGCATTAGGAAAGAAAGTGCTAAAGTACCCAAAACAACCCAGTCATGGTGCTGAAGGTGGAACTTTGAATTTTATTATTATTTTTTAAGATTTATTTTTTAGCTGGGTGGTTGTGGTACACTCCTTTAGGCCCAGCACTCAGGAGGTAGAAGTAGGTGGATCTCAAGTTTGAGGCCAGCTTGGTCTACAGTGCGAATTCCAGAACAGCCAGAGCTACATAGAGAAACCCTGTCTCAATCCCCTCACCCAAAAAAGTTTTTTTTTATTACGTTATATGTTTATGTGAGTGTCTGCTGTGTGTGTGTGAGGATACCCACAGAGGGCAGAAGAGATTGTTAGATCCCCTGGAGCTGGAGTTTCAGGCAGTTGTGAGCCTCCTTATGTGGGTGCTGGGAGCTAAACTCAGGTCCTCTGGAAGAACAGAAAGCACTCTTAACCTCTCAGCCATGGATCCAATCCAAGAGAGAACTTTTTGATAGATAGGGAGTGATTATGTTGCTTTATGTGAGTCATAGAATTTCAGAATAACAGCATCCAAGATAAACTCAAGCATTTTCTCTAAGAAAGGCAAATACTCATCTTAACATATGACTACTTTCCTGTAGTTGCCCATAATCTATCCCTTCTAACGTGTTGGGTTTTCATGCTTTCTTTTTTCATTTTCATTTATCCTCATTATTTTAAATCACCAGTTTTTTTAATTAAGTAATTTTCTCTGCTATATATCTCATCTTTTGCATCATTTTGTATAAAGTATGTAAAGACTTAAGAATTGTGAATTGGGCCAAGTGTGGTGGCATACATCTTTAATCTCAGCACTCAGAGGCAGGTGGATCTGTTGTGGGTATTTGTTCCACCTGTGGCCTTGGAGTACCAGCCCCTAGGCCATGGCCTCTTGGCTAGCTCAAGACCTGGGGAGCACATAAAAGGTTCCCTTCTCTCTTGTGCTCTTGGATGGTGAAGACTGAGTCAGGCAGTATAAAGCAGCATGGGACAGGTTCTCAGCCTTCCAAGACTCTGCGACTGAATTTGCCTTATCCTGTATTAGTGAGTTGTTCCCCTATTTAATCCTCTAATAAGTGGTCTTTTATCAGTAATCCATGGATTTTCTGCATTATGAATCTTTGTAAATTTAAAGGCCATCCTGGTCTATGCAGAAAATTCTAGCCAAGGATATATAGTAAAATTCTGTCTCAAAAGCAAACAACAAACTAGAATAATGCATTTTGCAGATTTGAATTATCATAATGTTATTGGTGTATAGTGGTAAAAGTGGCTTGTACATAGAGACACTGAAAATAGCAAATGGAGAGGTGGGGTTTTTGGCATCTGAAATTTCAGAAAGTTTCTTTGTTTTCAAATTAAGAAAATTTTGTGTGTCTTTTTTTTTTTTTTTTTTAAACTTTAATTTTACTGGGCTGTGGTGGCATACGCCTTTAGTCCCAGCACTCAGGAGGTAGAGGCAGGTGGATCTCTGAGCTAGAGGCCAGCCTAGTCTACAGGGCGAATTCCAGGACAGTCAAGGCTACGCAGAGAAACACTGTCTTGAAAAAACAAAACAAAACAACAACAACAACAAAAAAACAAAAACCCCAAAACAAAAAAAACCCTTTAATTTCTGTTTGTTTTGCCTACATGAGTTTATGTGGAGTTATAGATGGTTGTGAGCCATCATGTGGGTGCTGGGAACTTGACCTACGTCCTCTTTAAGAGCAGATTATGTTCTTAACTGCTGAGCCATCTCTCTAGCCTGTGTTTATTGTTTTGTCCTTTGAGACAGGGTCATTGTGTAGCCCTGGGTGGTTTTGATCTTGATTTGTAGACTAGGCTGGTCTTGAATTTACAGAGACCCGTCTGCCTTGGTCTCCCAAGTTCCCGTTTGTTTTTGAAATAGAGTCTTGCTGTGCTGTTAGGCTACTCTTGAACTCAGCCTCCTGCTTTTGCTTCCTGAGTGCTGGGGTTCCATGTGTGTGCCACAATGCCAGATGACCTGTTTTTCCATGGATGTAGTTTGTCTAACATTAAGTTATATCTCCAGCCCTTAAGAAAATTCCTTTTCAACATTTTAGTTATTATTGTTCTTTTGAAATAGGGTCTCATGTAGCTCAGGCTGGCCTCTAGCTTACTAGGTAGCTGAGGATGTTCTGAACTTCGGATATTCCTTCCTTCCCTTCTCAAGTGCTAAGATTACAGATGTGCAACACTGTGCCCAGCTTAAACAGTTTTTAAAATTATTTCTCCCAGAGTTATTTCTGAGGTTCTTTTTTGTTTGCTCATTTGTTTTTTTGAGGCAGGGTTTCTCTGTGTAGCCCTCACTATCCCGGAACTCGCTCTGTAGAGCAGACTGGCCTCTGCCTCTTGAGTTCTGGGGTTAAAGGTGTGCCCCACCACTGCCTGGCTTTGAGATTCTTAATCTTGCAGATTTTGTATTTTAGTCTTTGGGGGTTTCATCATTAGGGAGTATGGTGTTTAAGATTGTGGTTTTGGGGATTAGGATGGAAAGCCCTAAGTGTGAAGCCCCAGGGGGTCCAAGTCATAGTCTTGGTTCTTTTGGTTACAATCTTTCTTTTAAAATAATTAATTTTATTTTATTATATATAAACTGGTGTTTTCCCTGTATGTATGTCTATGTGAGGGTGTTGGATATCCTTGAACTGGAGTTACAGACAGTTGTAATTGAGTGCTGGGAATTGAACTCATGTCCTCTGGAAGAAGAACTAGACCTCTTAACCATTGAGCCATTTCTCCAGTTCCTCTTGGTTACAGTCTTTACTTGGAGCAAGCCCACTTCATTTATCTGGGCTACAGTTTCTCCTGAGGGAGTAGGCTAGGTGATTTGTATTAGCTTCTTTTAGTTTAAAACTCTAGAAATCTGTGTAGATTAAAAAGAGATGGGTCTGGAGAGGTGGCTCATTGATTAAGAGTCCTTACTGCTCTTGCAGGGGACCCAAGTTCGGTTCTAGCATGGGGCTCACTTACAACCACCTGCAACTCTAGTTCCAGGGAATCATTCAAGTCTTCTGACCTCCACAGGCACCAGACACATTTGAAGTGCACATAAATGCAGGCAAAACACCTGTGTGCATAAAATTTTAAATATCCTTTAAAAGGAGATGTTTGCAATTCTAATAGAGCATGTATTCTTTGTATTAGGTAATCATATGGCTTAAAAAATATATTGTTCATGCACATAAGTTTTGGTACAAGTTCCTCTATTAGTATTGACTTGTGTTTATAGCTGTTGTTATGCAGCAAGTGTAAGATGAGTCTTCATCTTAGATGTTTTACTATCATTTTGTTCATTCCTTTTACCCCCCAGACAGGGTTTCTCTGTATAACAACAGCCCTGGCTCTCCTGGAACTCACTCTGTAGATCAGGCTGGCCTCGAATTCACAGAGATCCCATCATGCCTGGCCCTTTACTGTCATTTCTTAATTAAATTTTTTTGTTACATTTATATTTTTTGTGTTGTGTGTGTGTGTGCATGCGTGTTTATGTGTGTACATGTGTATCACAGTGCCCATGTGGAGGTTAGAGGACAACTTGAGTCAGTTCTTTCCTTCTATCATATGTGTTTCAGGAATTGAAATGAGGGCACCAGACTTGGCAAGCAAGTGCCTTTACTAGCTGAGCCACTTAAGATGTATACATAAGATTGACATTTACTAGTGATTAACACATACTAATGCTAGACACTGGAAGCTTGAAAGTGTGGATCTTGTGCTTGGATTATTTATAGCATAATAGAGGCTAGACTGATGGATAGTTAAACTGTAGCTCATTATATGTGATAATGGATATACTGAGTATAAAAGAAAGCAGTTAGCATTGGAAAAGAGGGACAGGAAAGATTTTGAAGAATTAATATCCAAATTGGGTAGGAATCTCAGGGCACTATAGTGAGTGTGGGTGGAGTGTAATTACAGAAGGAGAAAATTTTGGAAAATGAGAACTTGTAGACGAATTTCTAAACAGTCTTATTAAATAAGAAACGTAGAGCCAAATAATATGGGGGTGAAAGCCGTAGAGATCAGAGAATAGTAAGAGCCACCAGCTAACCTTAGCTCACCATGCCACTGCAGCTTCCTTCCCAAGAGAACCAGCATCTTCCTGCCTAACCTGAGCCTTTATTGCCTTAATGTTCTGCCTTCTCTTTGGCTCTTAGCCCAGCTACCTCACTTCCTTGTCACTGCCTGTCTGTACAGACCTCCAGGTCTCTATGGTTGGTACTGAGATTAAAGGCGTGTGTCACCACGCTTGGCTGTCCCCAGTGTGTCCTTGAACACAGAGACTCTGCTTGCCATGTGATCGGATTAAGGGCATGTGCTACCACTGCCTGACTTGTTTATGGCTGGCTATGTCCTCTAATTTCCAGGCACTCTTTATTTCTTAACATACAAATAAAATATCATCACAAGAACTAAATACATGAAGGTTGAGGCAGCATAGGTCCTGTGTCTGTAAATAATTGGTAAAATAGAATTTGTGTTGGGTTGGAATAGAGATGAGGATTAAGTTCAAGGTAGCTGCCATATTGTATTTTGCATTGAGTAAAAGCTCAGTTTTTGCTATTATTTGCTTGTTTTTTTGAGACGGGTTTTTTTTTTTTGTTTGTTTGTTTTGTTTTGTTTTGTTTTTCCTTCTTCTTTTTTTAGATAGCCCTGGCTGTCTTGGAACTTACTCTGTAAATCAGGCTGGCTTTGAACTCGGAGATCCGCCTGCCTCTGCCTCCCTTTTGTGCCACTACCGCCCAGCTAGTTATTGCTTTTTAGGGGTGATGAGGAGAGAGGCAGAATAACCTTTCATGGAACCGTTTGACATGTCAACACAGAACATATGTTCTTTAAAGTATAGGAATGAAATGTCTGCAGCTCAGTGGATTGTCACAAAGTAACCATCCATTCCATAGTCACAGTGGTCAAGTTTCCTCTTCTCTAAAAGCAACCACAGTCCTCTGCTGGTTAGCCAAATGGGTGTGCACTTCCTGGATTGATTAGCCTGTTTTGAAGTATGTCAGTAGAACTTAGGTCTCCATGCACCATTCTTGAGATCTGCCAGTGCTGACTGCAGTATTTGGTTATTCTCATTGCTCTATGACTGTAGGATTGCTTTTATAGCCATCTCACACACAGTTATTCACCTGTTCATTTCACCTGTGGATTCTTTGGGGTTTTACTTACTCAGTTTTATGTTTCAGGATTAAACCCAGGGTCTTGTGCATGTTGGGCACTCTATCACTGAGCCATTGTCCAAGCCTTTTGGATTGTAATAGCTTACTTGTAGAAGCTAATGGTTTAACCTTGAAATTATAGATTCCTCTAGGTTTTCTCCGTCTATAATTATGTGCTTTGTGGTAAGTGGTAATTTTAGTTTGTTCTTTTTAATCTTTCATTGCTTCTCTTCTCTCTTGGATGTGCATGTATATTCATGTGGATATGTGAATGAATATGTGTATGTGTGTTTGTGGGACAAAAGTCAACACTGGATATCTTTTATCATTCTCCACCCTATTTTTTTCAATTCATCTATTTTACATCCCAGCTTCAGGCCCCCCACCCCCATCCCTTTGTCTTCCGTCTCCATCCAGGAAAGGACAGGTCTCTTGTCTCCTATGAATATCAACAAAACATGCCATATCAAGTTGCAGTAAGACTAAGCATCTCACCATGTATTAAGGCTGGGCAAGGGGACATAGTATGAGGAGTAGGCTCCCAAAAGCCAGTAAAAGGGTCAGAGACAGCTGCTGTTCCCAATGTTAAGAGTCTCATAAGAGGACCAAGTTACATAACTGTAACATATATGCACAGTGTCTAGATCAGTCCCATGTAGGTTCCCTGGTTGTTAGTTCAGTCTCTGTGAGCCCCTATGAGACCCTTTCTGTTTTGTCCTTGATTCCTCTAGCTCTTAAACTCCTTTCTCCTCCTCTTCCTCCAGAGGATTCCCAAACTCCGCCTAGTGTTTGGCTGTGGGTCTCTGCATCTGCCTCTATCAGATGCTGGATGATGCCTCTCTGATGACAATTGGGCCAGGCAGCAATCTGGTCACGGGAGATGGACAGTTCAGGCTACTTAGCCACTATTGCTAGGGTCCTCCCCATGGACTACTGGGAGATTCCCGTGCCAGGCTTCCACCCGACCCCGAAATGCACCATCCAGTAGTCTCCCTCAGCACTCTCCCTGCCCCCTAACCTAATCATTCTTGTTCTCATCCCTACCTGCCCTCAGTCCACTCACAAAATCTCTTTTATTTCCCCTTCCTAGGGATCTGTCTCCACCTTATTTAAAAAAACATTTCTATCATTTATTGTGTGTATGTGTGCTTGTGTTTGTGTAGTGTCTTTTAGGGTGTGCATGTGGAGGTCAGAGGACAACCTTGTGGAGTTGAGGACAACCTAGCTGGCTCTGAGGATCAAATTCAGCTTGTTGCCCTTTCTACCTTGTTTTTTTGAGATGCTCTTTTACCTGGAGCTTGCTGATTCATATACTGTCTGGCTCCGGGGATCCTCTTATCTCTTCCTTCCCAGTGCTGGAGCATAGGTATATGATGCTGTACCTTGCTTTTACGTGATTGTTGGGTATTGAACTCAGCTGTTCACACTTGTATAACAAACCCTTTACCAATTGAGACATCTGTCTCTTTAGTGTCCCATGTTTCTAGTGTGAGCTTTTGTTTGTTTGAACAGGGTTTCTGTATCTCAGGGTGGCCTGAAATTGCTAGTAGCCAGATGTAATTTCTAGCCCATAGTCCACATCTTTTGCCTAACTAGTGCTTGGATTATGGGCATGCCTTGGCTATGGGATGTGTTTGTTATTGCTGAGAAGCATTCTGTTACATGGCTATTTCACATTATTATCCATTTATCATTATTTATAGTTTGTTTATTTATTTTGATTTTTTTTTTCCAAGTCAAGGTCTCACTATGTAGCTCTGGCTGTCCTGGAATGCTGTAGACCAGGCTGGCCTCAAACTCAGAGAGGTCCCACCTGCCTTTGCTTCCCAAGTGCTGGGATTAAACATATACCATCACCTCCTGGTGTGCTTTATTTTTTGTTTTTTGAGAAGGGTCTTGCTTTGTAGATTAGACTAGAGCTTAATAAGTAGCCTGGACTTTATGACAATTCTCCTGCCTCAGATTCCTGAGCACTGGATTACAAGCAGGAGTCATTACGTCTGGGTTTTTTTATTTGCTTTGCTTTTTTTTTTTTTTTTTTTAAAGATCTTAAGGTAGGAGTTTAGATGATGATGATGATTATTTACTTTTAGATTCACTTATTTTATGTGTATAAGTGTTTTGTCTGCATATATTTCTGTGCATCATGTGCCCAAGGAAGTCATAGAGGGTAGCAGATCTTTTAGAACTGGCGTTACAAACAGTTGTGAACTGCTTGTATGGTGCCGGGGATTGAACGAGGGTCCTCTGCAAGAGCATCAAGTGCTCTCAACTCTTGAGCCGTCTGTCCAGCCTTGGAAGTTTAGATTACTGACTCAAGACTTCCACTATACTCAGTAAAGGCTATAACTGCTGTGAGTTTACCTATAAGCAGATGCTGGCATGGATGTAGGAAAAGGGGACAATTTTGATAATGTGTTCATTTTCCTCATCCAACGTAGTTTCTATTTTTTTTTAACTATCAGTTTAGAATTTTCTTGTTTCATTTCTAAATACTACATGTTTTTCTATTACCTTATTATTACAGATTTATAGTTGTAATGCATTTATTAGCAGAGAACATATTTTGTGGATTTCAGTGCTTTTAAATTGGTTTTAGTTTGTTTTATATTCTCCAGCATGTACCCTGTTTGTGTGATGTGCACTTGAGAGTGTATATTGCAGTTAGTAGACTGTTCTATAAATGTTAAATGCATCTAGTTTTTTGGTGGTATTTCGTTCTGTATTTTTTGCTGATTTCTACTATTTCTATTAGTTACTGAAACAGGAGTGTACAACCATTGTTGTGGACTTACTTTTTTTTTTTATTTTGTCAGTTTTTGTTATATGAACTTCTAAGTTCTATTAGGAACATACACATGATTTGTATTTTTGTGAATGAACTGATGAACTGATTTATTACTGTGTAGTGTTTCTTTTTTTTGGTGGTGATGGGGAGACATTTAGAGACAAGGTTTTCCTGTGTAGCCCTGGCTGTCCTGGAACTAGCACTGTAGACCAGGTTGGGCTTGAACTCAGGGATCTGCCTGCCTCTGCCACCCAAGTGCTGGGATTAAAGGTGTGCACCACCATGCCTGGCATAATGTACCTTTTTAGTTTTTGTAGTATAGTTACTTTGAGTTTTACTTTGGTGTTAATAATAAGTTCATTTCAGCTATTTTACTTAAATTGAGATATAACTCATATACTGGAAAACTCACACTTTAAATAAAGTATGTAGTTTTGTGCTATTTCATGTAGTCTAAAAGTTGTATAGTGATCATCAATGTTTTAAATTTAAAAACTCACTTCAAGAAAGGAGTCCTGTGCCCAACAGCATTGACTCTGCATACTCCTTTTTTTCTTTAGTCTCTGGAAATCACTAATCTACTTGGAGAATTTGTCTTTTTTATTTTGTTGTTGTTTTTAGAGATAGATTCTAGTGTATTCTGGCTGACCTGGTGTACTTACTACATAGCCCAGGCATTCTTGAACTTGCTGTGATCTTTCTGCCTTAGCCTCTCAAGTGTTGAAATTACAGATGTGTGCCACTATATTAGCTGGTTCGTCTGTTCTGGATATTTCATATATGGCCTTTGTGTTGGGCTTCTTTCACTTGCATACTTTTTAAAAAGACCCGTCTGCACTGTAGCATGTCAGGACTCATCCCCTTATGTGGCTGATTCCATTGTATGGCTATGCCGCTGCTTGTTTATCCATTCATTGATGGATTTTAGGTTTTTTTCTTCTTGCTTTACTATTGTAAAAAATTTGTGTATAAGTTTGTGTGGACATACAGTGTCATTCTTTTGGGTATTTACATAGGACTAGAATTGCAGAGTCAAATTGCTGGATGTAAGGAACCATTAGGTTGTTTTCTTCAGTGGCTGCTTTCTTATATTTCTACCAGCAGTAAATATGAGTTTATACTTCTCCATATTCTCACCAGTAGGCACTCCCACGATGCCCATGATGGGCCCTCCTCCTCCTGGGAGGATGCCTGCGGGACCTGCTCCTGTAATGAGGCTACCTATGAGAGGATGCATGCCCATGATGCCTAGGCCTCCAATGATGAGACCTCCTTGCCCTATGATGGTGCCCACTTGGCTTGGCCAGACAGAGTAGAAGAGCTCTTCATCAGTTTTTTATTTCTTGTGAAGGTCACTGTGCTGAACCTGAGTATCTTCTAAGCTGTATGACAAGGAAGGCTTCCCCCTTCCTAGCAGACAGAATAGTTTTGAAGGAGAAAAGTGAGATAAAAAAGTACAGTTTTCATTTGTATTATGAAATATGAAAATAAAATTGTCAGCTGTTTTTGGTTAAAAAAAAATCATAGCGATCTACCTGTCCCTTCCTTCTGAGTGCTGGGATCAAAGGTGTGCACCACCACATCTGATTCACAGTAATTTTTGTATTATATTTTTAAATGTTGGTGTATGTGTGTGTATGCATGCATGTGCATGTATTTGTTAAGGTGCTTGTGTCCAGGTTGCAGCAGCCTTGGGTGTTTGTTCTCACTTTTCACCTTGATTGAGACAGGGTCTCTTCTTCTCCACTGCATACTCTGGGGATTGTCTTGTCTTTACTTCTCATCTTCCTCTAGAGCAGTGGTTCTCACCGTTCCTGATGCTGCAACCCTTTAATACAGTTCATGTTGTGGTGGCCCCAGCCATAGAATCATTTCATTGCTACTTCATAACTGTAATTTTGCTACTGTTAAGAATCAAAATGTAAATATCTGATATGCAGGATATCTGATATGTGACCCCCAAAAGGGTTGCAATCCACAGGTTGAGAACCACTGCTCTAGGAATACTGGGATTACAGATGCATCATATCCCATCTGGCTATTTGAGATTCATCCGGGCTCTGAGGTTCTGAACTCAGGTTTTCAACCCTTGTGCAGCAAGCACTTTACCAACGGAACCATCTTTCCAGCCTTGATTCTGAGATTTTGGTAAGTGAACTTAGCTGTTGGCATATATTTTCTTCCTTTTGGTTTTTCAACACAGGATTTCTCCATGTAGCCTTGGCTGTCCTGGAACTCCTCTGTACACCAGGCCAACCTCAAACTCACAGAGATCCACCTGCCTTTGCCTTCAAGTGCTGGGATTAAAGGTATGTAGTACCACTGCCCATATATTTTCCTGTGTGTTATGTGATATCTTTTTGTTAACAACCATTGCTGATCTTAGCTTGCATTTTTTACATTTTTGACAGGTGGTTTTGCTACTAATCTTAGATTGGTATTTTTCTTTGCTTGTCTTCTGGCTCCCATTCTACATGACTGTCATCTGTATACCACCCTTATTAGTCTTGGGAAGTAATCTGACTTCTTTTTCCTCTGTTCTTACTCCCTGGTGCTTTTGAGATTTTTCTCTTTTTGGCTTTCATCAGAAATACTATGATGTGGGTGGTTTTGCTTGTTATCATCTCACTTTGCGTTTGTAGTGCTTGGGGCCCTTTGTTGAGTATTGGAAAATCTCAGTCATTTGCTATTTCTTATTCTTGCCCATTCTAGTTTCTTCTTCTCTGAATACCTATATCTGTAAATATTTTAAATTTCATATTCTATGCCATGTTAGATCTTTTTGTCATTCTGTTTTGAACAGGAATGTTTTCTTTACTAATTCTTTAAAATAAAAAGAAAATATTTGCACAAACTGGGCATGGTGGCACGTGCCTTTAATCCTAGCACTCCAGAGGCAGAATCAGGTAATCAGGTGAATCTTTGAGTTCACTGCCACCCTTATCTATATAATGATTTCCAGGCCAGTCAGGGCTACACAGTGAGACCCTGTCTTTAAAAATGTGTGTGTGTGTGTGTGTGTGTGTGTACACTTACATATTAAAATAAATATACACATATATATCTATATATTTGCTGTATCTAATCCATCAAACTTACACTTGAGTTTCTTGGTTTAATTATTGTACATTGCAGTTCTGTTATTATTGTTTGGTTTGTTATTAAAATTCACAGTTCTAGCTGGGCAGTGGTGGCACATGCCTTTAATCCCAGCACTGGGAGACAGGGGCAGGCAGATCTCCGTGAGTTCGAGGCCAGCCTGGTCTACAGAGTGAGTTCCAGGACAGGCTCCAAAGCTACACAGAGAAACCTGTCTTGAAAAAAACCCAAAAACCCAATCTCCCCCCCCCCCCAAAATAAAAGGGAAAAGAAAAAAAAATCACAATTCTTGGCCAAAATTCTTTGATTTATTTTCATGACAGGGTTTCTCTGTGTAGCCCTGGCTGTCCTGGATTCACTCTGTAGACCCAGCTGGCCTCAAACTCAAAGATCCACCTGCCTCAGCCTCCCAAATGCTGGGATTAAAATTGTGTGCTACCACCACCTGGTTGGAGCCTGTTTCTAACATCAGTTTCCTCCATCTTTTTGATTGTATATTGTTTCTTAGAAGGTCCATTTATTTTTCACTTTGGGGAAAATATTCAGTGCAGGAACTGAATATGAAAAGCACTGGTGATAATTGTGGTTCTAAGTGTAATAGAACCCAAAAACATGAGCATAATTTTTATAAGTGTACTGAAGAGTCAACAGGCTTGATAGAAGGAACTGTCAGAAATCAGTAGAATCATCTTAGGTTTTCAGTCCCTTAGGGAAGGAATCGTGAGAAATGAGAAGAAAATGATCATCTCCAATGGTAAAGGTAGAGGCAGCTAAGAGGATAGGATAGTAGACCTTTAGATCAAAAGCAAATAAGAGCTGGAGAGATGGCTCAGCAGTTAAGAGAGCACTGACTGCTCTTCCAAAGGGTTCAATACCCAGCACCCACATGGCAGCTTACAATTATCTGTAATTTCAGTTCTGAGGAACACCCTCACACAGATATTCGTGCAGGCAAAACACCAATAAACATAATTTAAAAATACATAATAAAGCAAAACGGAAATAAAGGTGAGTGTGGTGGTACTCATGTGTAGTCCCTGTACAAATGAGGTGGAGTCAGGAGGATCCTAAATAGGGGGTAATCTTAGGCAATATAGAAAGTTGGAAGTCAGACTAGACTACCTAGTGAGAGACTGTCTCAAAAACAAGACATAAGGGAACACAAATGATCTGGAAAATAGCTGGTTTTGTGTGTCTCGAGTTTAGATTACACCTCAGTCACTTAAGGTTGAAAAGTGTTTTCAAAATACAATTATTTTTACAAGTCTTTCATGTAGGTTACCTTTTTTTTTTTTTGAGACCTCCCTGTGTAGACTTAGCTGCCCTGGAGCATCAGACTGGCTTCAAACTCAGAATTTTTCCTGCCTCTGACTCCTAGTTCTGGGGTTAAAGACATATACCACACTCCTGGTACTAGGTTAACTTTTGAAGAAAGTAACCATTTAGTGAATAGGATGCCTACCAGGAGAATTTCAGACCATACCATATTTTACAACCTTTGTTGTTTTTCTTTGAAATTCTTTTAGTATAATGAGCAGCATAATTAGGGGTGGGTAAAGAATGGCAGCCACCATACCTTTGCCATAAGTGCTGTACATCTGAGGAGGATTCATGCCCAGCAGGTAGTAAACCCTCAAGGCCAGTGATCCCTCTGCAGTTCCTGCAGAAACTGGTACCTGCCTAGCCTACTTCACAGGCCTTTCACAGAGATTCAATTGAATGTGTGAAATAGTTGAAAAAGTGAAAAAGTACCATACAAATATAAGGTGACTTAATTATATGACTGGTAGAGAATTAAATAATTTATAATTTGCTGAAGGAAAACCAATTCATTATATATGCATTTAACTTATTTTTATAACTTAATTGGGTTAAGTAAAATGTGAGCCAAAATCATGTGTGAAATTGAGTATAGCAGTACCAGAAATTAATATTACACTTTCAGCTCAAGGGCTTATACATTATTTTTGAGAAAATGAATTTCTTTTTGAAAAGAAATCATATATTACAAAAGCAGAAAATTATCATAAATTTAAGCTTTTGGTTTCTGTTTAGAGTACAATAAAATTTAAATGTGAATAATTGGATATTCTATGACATTTGATCTACGACAAAGTTAAAACAATTCTAGATTCAAGGAATATTATAGTTCATAAGCAAAACATATTAAAAGTTTCAAACTAAATTATGAAATTATTTCTCTGTCTCTAGGTGAAACATGGTTTCTCTAATATAACTGGGATCGATTATTCTCCTTCTGCAATTAAGCTTTCTGCAAGCATTTTAGAGAAAGAAGGGCTATCTAACATTAACTTGAAGGTAACTATTACTTATATTACTATAATATTTTAAATAATATTTTAAAATAAGCTGTAATGTTTAAATGTTTTTAAAGTATGTTAATCTGCTAACCTTTTTGAATTTGTAAATTAAGGATCAATCATAAATAATCTAAACTGAAACACTTAAAAGTAACTATTAAAAATTTAATCTAGGGTTGGGGATTTAGCTCAGTGGTAGAGTGCTTGCCTAGCAAGCGCGAGGCCCTGGGTTCGATCCTCAGCTCAAAAAAAAAAAAAAAATTTAATCTAGTTAGTTTAGGGAAATTACTTTTTCTTTGTGTGTATTGACAAGGAACCTACTGTGTAACCCAGGCCAGCCTTGCTATCTCCTGCCTCAGTCTAGCTGGATTATAGGCATGTACCACTTGCTTTGTGGGAAAATGCCTTCTTCATTGTGTATGTATATATGTGTGTGTTCGTACAACATCGTCCATGTTTGCAGAAACGTACATAGTACCTGACTCTGGATTAATCAGATCAAAAAGCTATAAATGCTGGGTGTCTCTGCAGTGCTGTTGTCTGTATCAGGTTCTACTAGAACTGGAGGCTACAGCCACTTCAACTGTGATTAGGGCAGGATTTGGTTGCCTCTATTTCTCAAAGAAAATGACTTATATTTTTAAAAAATCTTACAAATGCATAGAATGTTATCATACCAAACATTGTTATTTAATTCTTTGTCCCACTTGGCTTTAATTATCAACTTGACATGGCCTAAAGTCATCAGAGATGAAAGCCTCAGTTGAAGAATTGTCTAGATCATATTGGCCTGTGGGCATATCTTTGAGGACTGTCTTGATTATTAATTGATACAGGAAGGCCCTGCCCACTATGAGTGGCACCATCCATAACATTCCTGGGCTATATAAGGAAGCTACTAGCCAAGCATCATCCTGTGAGAAAGTCAGAAAGTGAAGCTAGCTTCAGGTTCCTGCCTTGAGTTCCTGCCCTGACTTCCTGGCCTGGAAATGTAAGATAAAATAAGTCTTTTCCTCTTCAGAGTTGCTTTTGGTCTGGATGTTTTCTCACAGCAACAGAAGGCAATTACAACACCTAAAACCCAAGGAATCAACATTGTTTCTTTGTTCTTGAAATCATTTTACATCACTACTCTTCTGCTACAAAGTAGTCAGAGTGATCTAAAACAAAAATTGGCTTTATATCACTGTTTTTCTTTATGTTTTTTTTTTTTTATTTTTTATTTATTTTATTTTATTTTATTTTTATACATAGAGTTTTTCTGTGTAGGCCTGGCTGTTCTGGAACTCTCTTTGTAGATGAGGCTTACCACAAAATCAGAGATCCACTTGCCTCTGTCTCCTGAGTGCTGGGATTAAAGGCCTGTACAACCAAGCTCATCTCAGGATGCTTTTTTTTTTTTTTAAACAAAAGATTTATCTTCTAGTCACTCACAGTATTATTACTGCTTTCTTTTTTTGTCCCTCAAGATTAGGAGTGAGTCCCTTTGTATCCTAGTATGGCCTAAGACTTCTGAATCCCTCTGCCTTTACTTTCTGAAGGCAGAACTATAGATATGCACCATTTTGGATGACTCATGGCTTTTTGTTTTGTTTTGTGCTACTGAGACAGAATCTTCTATAGTTCAGGCTAGCTTCTAGCATGCTATGTAGCTGAACTTCTGGTCTTTTGTAACTCTGCTTTCCCAAGTGCTAGACTTACAGGCATGTATCACCATGCTCAGCTTTTTCTCTTTAAAATTCCATTCATGCATTTATTGTGTGTGTGGTGGGCAGATCCATGTGGGCAGACCATAGTGCACAGTAGAGGGTCTCTTTCTACCATGTGGTCTCCAGGGATTGAACTCAGTTGGATTTGGTGGCAAGTGCCTTTATCTAATGAGCTCAGGCTCTATTTTTATTTTATTTAAGATTTACTTATTTTTATGTGTATTAATGTTTTGCCTGCAAAGGCCAAAAGAGGGCTGCAGACCCCTACATCTTGAGTTACAGGTGATTGTAGACTGCCAAGTAGGTGCTGAGAACTGAACCTGGAGCCACTGAAGAGCCATCTCTCTAGCCCCAGTTTTTGTTTTCTTAATAACACTTTATCTAAAATATATTTTAAAAGATATTTCATGGTATACCATTATTAAGCATTTGTAATTTGTTTTTTAAAATTTAAATTGCAATTGTTTATTTTTGTATATGTACTTGTATAGACATACATGTGTTCATGGATTGGGATCAGAGGGCAACTTGCTGGAGTTGGTTCTCTTCTTTCATCATGTGGATATCAGGGCTCAGACTTAGGTTTGGTGGCAAGCCTTTATCTGCTGAGCCATCTTGCTGGCCCTATGTGAAATAGTATTATTATCATCTATACTTGTGTAGGTCAGAGGACACTTGTGGGAGTTGGTTCTCGCTGTCATGTCACTCAGATTGCATAGTTTGGTGACAAAAGCCTTTACCCACTGAGTCTGAACCTTGAAATACTATAAAGTTTTTAAAAATTACATGTCTCTGTGTGAGTATGTGCATGTGAGTGCAGATATCTGTGGAGGCCAGAAGCATTGGATCTTGGAGCTCAAGCCCCAGGCACTTGTGAGACACCTGATGTGGGTCCTTTACAAGAGCAGTATGTGTTCCTAACTACTGAGCTATCTCTGTAGCTCCTTGAAATATTTTCTTTTTTTAAAATTTTATTAAGTATACAGTATTCTGCCTGCATGTATGCCTGCAGGCCAGAAGAGGGAGCCAGATCTCATTATAGATGGTTATTAGCCACCATGTGGTTGCTGGGAATTGAACTCAGGACCTCTGGAAGAACAGTCAGTGGTCTTAACCTCTGAGCCATCTCTCTAGCCCCTTGAAATATTTTCTTAAGTTTATGTTTTAGTTAGCTTTTGGTTGCTATGACTAAATAACATAGACCAGGTAATTTATAAAGCATAGAAGTTTATTTAAGCTCACAGTTCTAGGCTGGAGAGTCCAGGATAATTCTTACATGAAATGATGAGGGGCCTTCTTCATACCTCATAGAAGATCAAGTGAGCCAAAGAAAGCTTGCTTTTATTATAAAACCAATCCCTCATTAGCCCGTTAATATGTTCATGAAGAGAGAGGCCTCATGACACAATCACCTTCTGAGGGTCTCTTCCAAATACTGTTAACATATGACTGTGTTTAGATTTCTAGTGTGTGTATTCTGGAAGATGCTCTTAAACAGTAGCAGCTAGGCCGGGTGTTGGTGGCATACACCTTTAATCCCAGCACTTGGGAGGCATAGGCATCTAGATCTCTGTGAGTTCGAGGCCAGCCTGGTCTACAGAGTGAGTTCCAGGAAAGGCGCAAAGCTACACAGAGAAACCCTGTCTCGAAAAAAACAAAAACAAAACAAAACAAAACAAAAACCAGTAGCAGCTTATTTATTGTTTAATCTCTCCCAGTGGTAGAGTGCTTGCCTAGCAAGTGCAAGACCCTGGGTTCGATCCTCAGCTCAAAAAACAAAACAAAACAAAAACAAACAAACAAACAAACAAAACCCCACAAGGCTACTATATTAACACAAATTTCTTTCTTTCTTTCTTTTTTTTAAAGATTTATTTATTTATTATGTACACAGAAGAGGGTGCCAGATCTCATATACAGATGGTTGTGAGCCACCATGTGGGTGCTGGGAATTGAACTCAAGACCTCTGGAAGAGCAGTCAGTGCTCTTAACCTCTGAGCCATCTCTCCAGCCCCAAATTTCAAACTTTTTTTTTTTTTTTAATTTTTGAGACTGGTTTTTATCTGTGTAGCTTTGTGCCTTCCCTGGAACTCACTTGGTAGCCCAGGCTGGACTTGAACTCACAGAGATCTGCCTGGCTCTGCCTCCTGAGTGCTGGAATTAAAGGCGTGCGCCACTACTTCCCTAACACAAATTTCTTTACCCTTTCACTTACTGTTATATCCCAGTATCTATAAGTACAGGTGTCATGAAATAGCTTTGGAATACAAGAATGTTTGGTACAGGTGTTTGGGATAAGGATGTCCCCAAAGAGTGAGCTCTTCATGTAGTCTTTATGTTGGTTCAGATATAGTGAATTTTGTACTTTGGATATGAAAGCAGGAAAGGTTCTATCTGCAAATAGAAGGACATGCTGAGTGTGTTGTGCTGGTTGGCATGTACCTACAATTTCAGCATTATTGTAGAAGCAGATATAGGAGAGCTTATGCTACATGTGTGAGACCCTGTCACTAAAAACAACAATAACAACAACAACAAAAGAAGCACACATGCCAATGTATACTATTCATTTTAAGGATTGTTTTAGATATTTACTTTCATTTCTAAAATTGTATGAATGATGAGATCTCTGTGAGTTCAAGGCCAGTCTGGTCTACAAAATGAGTTCTAGGATAGCTAGAGCTGTTAAACAGAGAAACCCTATCTCGAACTTTCCAACAGAAAAAAAATTTAGAATTAAATTAATTAGTAAATTTTTGTATTATAAAATAGAGGCACATCACTATTTCAAATTCTGCAGTCATATTAGGTTGTTAAAAACAGGATGCTGATGAATTATTAAAAGCTAAAGTGCAGGACATTTGCCAAGTTAAGTAATCATAGTTTAAATAGTCCTTTACTTTCTTAAGCTTCATGCCTTTTGTGATACCCATTAGTAGCTTTGTGAGCTGCTGAATCAAAACAAAGGAACTTTTGATAATTCTTTATTTACTTTAGGCCACCCAAGTGGGAGTGTCAGTCATAAGTTATACTTGTAGTGACCTGGGTTCCAAATAAATTTTGTCATTTTGATAAATATGTTAAATATTTTCATAAGAATCAACTTTTTGTAAACTGGGCTTTCGAGCCAGTATTCCTGGCTTTGATTTGTTTCCAAATTTGTAGATATTTGAAATGTCCAGGAAACACTGTCAACCTCTCTTCTAATTTTGGCTTTAATGATTTCGGAAATAGGGCACATAAAAGTTAGCTATAAAGTTGAAAATATGTTTATTATATGTAAAATGCCATCATAATGGGCTCTTTTATTTCTAACCTTTTACATGTTGTCACTTAAGTTATTTAAAGATTGTGTTAATTGTTCTCATATGAGCATTCATTTTTAATATAGGTAGAAGACTTTTTGAGTCTTTCCACAAAGCTGTCTGGATTTCATGTTTGTGTTGACAAAGGGACTTTCGATGCCATAAGTCTTAATCCTGACAATGCAGTTGAGAAGAGGAAGCAATATGTGATGTCTCTCTCCAGGGTATTGGAAGTAAAAGGCTTTTTTCTAATAACCTCATGTAATTGGACCAAGGCAGAGTTGCTAGATGTGTTCAGTGAAGGTAACTGGTTGCACGGGTTTGAATGTGTCCTTCTTTGGGTTTTTATACTTCTGCTTGGCTCCCCTGTTGGGTACTGTATTTTACATTTCTGGTGGTGGGAATTGCCTGCTTTTCTTCTGTGTTAATGACCTTAGTAATAACTTTGAACTGTGTATACAAAGCACAGAGAAGTAAATTGGTTGGGATCCAGGGGCCTTTTTAACATTTTTCCCAGAAATCCTGGCAGTTAAGTACTAAAATTTATGAGCTTGTAAAGATCAAGCTCTTTATTGAAGCAATGCGATCATTTATTTAAGCTGAATGATCTGCTATCCCGAGACTCAGAGCACATGTGTTGTGCTTTTGACTTTAGTGAACTGATTTATTTGTGAATCTTTACTCATGTAAATGGAAGTACAGGACAAATATTTTAGTTTTGTTTTTGTTTTTGTTTTCTGAGACAGGGTTTCTCTGTGTAGCCTGGCTATCCTGGAACTCCTTCTGTAGACCAGGCTGGCCTCAGACTCACAGAGATCCACCTGCCTCTGCCTCCTGAGTGCTGGGATTAAAGGTCTGTACCACTACTGCCCAGCAAATGTTTTAATTTTATATGTAGTTTTATGGTTTGCATTAGGGGTTAAGTATTTAGGATTTGTCTTTTTGTTTCCAGTGTATATGGAGCAATTATTTTTAACATTGCACAAAAATGAAATGGAGAATTAATAATAGTTCTATATACTTATTTTTGAGGAAGTTCCCTTCTGCCTTTTTTGGTGGGGGGGGGAGACAGTTTGAGATAGTGTTTCTCTGTGTAGGCCTAGCTATCCTGGAACTCGATCTATAGACCAGGATGGCCTTGAATTTAAAGAGATCCATCTGCCTCTGTCTCCCATGTACTGGGATCAAAGGCATGTGTCACCACCACCTGTCTCCTTCTGCCTTTTTCTATGCCAGACAGAATTTTTTTTCTGCCCTATTAGCCAAAGGTAATATTCGTGCTTGCTATGTCTACTAAAGGAGAGTTTGATGAGCATTGAGTACCTACCTATCTCTGTTCATAGAGCATTTGGAGTTTTCTCAGCCTCTTTCCTGGCCACTTTAAGAAGTAGTTTACTTCTAGTTTATCCGTGTAGCACACAGGCATTCCTGGGAAAGTACTTTGAAATTTGTGTGGTATTTGTTTACCTTTTCCTTAGAGTCTTTTTTCAGGGCTAGTACTAATTATTTTGTAGAGGAATGGAAGGAATTTTCAGGATGAAGTATTAAGTAAATGATTCTAGACTAAATATTTGGTTATATTTTGACCCCCTCTCACAAGTTGATAAGAAATCAGCTACATCAAGAGAGTTTACTGCACACTGCTTTCTGTAACCATGTTGCATCATATTGCATGTACCTATCTTAGATTTTGTTTTCTCTTATTTTAGTATTAAAGGACTAGGCAGAGAGAACATGTCCTATGTCCTCTCGTGTACACTCAGTGGCTTTGGCAGGTTTTATAATGGAAAACCTGAAGCTGAAAATGTGAGCTTTTGGCTTCATTACTATAACTTCCAGAAAACAAGAATTGTCTGTGATTTACTATCTGTTATTTCATGTCATTAGTTTTATCTTCCATGTCACATTTATTTTATTCAGAATGCAGTTGTGGCACATGCCTTTGGTCCTAGCACTTGGGAGACAGAGGCAGGCAAATCTTCGAGGCTATCCTGGTCTATAGAGCGAGTTCCAGGACAGCCAGGGCTACACAGAGAAACCCTGTCTCTCAAAAACACTGAGGAAAAAAAAAGGAACAGTTGGATTCTATCAAGAGTCCTCCTTCTTTCTAGAGCTCAACAGTTTTAATAAATGCTAAGAGTTCTGCTGTGTGGGGCAAGTTCCTCTCTTGGTTCTTAAATACAGGTGTTCTCTTTTACCCTGGAACCAGCAGACAGAAACATGTTTGCCTGTCTCTGGTAATGAGGAACAGACTTTAGCTTTGAATACTATGCTTTACAATGTTAATGTGTCTGAGAACTGTTGAGTAAACTCTGTATTCAGTTTTAGAACTAAATAGAGAATTAAAACACTGAAAATGTTATAATAGAAGGTGTTAAAGAAACAATTACATAGCATTAGAGACTTTTAGGATTGAGTTACTTAGAAAATGGTGCTTAGACTTATATGCAAGACACCAACAGAGTACCTGGTCCCATTTCACTGCCGACAGCCTCCCTGTTAGCTGCGCAGGTTAGTGCCATAATCCACTGGCTTAGAATGAAGCTGGCCTCACTAGTCTTTTTCCCCATACAATGTGTTTTGATCATGTCCCGCCCCAATCCTTCCCACTTCTCTACCCAACTCTGTTCCTTTTCTCTTTACAAACAAACAAAATCTAAAAGTAAAAAAGACACATAAGAAACACAGACAACCCCCCAAAAACAAACAAACAAAAAACAACAAAACCCCACAAAAATGGAAATAAAAAATAAACGAGCAAAAATGCTCAGAGTGTAATGAGACAGTCTACAAAGAAAACCATTGAATGTGTTTTGTGTTGGCCAACTACTTCTGCGCATGGGGCTTGTCCTGAAGTGTAGTTAATACAGTGAGAGTCCGCTGGAGAAAACTGAATTGTTTTCTTTGCCAGTGTTTATCAACAACAGGTAGATTCTTGAGTGAGAGCTTGTGCCTACTTCACCCTTAGTGCTGAGATCCTATCTGGCTTGAACCTGTTTAGGCCTGTGTGTGCTGCCATAGTCTTTGTGAGTTCAAGTGCCTCACCAGGCCTTAAAGGTTCTTTCTTTTTTCCATATTTGAAATGAATTGTGCCGTTTTCCTCAGTAGTACTATTCATACAATGTAAATGATGTAAATGTTTTTTAAAAATATTTTTATTACAGTTTATTTAGCTGGGTGGTGTATGTGGCAGTCAGAAGACTACCCATGGGAATCAGTTCTCTCCTTTCTTTTCTCTCTCTCTCTTTTTTTTTTTTTTGCCAGAGCTGAGGACTGAACCCAGGGCCTTGCACATGCTAGGCAAGCGCTCTTCCACTGAGCTAAATCCCCAACCCCAAATATTCTACATACTCTTCTCTGTTGTTTTTTTTTTTTTTTCTTTTTTCTTTTTTTTTTTTTTTTTTGAGACAGGGTTTCTCTGTGTAGCTTTTGCCCCTTTCTTGGGACTCACTTGGTAGCCCAGGCTGGCCTCGGGCTCACAGAGATCCACCTGCCTCTGCCTCCTGAGTGCTGGGATTAAAGGCGTGCGCCACCACCGCCCCCAGTTCTCTCCTTTCATTATGTGGATCCTGAGGATCAAACTCAGGCCTAGTGTATTGTTTAGTTGTTTAGAGACCTTTCAGCTTTGTTTTATTATTTTATTTTTATGGGCTTCAATTCCAGACCTAAGCCTTCTATATAGGAGGCAAGTTTTGTACCACTGAAATACCCTGGTGGCTTTTTGTTAGTTAGTTAGTTTGTTTGTTTGAGGCAGGGTTTCTCTTATAGAACTGACTATGTTGACCAAGCTGGCCTTGGGCAGTGGTAGCACATACCTTCAATCCCAGCACTGGGGAGGCAGAGGCAGGCGGGTCTGCAAAGCAAGTTCCAGGACAGCCAGAGCTACATGGTGAGAACTTATCTTGGAAAACAAAACAACCCCTCCCCCCCAAAAAAAACAACCCAAATAATGTATTTACAGCTTATTTTATAGTTGAGGGAAACACTAGTTACTTTATTTGAATCTTTACAAAGTTATGTGGTGATTTTGCTATCTGCCATCTTTGAATAGAATTCAGGGTAATGGAAAAGGTTCCTTGAGCAAGTATATCTCTTACTTAGAGATGGGAAAGCTGAGACTTGAACCTAGGACACTGGGTTCTCAGTGAGAGTTTCTTTTAAAAGCATACTGTGCTCTGAAAGTTATAATTTCTTCCAAGATAGTTAGTAGTTCATTTGGTTATTAATTTTTGTTTAATCTTTTGTTCTAAAA
Organism: Onychomys torridus; assembly: GCF_903995425.1. Lineage (NCBI taxonomy): Eukaryota > Metazoa > Chordata > Mammalia > Rodentia > Cricetidae > Onychomys > Onychomys torridus. Next base: position 110,641,571 of record NC_050443.1, on the reverse strand, counting down.
ATTGTGATAAAACACATAAGATTTTTGCTATTTTAAATTTTTAAGTGAACAATTCAGACTGTGCATGGCAGTGTATACCTTTAATCCTAGTATTTGTTAGGTGGAGGCAGGAGGATCAGGAGTTTAAAGATCATCTTTGGCTATATAGAAAGCATAGGGTCAACCTCTGTTGTATGAGGCCCTGTCTCAGAAAAACCAAATACAACTAAACCCATAGATAGATAATGAATTAAGTGTGCAGTTCAGTAACTTCACCCATATTGTGATGTAACCATGAGAAGTCTGTCTTCCAGAACTTTCTCATCATCTACAAATTCATTTTTACTTTTAGTAATTTAACCTTTCTGTATTACATGCCTTTATATTTCCGATGTGATTGAGTTCCTACATAGAAAGCCACATAAGCAGTACTGGGCTGGGCTTCCAACACTCAGGAGGCAGAGGCAGGCAGATCTCTGTGAGTTCAAAGCCAGCCTGGTCTACAAAGCAAGTTCTAGGACAGGCCCCAAAACCTGTCTCAAAAAAACCAGAAAAAAAAAGAAGAAGCAGATTTGGCGTATGGCAAAAATTGAATGCGTCACAGCTGCTTGCTACTAAGGAGATAGAGAAATAGAATAAGGCAGGTGGCGGGGAGGTAGTGGTAAGCAGGACCAGAGGAGATGGGGAAAGACTTCCCAATTGTTTTTGGTCCTTTCTGTTCCCTGTTCATTAAAAAAAATCTGGGGGGTTGAGGTAGGAAAAAAACCTGCAAAATTAAGTTCAGTCACCAGTATGAAATCACAGTTTTAGAAAGGATTTGGAAGAACATTGTTGTACAAAATATCTCTAACAGATATTTTACTTTTTGTTTTATAGGATTTGAATTTTTTGAAGAGCTGCCAACACCCAAGTTCAGTTTTGGAGGTAGATCTGGAAACACTGTAGCAGCTTTGGTTTTTCAAAAAAAGTGAGACTTCCTTGGACAAAGTCAGTTAGTTTTCTTGAAGAAACTGTACAGCAAAGTAAACCTGATACGAAGAAGCAAGTGCCAATAGTGCTTAGTAAGTACCCAGGCTTAGCAAATGCCAGTAGTGCTTAGTAAGCACTAAGTCTGCACAGACTGAGTACAGATAATGGGGTGGTGGGAAACCACAAGAATGGGAATCAGCATTTAGATGTCAACTAAGAATAATGTAAAATCGTATTTTGTATTTGACATATAAATATTTTTCTTGTGTTTTAAGGCAGTTTTCTGTAACTATTAAACAATTGAAAGCCTCAAGGCAGTAAATGAATTTACAGAAAGCATCTATTCTTGTTTTTTTGTGCCTTAGTAAAAATTGAATTGAAAATGGCTATTTATGAAGACTCAACCAAACTGTTTCAAGGCCAGAATAGTTAAAACTTTTCTTCATGAGTTATAGGGTATGAATTATGGTAAGCAATGCCATTTTGTTGTTAGCTGGGAGAACTTCCTGATTGTCATGTTATTAAGCAAAATCAGAGAAATTGATGAATTATTTTTAGTTATTTATTTTTGAGATAATGTCTTACTGTGTAGCCCTGGTTGGCCCAGAACTGAGAGATCCACCTGCCTCTGCATCCCCAGTGTTGAGATTAAAGGTGTGCACCACCACACTGGTAACTCTAGTCTTTATCCTGTGAAGGATAAATGGGTAGTTTAAGGAAAGAGAATTAAGGACTATTTAGCCCCATGTTAACTAATGATGTTACAGTAAATCATTGAGTCCCCCTGGTATTTTCACAAAGAATTGCTTGTTTATGTATAGGAGAGCTGTAGCCAAGAGTGAAGACACTTTTGCAAGTCCAGACAGTAACAGGTGAAGCCAAGATTCTTTGTTGGGTCTGGCTGACTCTAGAATCCTTCTTCAAGCATAGTCTACCTCTCAGGTGCCAAATATCTGTCTTTATAGCATCTAAGTCAGTGCTACATAGAAAATCCAGGTGGGCACTTACTTTTAGGAGGTATATAGGTAGCCCTTTGTTAGTGTTGATCACCAACAACTAACTGGCTAGTGATGGTCTGTGGACTTTGATAATTGTGAGTCAGCCACCTGAGTCTCATGACATCCATTATGACTCTTTACTATCTGTTTTGAAAGACTGTCCTTTACCAGGAACTGAATTTGAAGCAAGACATGACACACCTGTAATCTTAACACTCAGGAGGCTGAAGGAGGAGGAACTGGAGTTAAAAGCTTGGGCTACACAGTAAAACCTTTTCTCCAAAAAAAGAAAAAAAATGTTGAGGAAATTGCCATGTAGAAGACCTGACTTCAGATCCCTAGCACCTATGTAAAGTGCTGTGTGTAGCAGCATGTGCTTATAATCTCAATGCTCCTGAGCAGAGACAAGAGGATTCCCTGAGCCTTGATGGCCAGGCAGCCTAGCTGTGAATCAGTTGGCTCCAGGTTCATTGAGAACCCATCTCAAAAAGGAAAGTTAAGAACAATTGAGAAAGATACCCTGTTGTTTTGCATTCAATACAGTGGCTACACCTTAAGCAACTGCTATCCCAACTGGCAATTGCAACTCCAGCAGCAGTTTGGATGCTCCACAGCCAGGCAGGAATTCTGTCCCTCAGGCACCGGCTCTATCACGGCTGCTAAAGGAAACTATCGAAATCTCTATTCTTCCTTAGAACTCAAGATTCAAAGGTTGAGGTGAAATCCTGACTCAGAGAGGCTGACCTTCTCTCCTTGTTCACATCTCCTGAGAACGGGCCATCCTTCTGCTCAGTTCCCACTAAAAAATCATCGTTACACTTAGTCCCTTCCTACTACTTTCTGTCAGCTAGTTGCTGGCTCAGCCTCCTGACCCCAGGTTAATTTTGTTTAATGAAACAAATGTAACACATCTTTGTATCGTTAACAAAGGCAGCAGAAACAGTTGTAACACACCTTTACACAGTTAAAATAATATTCCACAAAATACCTAAAGACTTCTGGCTTCTACATACACATCCATGGGAAATGGATACACGTGCAAGCATACACACACAAAAGAAAAGTGAAAACTGAACTTGTTATTCATTTTTCTGTAGAACTTTGAGGGATGTAGATACAAGGGGCTCGATCTGAGAACTGGTTTATCTGGAGGGCATTTATATATTGCAAAAGGTAAAGTGTATCTTTTATTTATATCTGATATTTAAGGAAACTCTATTTGGGACAATATTTTAGTATTGGAATCTTAATGTAATTTTTTTTTTTTTTTAAATTATGTAGTTTTTGGGTTGCTGGATGTCTCAGGAGTTATGAGCACTCTGCTCCTGCAGAGGACCTGAGTTTTTACACAAAACCCATGTGGCTCACACCATCTGTTACTCCAGTTTGTAGGGATCCAATACCCTCTCTTCTAGCATCCTTGGGCAGTAGACAGGCGTGTAGTACATAGACATTCATGTAGGCAAAATACCTGCATATGTAAAATAAATAAAATATTATATAATTAAAATATTATAACTTTTGATGATTTTTCAGCTTTTTTGGGTTTCAAACCCTTTTTTTATGGTAAATATTCTTCTAGTATTTAGCCTAGTCCAGCATTAGATGGTTGTTGTTCTGAGGCGATAGAGGAGGACAAGCCTGTAACTCAGGTCAGCATAACCATTAAGGCTACCACTCAAGGCCATGCGCTTGTTAGGCAAGCACTTTACCACTGAGCTAAATCCCCAACCCTCCACTTGTCTTTTCAAGATTTGGAGACAGTTACATGGACTTTGAACAAAAATAATGATTTTGGAATAGCTTTTATTTTAGAATGCAAAATGTGAGAAATTACTTTAAAATATGTATAATTTAAGCTTTTCAGAAAATTGTGCTTTCTGAGATATGGGATCTTTTTAGTGTATCTGAACACATATATGCAAGTGCATAGGCATGCACATGTGGAAGGCAAAGGGAGACTAAGAATCGTTTTGTGGTTATTTTTTTGAGACAGGATCTCTCTATTTAGTCCTGGCAGTCCTAGAACTCACTATGTAGACCAGGCTTTGAACTCAGAGAGATCTGCCTGCCCCAGTCTCTGGATCAGGTGCTGGGATTAAAGGCAAGTGCCTCCACAACAGGCTCCAGTATCTCCTTCTATTGCTGCCTTGTTTTGCCTTCCTTATTTATTTCCTTGATTCAGGGTCTCTTACTGAATTTCCTTGATTCAGGGTCTCTTACTGAACCTGAAGCTCAGTGTTTGAGCTAGGTAGCTGGCCAGCAAGTTCTACGGACCTGCCTGTTTGCATCTGCCAGCTCTGGAGCTCCAGGCACATGCAGCCATACCTGGCTTTTGCACAGGTGCTGGGAATTCCAACTCACGTCCTCATGCTTGTACAGCATGCATTGTATTCACTGAGCCACCTCCCTAGCCACAGTCTTTACACTGTAGATACATACTGTCTTAGAATATATTGAGGTGATTTTTTTTTAAAAATAATAACAGGTATTCCAAATTTGTCTTTGGTTTCAAAAATAACAGTAATTGACATAGCAAGTTCCAATCCAGCTGGGACTACTTAGTGAGAGCTTGTCTGAAATAAATAATTAAATAAGTAGAAGTAAGTACTCTTAGACTTTTAAGTGGGTAAATTTGAAGTGTTATTAAGCATCAACCCAACAAATCACTTTCTGTGTGAGCAGGCTGAGTCTGACTCACAGTTAGCCTGGGATATGTCTGTTGATATTGATTGAGTCCCTTTGTGGGACATATTTATTCTTCTTGCAAAGGTAGAGGCTTTCTTTTTTTTCTTTCTTCTTTTTCCACTATGGAGCTATTGATAAAGCTTAAGAAAAGGACTTGTCATTTCTTCTTAGCACTCAAGCCAGCCCTTTAATGATTAAAGTCAGAATAAATAGAAATTAGTATTTTCAAATACTACCAAACTTAAAAGCCTGGTCACCAAATATCTCTAAGTTTATGAAATAAACTATAAACTATATAAACTTTTAAAGCTTAGTAATGTTAAACTCTGTTTTTAAAATTTTATTTATTTTATTTTATGTGCATTGGTGTTTGCCTGCATGTATGTCTATGTGAGGATGTCAGATCTCCTGGAACTGGAGTTACAGACAGCACCATGTGGGTGCAATTCAGGAATTGAACCTGAATCCTTTCGAAGAACAGCCAACATTCTTAGCCACTGAGCCCCATCTCTCCAACCCCGTATTGTTAACTCTTTTTTGAGGGGTGGGGGGTTTCAAGACAGGGTTTCTCTGTGTAGTTTTGGTGCCTGTTCTGGAGCTTGTTCTGTAGACCAGGCTAGCCTTGAACTCACAGAGATCTGCCTGGCTCTGCCTCCTGAGTGCTAGGATCAAAGGTGTGCACCACTGCTAAAGTGTGCACTACCACCACCGGCTTTGTTAACTCATAAATATGTGGATACATGAATGAAATGATACAGTTACAAAAAAGGGGCAGCACGTGATGTAATGATGACTGTGGTCTGTGGGTAAGAAACTGGAATTGTAGCTTCATTTCATCAGAAGACATTTTGAGGAAACTTGTTTGAAATGCAAACCAGAACTGGGGCATTTTGCAGTGATGCTGCTACAGCACAACAGGCATATCTGTAGGAAGCACACGGCCACAGGAAACCTCCAGGTCCAGAGGGAATCAGGCCTGAATGCTGCAGGTAGTTGGTCAGGCTCCACAACTTAACAAATAGAAAGTATTGAGAACATTTTGTTTTAATCAGGTATTCAAGTTGGAGTTTCTTTTGGGAACTGACACTTTGGTCTGTGATTCAAACCTGACACTAGCTTAACTAAAGCCATTTTAAAATAAGTACAAATTGTACTTGATTCCCCCCCCCCCCCTTGTAGTAACAAGCTTATTTTTCTTCTTGTTCCTCTCCAATGTGCATGCAATCTTCTATTAGAGAAAAGAAGGGAGCCAAACATATATAAAAGACCTTAATATCTTTTATACATTTGTAAAATTTCTGTACCACTGCAGTGTACCACTGCATGCTGACAGGGTTCATTCTCATTCCAGTAGAAACCTCAGTTTTTGAGGCACATACATAATTTTTTTTTAAAAATTTTTATTTCTTTCCTCTCGTTCTTTTTGAGACAAGGTCTCATGTAATCTAAGCAAGCTTTGACCCTCCGTTGCAGCTGAGGATAGCCCTGAACTCTGATCCTTGATCTTTCTGCCTCAACCTTCTGTGTTGGGATTATAGGAGTTTGCTACCACACCCTGCTCAAACTATGCAATTTTCCCACTTTATAGATTTGTGTCTATATATACATAGTATGACTGTATCTGACTTTCTTTCTGTCTGGTGGCCTACATTGAAAATAAGAACAAATACAAACAGTTTGTCTCCAAGGGAGAGACCTAAGTTTTGACTTCCTGTTTTTGCCTCTGTGAACTAGGATCTATCTTTTGCAGAAACATTGTTCAGTTTTCAGGGCAAGAGACCAAGTGTCTTGTATTGCACAGTAGTAACCACTCCAGTTAATTGCAAGGGTATGGATGGCCTCTGAAAGGATCTTGTCCTTTTTTACTGGAAGAAGGCTGCCACAACTTAGAGCTTGGTTGTGGGAAGCAAGGAACACAGATTTAAAGACACACTGGGGGAAAAAAATTTAAAAATCCTTATCATTTCTTTTGGTTAGGCAGAAAACAGAGATGTCCTTAGATGAAGGGTGAATGCAGGAACATGTCTTATTAACAGTTAATAGAAGAAAATTAATGCTAATTTATTCTTCATACACACCATGCAATTTGTTAGAAAGTAAAGGAATAGTTTGAAATTCTTTGGTCAATTGATGGATTCCTATGTTAGGGGCATAGAAATGAAACTCAACATTAAGCAGACAAATACCCAAGCCCACAGGCTACATAAATGCTGAATAAAACCAGCTCTACAATGGAACTCTGAAAAGCACCGGGTACCAGGCCTAATGAATGATTGAATATGACCTTAGCAAAATCCCTGGAGTGTTGTTGAAAGATCATTCATTTCCAGCTTAGATGTCAAGATGGGCTCTAGTAACCAGGAAAAAAAGGGAGCTTGAGTGGGTACTTACTGAGTTTTAAAAATCTTTATAACACAGTGAGTTAGACTAATCATTAAAAGGGCTTCTCTAGCGGAATTTCAAGCTATCACTGTGTGGACTTGGAGCTTAGGCCCAGGGAAGCCAAATTAAAAGGATAAGAATAACTTCTAAGACAAGACTATATCAGTATTCTGCTTTTGTGGAGTAGAACTTCAAAAACCGGGGATGTATGAGCCAATGGAATGTACTTTTGTCATGCTGATAGTGTTGTGAGAAAGACTGAAGACTAAGCAACCCATTGTATCTGTAAATTACTGCCTAGTAAGTAATAGAGCAAGCCATAAAACCCTCATGTCTAGTTTTCATTTTTTAGAGGAAACTATTTTCTTGTTTTCCTGAAGAAATGGCACATTTTTAAAAACAATTTTTAAATTTTTTCTTCATTTGTCTCTGTAAAAATTGGCATTTGGGTGAGTGCCCATGTAGGTCAAAAGAAGAGCATGTTGGATCTCGTGGAATTGGAGTTACAGGCAGTTGTGAGCTACCTTGTGTGGGTGCTTAGAACCAAACTTCTGTAAGAGCAGGGAGTGCTACTAACTGCCGAGCCACTTGTCTAGCCCTGTGTTATATTTTTACATGTTGTTGCTATTACTATATCAGAAAATGATAAATCAATCTAATTTTTTTATTGTGCATAGTGCTTGGAAGCTACTTTTTAAAAAAAATCTCTCCGTTTTCCCCAAGCCATAAACGTTAGCACATGATCCAGCAATTATATATCCTAAAGAATATCAGAGTAGCTTAGAAAGAAATATGAAATACTCCAGTTGACTAGGGGTCTTCACTGATGCACTGTGGATGAAATAGTTTGTTGTCAGGGACAGTAGCAGAGTAGAAACTGAACTGGGCTGGTTCCTGCTGTTGCCTCTCTTGCTGCTTTTGGAAGGAAAGAGGAAGAGGCTAAATGTAGATGAGTGTGGGTGCTTCAAGTTCAGATTTGCTTCCTAACCCCTTGCTAATATGAAAATGTCAGGCCTTTGTTCCTGTCTAATTTTAGTACATCCTGGCTGAAAAAAATATTAGGATGATTTCCAACCATGGAACTTGGAGAGGCGGGACACAGGGAGGAAGAGTGGAGGAAAGAGCAGTTTATATTCCATATCCGCCTGCCTTTCTGTGACAGCATCTAGTCCTTACTTAGTCTGTTGATTTGCTGAGGAAATAAATTTGAAGCAATGGTAATTAGGTTTTCCTTCCATATTTTCTGTAGAAGCCTCATTGGAGTTTGGATGGAGAAAATTATAGTATGGTATTTAATAGACTTTTGCATTGTCTGAGTTAAAGAGCCATGCACAAGCTTTGGGAGGAAAGCCTAGAGCTGTGAGGGATAACTTATGTTTGTCATTTATAAAGGGAACATTGGAGATGTTTCAGTGAACCTGCTTTTATACTGTTGTTTTGAATGAGAGTAATATTTATTATTTTTGAGTAGTTATAAGTAAGACACAGTTTTGATGTGTTTATCCCCTTGCAAACCATAGCAGGCTTAGAAGGAAAGCTCTGATTCTGTGGAAAAAGCTTCTTGAGTCAAATGATTGATAATATAGTTTGCTAAAGAGATAGGATAAAGTCCCACATAGACTTTTAGTTGTGCCAATTATTATGGTTATTGTTAAATTAAAAAGTAATTAACTAGATTAAACTGAAAGGCCATATTATTAGTATCTTACCTCACTATCAAGTAAACTTTTTTCAAAGGTTTGTTCATTTAGTGAGGCAGCTTTCCTATGGGCTGCTCCTATGGTAAAGATGCTACAGAAACAGAAGAGATCATTTTGTTCATTCTGTTTGACTAAGGACTTGAAACAAAAGAAATAGGTTATTTTTGAATTGGAAATTTAGTTGACCTTTCTTGGTTCCTTTCGTTGAATGATTATAGATAGTTTGTGTTTAAAGTCTGTTAAAGAGGGCTAGGAGTGAAGCTTTTTGGTACAGTTCTGGTCTGGCATGTTTAAGGTCTTGGATTTCTCTCCAGTACCACAAAGTCAGTGGCTCAGTCAGTCAGTGAATCTGTTGTGTAGAAGAGTAAGAATCAAAGGGATTGGTTCTAGAGAAACCGCTTTCCTTTCTTTTATAAGTCATGCACATTCTGTAGATAAACTTGCCGGGTGGTGGTGGTAATGCACAGCTTTAATCCCAGCACTCTGGAGGCAGAGACAGGTGGATCTCTGTGAGTTCAAGGCCACCCTTGTCTACTGGGTGAGTTCCAGGACAGCCAGGGCCACACAGAGAAACCCTGTCACAGGAAAAAAATAAAAAGGTAAACTTTAAGAAAAAAAAAATGTTTTGTTTATTTGGTGCATGCACATGCATGTGTGTGTATATACATGTTGGTGTGGATGTGCTGTCTCAAGTACATGGGCCCCAGAGATCAGGTCATCAGGATTGGTGGCAGGCACCATTTCCCATAGAACTGTACTGTACTTTTAAGTTCCTTCCTACTCCTGCAGCTCAGATACCATAATACTATAAACTGGGTGGTCTAAAATGCAGCCATTTCTTTCTCAGAGTTCTAGAAGCTGGAATTCCAAAGTGCTGGCAAGGTACCATCACCATTGCTTTTTTACATTTATTTATTGTGTGTGTGTGTGCGTGCGTCCCAAGGATTGGATTCAGATTGTCAGGCTTAGTGGCTGGCACCTTTACCCACTGCACATCACCATGCCTGTCCCCAGGTTTGTTTTATCTTGTTCCTTTGCTTGTAGGTGGCTGCTATTTGTATGTTCACATGACCTCTGTGTGTGAAAAAGAACAAATACACAACCTCTCAGGGTCTCTGTGTAAGGGCACTGATCTCATGACTCTCCTAACCCTGGTTTTTTCATAATGGCCTCAACTACAAATACTATTGCATTGGGGCTTAGGGCTTTAATGTATGGTTTTAGGGAAGGAACCAGCAAAAAATCCCTAAAAACTAGGATTGAATGAACAAGGCCTACAAAATAGGTTTCTAATATATATGAGGACATTATACACTTTATTCACTAAGTATCAGTTGCTGGGTAGCTTGATGGCTCTTAAACCAAGGTATCTGTCTATTAAAAAGATGTGTATGCCTATGTAATAAAATATTTGAAGCGAATGAATTTTTTTTAATCTGAAAAAACTTGTGCTTGGTGACTGAATGTTTCTGATATATGTGTGATTATTCAGTTTGTATTCATTTGACCATAGAGATGACTTGACCAATAAATTTAGAAATTTGCATCTTATTGTTTAGTCTGCTTCCATCTTATATGTAGAACAGTAAGATTAAGATGAGGTCCAAGGAACAATCATGATACTCTAATGAATTTTCCTCTGATTCCTCTGCGCACAAAATGCAAGCAACTGAATACTCCCAGATGACCCACTTTGTCACTCTAAGGCCTTGGGCTTTGAGATGCTTCTCTTCTGCAGCAGAGACTCGAGTCGAATTTGTGGGTCTGTCCTTTTGTACCTCCTGTCTAGGTGGCCTGTCAGTTTGTCATGTAACTGCTTATCCTGCTAATGAAAAAGGCTTTTTTGTTTTGGTGGTGCTGTGGCATAAACCCTAGGGCTTTGGGCCTGTAAGGCAAGCATTCTACCATTGAGCCCATCTCAGCCCAGAAACTGAACTTTGTTATATCATGTCATGCTTAGCTAAGGTGGCACTACTGTCTGTCCACTTCTTTGAAGCAGGCTTGATAGGGTGGAGAGAACCAGGTGTGGACTCTACCCAGCAGGGCTGTGAACATTACAAAGGTACTTGGCAAGCAGCTTAGTGCCAGATAAATACTCTTTTCTCCAAGAACCCTTCTTCCCATTGGAACTAAAAGGTGAATCATTAGGATTTTACCCCTCAGTGCTACCACCTTAATGTACTCAGTTCCACTGAAAGGTGTTTGTATTGTAGGAGTGATTAAATGAGTGTTGAGGAGTAAGAGAAAGAGCATCTGGAAAGGTAGGCCTTTCCAAACATCTTTGAAATAATTCTGCGTGCACACCTTTAATCCTAGCATTTGGGAGGCAGAGGCAGGTGGATCAGTGAGTTCCAGAACAGCCAAGGTTACATGTTCCTTAGCCTCTAACTTGGACTGTGCTGAAGCACCTTCTTACTTAGTAAGAGAATGAAGAGTAAATGCCACCATGCTGGATTTGTAGATATTTTCCCGTGTTTCAGAGTGCATGGAAAAACACCTTTCAGATTGAGAACATATGAACTTTTAAGTAGTAATAAATGGTAAGAAGTGTAGATGTGGTGGTGAAAATGTTAGTGTGAATGTATTTGAACTGAAAACAAATGGGCAAGGTTACTGCACTTTTCTTCATTAAATCTGAGGCAAGGCATGATTCCGAAGGTTACCAAATAGGGATGGATGCTGGGACTCATGAGAATAGAGTTGGTCTTGGGTTTTACTGGCTAGTTAAGACGCAGTGGACTGACATGCTACGGTTAGTTTCTACTTCATATCATCCAGGCTTAATTTCTTTCTTTCTTTTTTTTCTTTTTAAAGATTTGTTTATTCATGTATTTTTATGTAAGTTGCATGTACGCCTGCATGACAGAAGAGGGATCAGATCCCATTACAAATGGTAGTAACCCACCATGTGGTTGCTGGGAATTGAATTCAGGACCTCAGGAAGAGCAGCCAGTGCTCTTAACCACTGAGCCAGCCGCCCAGGCTTGATTTCTTTGACTTAAGTCACATTTCTTTCCCTGCTGTAAGTTAACTGCCATTTATATTATTTGATGTTGAGTAATGGTATTTATCCAATCTGTCCTTGGTTTATGCTGGAATTGACAGTGGAGTATGTGAAGGAGCTGGGATCCACTTTCTTAAGCTAGTCTAGAAAGCATGACTTCAGTCTTCTCGTTGACGGTTAGGTGTTTCAGAGTGCCTGACATCATCTGTAGGACTGTCAGACCTAAGCCCTGCTGCTTTTTCTAGTTGACCCCGAGAAGTTTGAAACCTCTTTTAGTTATCCCACTCCCAATCTTGCTATGTAGTTCTGACTGCTTAGAATTCACTGTGTAGATTAGACTGGCCTCAAACTCACAGGGAGTTTCCTGCCTCTGCCTCCCTACTTCTGGGATTATAAACCTGTGAAGTTAATTGTAGGTTTTCAATTTTGTTTTTTCCGTGAGCATCACTATAGTCCTGGCTGCCTCAGCTTTCCAAGTTTTGGGATTATAGGTAATTGCTACTGTTCCCAACAAGTATTTGTACCATTTTAAAGAAATTTCTTTAAAGCTTGACATGTTTTTAGAACAGACTATGATCAAGGTGGTTTAACAGAACAGTGGTTGACTAACCTGGCTTTTACCAAGTCTTGAGATTTTTTTTTTTTCTTTTTGTCCCTCAACTATAAATTTATTCTTTAAAACAGGAAGTCAACTTCTCTTTCATACTAGTTATCTCCCTGCCCCCTTCACCTCCCCCATAATACCAGGGATCAAACCTAGGACTTCATGAGTGCTGATCAAGCACTCTACCACTGAAACTAACCCCTCCCTCTGTAGTCATATCCATCCCTTTATGTTTCAGGTGTGGATGCACTACACCTTCAGGAGCACTCAAACAAAACTGGTAGGGAAGAAAAACAAAGAACCAGGTGAATGTCATCCCTCTTAAAATGACAGGTGTGAATGAAAACAGAAGACCGTAGCTTTTGAATACAGCAGATTGGCAAACTGCTGCTGAGGACAGGGAAGAGCTTGCAAGCTGGGTGGATGTTCTCATGGTGCTCCAGTCCCTCCAGGTTAGACCCAGACACAAAATTTCCCCCTTCATATTTTAAATCCAAAGGATTCAGGATTAGATTGTATATTTAAACTCTGGTAAATCATGAACTATACCTGGTTCCTCGATAATGAATGGAAAGTGTCCTTTTGAAGGAAATAGGAAGGATATCAGTAGTTTTTAGCTTATCAGTATGTCCAAATTAAATTAGGTTTACCTTGAGGCAGTGACTTATATGAGAGACTCAAACAGAGAAAAACAGTTTTGGTTTGTATTGCAAATACTAAATGGATTTTAAAGAATAAGAAAAAGCTTGAAATGGTTTTTACTTGAAAACAGGACATGTGAATATAGTTCGGGAGTATAGTTGAGATATTTTCTAGGTTAAACATAGGGCAATATGAAAATACTGTGCCTTGTTTTTAGCTATGTTTTTGGTGGAGTAGTAGGCATGTTGTAGATGGCTAGTTGTGTGGTAGTGACACTAAAGTCTACTTCAGTGGCCATACATACATCAGAGCATATGTTTTTATTCATCTTTTAACAATTATTTACTTCTATGTGTATGAATATTTTGCCCGCATGTATATATGTGCACTATGTGTGTGCTTGGTGCCTGTGGAGGCCAGAAGAGGGCAGAGCCACCATTAAATGGTGGAAATTGAACCCAGGTCCTCTGCAATAGCAATAAGTGCTCTAAACTGCTGAATAATCTCTCCAGCCCCCTAGATTTTGTTTTTGAAGCTTAATATTGGAATAATAAGATTGGTTTAGTAAGTTTTCATATACTAGTAAATGAATACTGTTATTACACTTTTTCCTTTTTATTTACTGTGAATATACTTCAGGGCCTGCTTTTTGTCCCTATGTTTTCTTATAGCATATAATAATAAAAGTCACTAGGAATTTTAAAAAAAGATATACTGAATTGTTTTAATTTTCAAGTTTTAACTCTCACTCTGTTCTTTTTAGCTTTTAGCTTGCCTTACCCAGAGGTCTTCTATCCAATGAGTTGCAAGCGTGACATTTGCTGTGTTTTCAGCACCTGCCAACTTGGAAACCAGGGTTTGTGCTTAGGACATAGGCTTACAACCCACACTTTGTGGTGCACAATGCCGTCCCAGCTGGCATGCTTTCGTACCTCAATGGTGCTAGACATTCGGTTACAAAGCCGCACAGCTTCACGTGCAGATTTCAATAGTCATTCCTCTCCAAACTGCTTTCAACTTTTATTTTGTATCCCAGGAGTGAGATTGGTATCATTAAATTCACTGCTGTGGTTATTTTTCAATGAAAATAAATTTGGTTTATTCTTGGATTAAAAATACAGTTTTTTTTCTTTAAGAATCAAAATGCTTCAAAATTAGCTAAAATATCATGCTTTATATATCAAGCACATAAATATTATAGCCCTAAAGTTGTAACTTATTTTCATAGGTGGATAAGCAGCACAGGAAAGAACAAAAAGATTAATGTAAAGTGTTTCATAGGTAGGGCTATTAGTTGTAATTCAATTTAGATGTGGGAAAAATTGCAGAATTTTTCTGAGTAAGATCCACATATGAAAATTGCCCCATGATGGGCTCAGAGTTTTGGCCTTTAATTCTGACCAAAAACTTTACATATTTTTCCAAAGAAGTATTTTCTATCAACTTGCTTTCAGTAGCCAATCTCTTTGAAAACATTTCAGGTGGATTTGGTGATGTCTGTCTTTCCATAATCTATTATAAGCAATTTTAAAAGGTTTTGCTTTAAAAAAAAAAAAAAAAGGTCTTTTCAGATGTAGAAAGAACAGTGTGAAATGTGAGTGACTGGCTTTTAATACAACAGTGTGACAGAGAGACGCAGTGGCTTTTAGAAGCTGAATAAAGGGTTGGTACACAAGCATCTGCATACTGCTATTGGGCCCAGTGTATAACATGTCTGACATTTGTTTAGTTCACTTTGTTAGTCTAACTGAATTCCTGTGGTTAGTTATTCTCTTATAATTTTTAGTGGTGTACTCTTAGACATAGGTACAGTTAGATGTGAAACTGAACAGTTACTGGCACCAACTCAAACTTCAAAGCTTAGTTCTTTGTTGCTTGAACGTCACACTGATCTGGTTCTAAAGGCATAAAAATAAAACACCCACTAACTGCCTTAGACACTCCTTAGTATATATCAAATGCAACCTTTACCCTCTCCTCCACAGATGTGCTTAGGTGAACACTTCTTTAGCTTGTTGATACAAGTTATAGTTGGTTACACCCTTTCTTAATAAAATACACCCTTATTGTCTCCTGTTGCTTAAGAGCTGTAAGCTTGGAATTGGGGAGCTGTAACAGTGATACTCAGTGAAGGATACATGATGCATACTGCACACACAAATAGCCCTCTATTTGCTAGTCCTCCTTTTGGGGGAAAGCCAAAAGAACCAGTATTGCTTTATCCCGGGTCTCATACTAGTCTTAGAGTAAGAGACTAAGTAATCCTTGCATTTTATATTTTCTGGGGTGTTGCATGGTTTTAATCAAGTTAGTTTTTATTCAGGATAATGGCAGAGTTACAAGTGGTTGTTTTTTAGATTTGTGGACTTATTTCTGAATTGGCCTATGAATTTGTGTTTAGGTGTCTGGTAGTACTCTAAATCTGGTTCTGATTTGGTTGACTATTTAAGCATGAACAAAGGTAGACAGTTGAACTCCCCTCCCTCTTCCCGGCTGCTGCTTACCTAATCTTAAATTCAGTTGACTGGCTTTGTGTCTATTCTGAATTAAAACTTTAATACAACAGCCTCGTGGACAGGGCTTTTTATAATAAAGAGCCATCACATTTAACATTAAGAATCAAATATGTGGTAACTTTTATGGAAGAATGACATAAGCCTCAATGCATATGTCTTTTTAGTCTTGAAGATTGAGAGTTAGACACCAACATTGGTTAGTTCAGCTCCTTAAGCAGTTTTAGTCCTAGGTACGAAAGGCTAAGAACCAGAAAAACAGGCTGCTTAGGCTTGGAAAAGGAGGTGGTGGAGCAAAGAAGCTGCCCATAACCCCCATCTTTGGAATTTCATGAGACTAACATGGTTCTGAAAGCCACAAGAATAATGGTTGCTATAATTGTTTCCAGGCGTAGGACCCCTGGCATCTTGATTTTTTTTTAAGTTGACCCGATGAACTAGTAATTGCAGGGATAAACTGAATGTTTGCCAGCAGGAGTCACTCTAGGCCTCCCAATAAAAAGTTAGTGCATTAAATTGTCCTTAGAGCACTTGGAGGCTAAGGTAATAGTACTGAGGTGAGGTGGCCTTCTGGAAAGGAAGTGATATTAAGTGTACCTTCTTTTTACAGAATACATGGTTCTTACTCCTTTCAAAATTGGCCCATAACATGTTTTAAAAAAGAAAATAGTGTATTTCTTACACTATATATGAGTGTCTTTGTATTCTGTATATTAGGACACGTTTGACTTCCTTGGGGTGATCTGATTGTGTTCCCATCCTCTCTCTGAGGTGAACAGACTTCTTAATCTTATGGCAAAATCTCTGGAATGAACTTTAGTAAGTCTAAATGAGGTTAGCTCATGCTTTTCTGAAAAGAATAGGTACAGTGTGGTGACAAACTGAAATATTTCAGCAATAGCCATGAAATCTAATAGTTTCCCAAGTGCACACAAACTCAAAAAGTTAATTGTTCATTTATGTTTGATACTGGGATTTCAACATTGGATTAAAACCAATTAAATGTTCCTAGAAGCAACAGAAAAAGTTTCCTGATTTATGAATAGAACCATTCAAACGGTGCAGACACAATCCATGTAAAGTAATGAGGTGTTTTGTTTTTTTGGCAAAGGGGAACACAAAACAGGCAAAGGGACTTAGAAAAACAACTCTAAAAGTCTCTTTTTGGATACAAGGTTAATGACACACATCAGCAGGAAGGAGTGATAGGAAATCTAGGGCTTCGTTATACAAGGAACATAGTCCCCTCCCCCAGGTGAGCTGCACAATGAAAATACCCTGCTTATTCTATCAGGGTTACATTCCTGCACTTAAGTCAACATCCTAAGTTACAGAACTAAACATGCCCTGCCTCTGCTTAGCAACCGCAAATCCTTCCTTCGCCAGTTGCATGTATTTTGGATGTGGCATCCGAAGTACAAATTCCTCTATTTCGATCGCACCCAAAGTCAGGAACAGTGCTTTATTATCCTAAAGTGTGGCCGCTCCAGGGCCCTCCCCCACCCCCTTGCGGTCCTGTTCGCCCTAGATGGGATCCCTTTTAAACTGCGAAGCCTAACCCGGAAGCTGGCAGTCCGAAGCCCGCACGGCCTGGGTTTCTGTCCTGACTCGTGCGGGGCTGTTTCCCGCGGCCGGGGCTTCCAGGCGCGGGGGACATGCGGTGCGGGTTCGCTGGACACCCGGCAGCCCTGCCCGAGGCGCGCCGCGACCCCCCTACTCCCCGCCCACCGGCGGCTGCGCGCACTGCACCTCGTAGCGGCACGCTGGGCGCCCGGGCCGCGACGCCGCCCGCACAGCGCCGCTGAGTTCACGCAGCCGCGGTCGGGCGGCCCGGCGGCAGCACTGGCGGCCTGGCCGAGGCCAGTTAAAGGGACGAGTTGCAAACAGTTCAGGAAGTGACAAGTCGATTTCCTCCTCCCCGGGAGCCGCTCGGTACAAAGCGCTCGGCGCAGGCAGGAGAGCGTGCGCACGGCGGACGCGGGCGGGCAGTCCGGACGACTTGGCGAGTGCTAGCAGTGACGGCCCGTCCGGCGCGCACAGTAAGCGACCCGGCTAGGCGACCGCGCCTGGGGGCTGGTCCGGAGCGGGGTCGGTGCGAGCTCCCCGGCGCCTGTGGGGGAAGCCCGGCTCGCGGGCGCTGCGCTCTCTCTTTTCTTCCCCAACGCTGCTTGGCTTTCTTTCCCCCTTTCCCCTTGTTAGGCGGCGGATCGGGTGCTTTCTGCAGGCGCTCAGTCTCGCTCGCCCTGGTTCAGGCGTGAGACTTGTCAGCGCACAAGAAGGGGAAGAGCAAACCTGGCGCTGCAGGAAAGTCTGTTCCGCGGGCCGGGCAGCCGGCCGGGGAGACGGCTGCGTCCTGGGCAGCCTCCTCTAAGGCTCAACTTGAGCCTCTGTTTGTGGCAGCAGCGAAGGCGCTGAGCCCCGAAGTTCTGCACCGTTTGCAGACAACTCTTTTGTTCGCGGAAGTTTACACCCGCCACCCCCGGGATGCGGGTGCGCAGGGACGACTTCAAGGCTGCTCGACTGGCGAAGTGGGTGAGAGGGCGCTTTGCCCCGGGAGGGGAAGCCGGCAGCGTGGCCGTGGTCAGGGCTTGCGGAGTGGGGGTCGCCTGTGCTGGCGTGGTTTTTGCACATGGCGAAGAGGGCCGTCCGTCACAGGATACTAGTCTAGTCACATTTTTTGCCAGTCCTTGATTTGCGAGCCTGTGGGAGTCAGGTTCCCAACTAGGGGTTTCTCTTGGTGGAACCGAGATGAAAGAGACTTGGAAACCCAGAATCCGAAGAGGGTCTGTGGCTTGAGTTGCCCCAAGTGTCTTCTCGGGCAACCCCTACTCCCAGCTCTTCCACCCCCGTGCTAGGGAAACAATGCTTGGCGTGCGGGACAGGGTCCTAGAATTGTGTGAGCAGGCTTGCCTTGGACCCTCGCCTTGGGACGCTCCCTGATACCAGGCATGCTCCTGACCGCCGGGTTCATTAACACGTACTGTACTTAGTACCATGGCGAACAAAGAAAACCTCTTTGCAGCATTTGGTGAATGGGATTCTGCCTCCTATAGGCCACACTCTTGAGTATTCCATACGGTAGAATCCGGACTCGGTGGTGTTGGGAAAGTGGCCCCCGCCGTGGGTTGCATTCCGGTACCGGCCCCTGAGCAGGGCATTTGTGCTGCCGCCGTGGTGCTTGTCTCTCAGGAGTTGGTGCAGATGGAGCCAGGCTGAAGGTTGTTCAACAGGAACAAATGTTTGTTGAATTGTTGGACGGTGGAGAAAAGGGACTGTTTGCTGTTGACTGCTTCAAGAGTTGGAATGGCATTGTTTATTGGCTCAGGAAGCCAAGCGAACGTCTTCTGCTCCTTCAGCTTATTAGCAGACCTCCAAATGACATGCTAGCATATGTGTTCCCAGCAGTCTTCACGCCTAGAAGGGGGATCCCTTCTTGCTGAATCCTGGACTCTATAGTTTTAAAAGATGCGATTTGATTTGAGGTCCTGGGAAAGAGTGGAGTCTGCCCACCCGTGAAACTCACTGCTCCTGACTGGGCCAGGTTTTGGTTTCATTTTAATTTGTCCACTTAGCAGGGATTTATCTCAGTTACAGTTTTGACAGTAAGTTGAAGGTTTGGAGGTATTCCTCCTCCTCCTCCTCCTCCTCCTCCTCCTCCACCACCACCACCACCACCACCACCACCACCACCACCACCACCACCACCACCAGCAGCCCTTTGCTGTGCACTAGATTAGCAGAAAATGGCTAACTTGTTCCAGGTGATAGGCCTCTTTTAGTTGAGGAAGGTTTGAGTCTTAAGTTTAGTACCTGCAGTTGTAGATCCAGTGATGTGTTGATCCAGTTTCTGAATGCTGTGGTAGGCAGGAAATCTAAGAGGCTTGGGGGATGCCTACAGTTTTCTCCCAAATGTCCAGACAGGGAGCATGATGCTCTTAAGACCAGTTCAAAGCTGCTCTGCTCAAGGACTTGTTATTTTCCCCCTTAAAAGACAAGCTTGTTGTGTGTTCATTTTAACATCGAAGCAAGCATTATGGAAAAACTGGCTGTATGATTGCTACAGAAGTGGGCTTTTAGGTTGTTCAAGGCAGGGTAAGTGGGGTAGTTCACTGTTTGGATTGCTAATGCTTCTAATCAGTTTCTCCCCTTTATTTTCAGTATAGTAGGTATGTTAATGGAAAGAGCTTTAGGTAGACAGCTACTTCAAGATCTTCACAGGGAGTCACTCAACTGACATTTTTACAGGCAGCTCTGGTATTTCCTGGTCTCTCTCTTTCCTCCCCTCTCTCGCTTTCTCCCTAATCTTTCCTTCACCCCCTGTTGATTGCTTCAGTATCCCCTAGCGTTCCCATCCTTCAGTTCTGGGGAAGCTGGTTTGCTTTAAGTGAGTCCCTTGGGCTAGTGTCTGACCCATGAAGAAAGCTCAGCCTGGGCTGTCCTGGCCAGCTAGCTCTCCTCCCCTTCGGGGAGAGCTATGTTTAAATACTGTCAGCAGGGGTCACTGTGGAGCAATCTGATGTCTGCAGAGCTTAAAATGCACACCCTTCTCTCCCACTCCTCAGCTGGCACTGAGAACTGCAGGCTGGGTCCACCAACTCAGTTGATATGTCCTTCAGGCATGAGGCTTTCTAGGGTTAAATCATGCCCAGTATGAGAAACTTGTTTGTGCCCTTGAGAGGGGGAAAAAAAGACTGAAATAAATACTCTGGTCAGCATAACCCCCATCATTACCACTACCACCATGCACACCTCTCTGATGTGTAATAAAAGAAACCTCCAGGCATAATTTGTTATGTAATATGCTGATAGTACAAGTTTTGGTTTTAGATGGAAACCAGATGTGGACAGACTCTGTTTAATTGATCCAGCAACGAGGGGAGGGGCGCTAATAGATTAAGTAGTTCGGCAAACCCCGAAGGTGGTTTGTTTTTGTTTGAACTTAAGGGGATAACCCCAACCCAGGGCTTTCTTGAGGTTTTTGCCCCTTTGCTTTGCTGCAGCTGTCCTTTCTGGAGACTCCTCCTCTCTTGAAAGAACCGGTTTGTTGCCAACACGGAGCACATGGCTGGGTCTGGCTGGGCTCAGGGCTGCTTAACTCTGCTGGGCTCCATTCCTCCTCTCCTCGTCCAGCTGCTGCCCTGCCCTCCACGCTTCGAAACAGAATGCCCAGGGACCTGGGTGCTGCCAGAAAGGTCGGCCACTCTCCTTTCTTCCACACTGTCCCAGAGGAGTTTGTGTTCACTCTTGTTCAGTGAATACATTTTTCCAAAACTCATGTGCTCACTAATCCTTCTCTGATTAATTTCTGTTTGTTTCCTGCCTAACTTCATGAAGGTTTTTTTTTTTCTTCCCCGTCTATACACTGTAGTCACCTTTATTATTCTCCAGGGTTGGGGCACTGCTTAGTAATAGCTGACCCCATTAACAGTAGCTTCATTGCTTGCTGGGATGTGAACTTTGGAAACAAACCGAGAGGCTTAAATATGCTGATGTGCCCTGAGACTTGCTTAGAAAATTTTTGTTTTAGTGCAGTTTACATTAACATGATTAATGACCGTGCCACTGAAAAGTCTATATTCAAAAGCAGTTTCCATTCCCTTGGGTTCTTCATATGGCGAAGTGATTTTCTTTGCCAAACAACAGTTTTCAGGTACTCCTTTGACTTAATGCAGACCCCTTGTGCACTTGGTTTTGGCTGAAGGTTTGGCCTTTGTACATTTGGTGTTGTGGTTCTGATGGTGTCTGTCTTAATCTTAAGGAACCTGGGTCAGAGGGACCTTGTATTCTTGTCTAGGAAAATGTTCTGAGGTTCCGAGCAGAAATTAATGCTTTGATGATAAAATGGGAGAAACTTGGCTTCAAGATGTTTTGGAGCGGGTGCTGGGAGGCTGGAGCCAAGGACAAGGTTGTCCCCCCCACCCCCAAGCGAATGGTGACACTCGAGCTTTTCTAGAGAAAAAAAATTGAGATGTCCTTTATCCCCACCCCCCACCCCTGTGATAGTTGTTAAATGCCAATTGATTGAGAGGGGAAATGCTGATGGGTGGGTCTGAAAGCAGCCTTAGGAGCCCGAGAAAATAAAAACACGTTTGAAGGACTCTGGAAGATTTTGCATTTCAAAGGGTCTACCTTGTAGACTTTCACATCACGTCAGGGGTTACAGAGAAGTGTGACAGGCACCCCCACTCTTTTAACCGGTCTTTCTCTCCTGCTGTGGGGGCTGTAGGGGAAGCTGCCTTTTGCATGGGGGATGGGAGCAGCGTGGCCAGATCTTGCTGGGACATCATGGAAACAGGAGCATCTCTGAGGCATTTGTGAGTCTCTAGAGGGACTTTTTCCACTGTATCCCTCTCAGGCGAGTGACAGCAAATCATGCTGGTAAACAGCCCATTTGACCTCAGGATGGGGTGGCAGGCCAACGTGTCTCCCATTGTACAAAGAAGCAGATTCTCTCCCAGTGCTGATAGAATGCTGTCCCAAGGCTGTAACCCAAATGAGCCGCAGGCTGGTGTGAGACTCTTACAACACCCACGGGTTGTGTTAGGCACACCCTGAGCCTGGCTTCCTTGGTGCACAGCCAGCCTGCACTTACATTGAGGAAACTGAGGCTCGGAGAGGCCAGGTACCTGGTCCAAGACCACACAGCTAGAAGGCCGAGAAGCCAGTAAGTAGCACCATCAGAGTCCAGCTGACCACAAAGCCTGCTTTTCCTTCCACCATGCTATCAGTCTACGTGATATAACCTAGAGAGAGTAGAGGCACTAAATTCTGTTTAATCTCAAAGCATAGATTTTTGTTTAGTCTTGTTAACACAGCAGGGAAACTTACAAATTTTAACTGCCTTTTCCCCCTGCTTCTCCTTCTCCTGTGGCCTGCCTTCCTTCCTTCCTTCCTTCCTTCCTTCTTTCCTTCCTTTCTTCCTTCCTTTCTCTCTCTCTCTCTCTCTCTCTCTCTTTCTTTCTCCCTCCCTCCCCCCTCCCTCTCTCCTTCACTCCCTCCTTCCCTCCCTCTTTCTCTCTCTTTTCTTCCTTCCTTCCTTCCTTCCTTCCTTCCTTCCCTCCTTCTCCTTCCCCTTCCTTTTCTTTTCTTTTTCTTTCTTTCTTTCTTTCTGTCTTTTCTTTCTTTTCTTTCTTTTCTTTCTTTCTTTCTTTCTTTCTTCCTTCCGCCGAACTCTGAGTTGCATCTTCTGCAGGACCAAAGGCAGGACCTTCACTGGGAAGACTGAGATGTTTTGCTTGAACTTTACAAAAGACAGATTCACAAGAAAATGTAATTATTCCCAGTGACCTTCTGGGGGAAACAGGAAGTAAATTTGGCAGTTCCAGCCTCACCACTTATTCAGATTCCATTTTTTTTTTAACTCGAGAGATTGTTAAAAGGCTTTCCAAAGGCATGTGGTTTTTTTTTTTTTTTATCTAGTTTTTTATTTTTTGCATTTGTAATTCAGATGTCTCTAAGTAAATTATGTTGTGGTACTTGCCTCCCCAGGTTTGTACAGTATCATATTTTGTTTACATGTCTGAAGTAATCAGAGAACACAATTGCACATCTTCCAGCACAGGGGAACTGGGTCTGCCCTTGCCAGGGCTGGGCAGAGACTCCTCATCCCCAGACAGATGGTTCTCTGCTGGCTAGTCTCAGTGTGGATGTGCTGTGGGGGAGTGGCCTTCAGCCAGGCCTGCCTGCCTAGGTCTCCGACCTTTCTCTCTAAAGAGTCTGTGGGGGAGGGCTAGCTCCCTGTGTGCTGGCCCTTGATGGCAGAGCGGTAGTCCTCAGGCATGGCTATGAATTACTTACTGTAGAGGTTTCAGAACATCCAGTTGCCTGGACTCAGACCTGATTATGTCACGACTCCTGAGAATGACTAGGGTTGGGAGGGGATAAGGACTCAAGCGCTGGTATTTCAAATGTTCCTGGGTTGATTCTGCTTGAGACCAGGGGCCGGGGCAGACCCCACTGTGTTTTGGTCTCTTTAGCCGGGGTTTAGGGGCCTTCTTGTGAAGGCGTGGAGCAAAGCCTTTGGAATTTTCCACTGCTGCTTGTCTCTGTGAAGAAGGATCTGAAAGGTACCCACCTCTGGGCAAGGTGCCCGCTGTGGACGTCACCCAGGTAGTTCCTGTTTCTGCTATGGGCACCCAGCCCCTGCCCAGGGTTCCTGAGATCTCTGAGGTACCTTCCTCAGAGCTGGGGAAGGCAAGAGGCTACCCAGGTTGTGGTGTCATATGGTTCTCAAGCAGGCTTTCTTGGTACTCTCTGGAGGTGTAGTACCTGATGCTCCCCTTAGGTTCAGGGGAGGCGAGATGCAGTTTAGGTCCACAGCACATCTGGGTAATCTTACCTTGAAAATGAGGGTCAGACCTGGTTGTAGCTTACAGCTCAGAGATGTCTTCCCACTACCACCTTTAGGACTTGGCTAGTGGCCTTGGCAAGCACAAGCTCCTGTCACCTCCCAGTCCAGACTTTTGGAAGAGAGACCCAGTACTCAAAGGTAAAGTGACTCCTGTGATCACATGCCAATCCCCAGAGCAATAAGCCTGTACCTCCAGGATCTTCACCCTACCGCTGTGATCTCATCCCAGCCTCAGACCATCTGCTTTCACACAGGTCAGCGGGCTGACCAAATCACCACCATTCAGCGCTCCTTGACCAATTAGCTCACACTCACTTGTTCTTGGGTGACAGTGCCCACCATTGTCTATTTCTCTGCTGGTGCACCCTTAGCTCAGCCGAAAAGTGGACAGTTCAGTGTGCTTAGTCAGTACTCTAGTGTTCCCTGAGTTCTCGGAGATGGGTCTGGATGGCAAGGCCCAAAGCCTGGAGAAGATGGGCTCCAAGAAAAAGGTGCTGGCCTCTTGGCCCCAAGTCTGTGTGTCAGTAAGTTTGGGCCTTGTACAGGGCAGGGAGAGGGGACTTCTCCAGGACAGGTTTTTCCACTTCCTTCCCATAGACAGTGACTGGGCCCTGCTGAGTGTCCAGCTTGGAGTTAGCTGCTTAGCGTACTTGCTGCTTAGCGTACTGCCCCCCCCCCCCCATGTTGTTGTGTAGAGGAATCTCTTACCCTCTTGAAAGAGTGGTTGGGATTTGATCTCAGTCCTATATTTCTTGCATGCCATACTGTCCCCATCAGTGCAAAGGAATCAGGCTTTCTGCCTGGAGGGGCCTTGGGTGGCCATGTGGTAGGTTGCTGCTGTCTGCTCTGTTCACCTTGTCCTGTAGAGACCACCTTCCCTCCCAGGCTGGAGCACAAAGTGCCCTGCCAAACAGAGCCCAGCTGGAAGAGGCCTTGCTTGTTCTGGCATTCACATTGGCCAAGGGCCTGGGATTGGAGGGAGGTTGGGGGCAGGCTAACTGGAAACAGTCTTGTGCGTGTTTGGAGATGAAAGCTAATGTCCTTGCTACTAGCCATCCTCTGGGTGAGAAGAAGTCTACCTCCTAGGGTGGGGTGTGTGTCTGTGATTCTGTGTCTTAAACGATGTAGAGAATGCAGAGTAGTCCCTCTGGCATAGTTCTAGGGACTGGGCCCTGGGAACTGTACCTCCAGGAAGTTTTCCTCTCTGGCAGTCTTGTGACTTTCCCAGTTGTAAGGTAGTGGGCACCATACTCCTTAGCTGGGTCTAATTTGTCTGCTATTGTCTCTGGGCCTCAGACTCCACAGCTTGCTTGCTTGCTTGCTTGACTCCAGTGTTAGGAGGATAAGTTGAGTATGTTTGTGAAACTCCTGGCAAGTGAGTGAGAGAGTGTGTGTGTGTGTGTGTGTGTGTGTGTGTGTGTAGGTCGTTTCCAGGTAAAGGGATGTAAATAGGAGATCACTGGTAGACAGAGGTTCTGTCATGATCCAGGGCAGTGTACAGTGTACCAGGGCCTTTTTATGGGCGTAGGAAGAACTGGGGATGTTCAGCATCACAGAGGAACTTGGAGCAAACAGTAGGTGAAACCATTCCCATATCATTTCAGGCAAAGATGGCATTCATCTCTGGGATAGGTACCAAGTTCAGTTCCAAGGTCTGCTGTATGCTGACTGTGCCCTGGAACTCTGCCTCCTGGACTTCCCTCATCTGGAATATGATAATCTTCCACCTTGTGGGTTGGGTACATGTATAGCCCAGTGGCCATTGGTGGCAAATGTGTCATTGGGAGGACAGTCAGAGGACTTCTGGGCTCATCTGGTAAAGGACACAGGGCAGAGCAGGGAGGCCTTGAGCTGAGCTCTTCTGGACAGGCCATTACCCTGACCTGATATTTTGTCCTTAGGGCTTATGGCTTATTCAGGAAGATGAGTTGAAATTTTGCATTATAATTTAGTTTGTAGTGTGTGTTTTAAACCAGAGTTTAAAAGTAATGCAGTCTGTTATAATTTCTCTTTAAGAAACTAAGTCTTTGTTTACCAAAAGTGATTTCTCTGGGCTCGTAGAAAATTAAATGTATGTACGGATGATGATGTGGCATCACTCTTGGCTCCTCTCTGCCTGACTGCTCTGAGTGGATTCTCTAGAAACCTTGGCTGTGTGCTTCTCTGTATAGAGGGCGAGGGGCGCGTTTATCACTTGTCAGATTGGGTGTCAGAATACCTGATGTCATGGATGGTGCTCCTCTTTGGTTGGGGCACGGTCTCTGACGACTAGTCAGCACCCTCTTCCTGCAGGCTGTGTGGTTCAGTTGGAGCACTCTCCCTACTTCCTGTAGAACCCCACTTCCTGTAGAACCCCACTTCCTGTAGAACCCCACTTCCTGTAGAACCCCACTTCCTGTAGAACCCCACCACCACCTGAGCATGACCACAGTCTCTTCAAGGAGCAAGAGTTCACCTAAGCTCATGACACAGGGCAGAGACTATCCTTGGTACCTCTGTTGATGCAGGCTGCCTGTTCCTTGTGTGTGCGTGTGGGTCCACATGTGTGCACGTGCACATGCGTGTGGAAGGCCAGAGATCAACTTAGGATATTGTTCCTCAGGAACTGTTCATAGTTTTTATTTGTGTGTGTGTGTGTGTGTGTGTGTTGCCTGCTCTAGTGCACATGTGGACGTCAGAGGACAACTTCATGGAACTGGTCCTCTTCTTTTACCCTTATGTGTGTTCTGGGCGTGGCACTCAGGCTGGGCCATATGGCTGGGCGTGGCGCTCAGGCTGGGCCATATGGCTGGGCGTGGTGCTCAGGCTGGGCCATATCCCTGGGCGTGGTGCTCAGGCTGGGCCATATGGCTGGGCATGGTGCTCAGGCTGGGCCATATCCCTGGGTGTGGTGCTCAGGCTGGGCCATATCCCTGGGCGTGGTGCTCAGGCTAGGCCATATCCCTGGGTGTGGTGCTCAGGCTGGGCCATATCCCTGGGCGTGGTGCTCAGGCTAGGCCATATCCCTGGGCGTGGTGCTCAGGCTGGGCTATATGGCTGGGCGTGGTGCTCAGGCTGGGCCATATGGTTGGGCATGGCGCTCAGGCTGGGCCATATGGTTGGGCATAGCGCTCAGGCTGGGCCATATCCCTGGGCATGGTGCTCAGGCTGGGCTATATGGCTGGGCGTGGTGCTCAGGCTGGTCCATATGGCTGGGCATGGTGCTCAGGCTGTGCCATATGGCTGGGCGTGGTGCTCAGGCTGGTCCATATGGCTGGGCGTGGTGCTCAGGCTGGTCCATATGGCTGGGCGTGGTGCTCAGGCTGGTCCATATGGCTGGGCGTGGTGCTCAGGCTGGTCCATATGGCTGGGCATGGCTCTCAGGCTGGGCCATATGGCTGGGCGTGGTGCTCAGGCTGGTCCATATCCCTGGGCGTGGCACTCCGGCTGGTCCATATCCCTGGGCGTGGCACTCAGGCTGGGCCATATGGCTGGGCATGGTGCTCAGGCTGGTCCATATCCCTGGGCGTGGCACTCAGGCTGGTCCATATGGCTGGGCGTGGCGCTCAGGCTGGTCCATATGGCTGGGCGTGGTGCTCAGGCTGTGCCATATGGCTGGGCATGGCGCTCAGGCTGGTCCATATGGCTGGGCATGGTGCTCAGGCTGTGCCATATGGCTGGCCCTGGCCTGCCCATTTCTGGCACTTCTGATCCCTGTGTCTCGGGAGTGATACACTGCTATCAGCTGCAACTCGGATTCCCTTTGAGGGGACAGAGTAGAAAGGTTTTTGGGTTTTGGTTTTTGGTTTGTTTTGTGACAGTTCCCCTGGGCTGACTTCAAACTCACCATGTGGCTGAGGCATGGTCCTCCTTCCTCATCTTCCAGGAAAAGTACTAGAATTATAGGTGTGTACTACCTACCATACCCATCCAAGTAGACATCTGAAATTTCCGGCTGTACTTTTGGCAGTTTTGGGGGACATCCCTTGAGAGGGGAAAACTTTTTATGGGATTCTGGGAGGGGCTTAAGTTCCATGCTGTGGCAGCCCCTTCCCCGTGGGGGCTGGCCTTAGTCATCTGTTTTACTGTGTTCCCTCTTCCAGCCTGTCACTGGTTTTGTGGAAAGCACAGAACCTGTCTGCCATAGTGATGGTAGAAGGGCTCCACTGAGCTTGTCAGATCTGCCAAGTACCTGTCTGACAGGTGACGAGGCCCCAAGAGCTGAAAGCCAAAACAAATCAAATCCCAGCTTCATAGCACCGAGGCTTGGGTTATGGTAGTCAAACTGCAGTTGATTATAGAGTTTCTACTGGGTGCCACACAGTATGATGATTTTGTTTTGTTTTGTTTTGTTTTTCGAGACAGGGTTTCTCTGTGTAATAGCCCTGGCTCTCTTGGAACTCTCTCTGTAGACCAGGCTGGCCTTGAGCTCACAGAGATCTTCCTGCCTCTGCCTCCTGAATGCTGGGATTAAAGGCGTGCGCCACCACCGCCTGGGCAGTGTGATTAATGCAGTGGAGATATGTGGACACAGGTACTCATGAGTTACACAGTCCTGTGGAAGTCATAGGAAGGTCACTTAGATCCAGCTGAAGGGTAGAGGCCAGGCCACCTTCTTGGAGGAGAAGGCACAGCAGCAGCAGGAAGCCGTCTCTCAGACACTTGGGACCCTGAGCACCAGGGTGAGAAATGTGTAGGTGGGAAAAGGTCAAGGCCAGGGTGGGTTGTTTCGGAGTACCAAAGGAAGGGGTCTGGACTTGAAGCCCCCAACAGCTGGGAACTGGGAATGCCAGTCTGATGCAGGCTTGAAGCCTCTGTGTCTGAGGGGTGGCAGTACAGGGCAGGCTGGGGGCCACTGTGTGACCTGGGAAGGATGTGGTCCACACAGGCAAGGGGCAGGTGAGGGCCAGTGGTAAACAACAGGGAGTTAGACTTCACCTGATGACTAAGACCCAGTTTACATTGGAGCTGGGCTTGTCCATGTGGATATCTGTGCAACTCTGGAATGCAAGGCAGAGGCTTTCTTCCATTCTTCTCCAGTAGGCTCCACCAGGTACCTTCTCCTTGGTGATACTGACTGAGGTCCTGCCCTTTTGACCTTGGATCAGGCTACCCCTACACTGCCTGTGTGACCAGAGTGACATGGTCTAGTTTGTTTTAGTCACAGTGAGCATTTGGTGGGCCACCTGGGACTCATAGGAGCGGCTCATGTCTCACCCATGCCTGTCTGTAACGGTGCATTTCAGCTTGGCATGAATTAAAGAAGTCTGATTCACTGTACAACAACCTCCACCACCACCACCACCAAGAGGAAAAAAGCATCTCATGGTGTTGATGTGAATAAAAAGGAGCTTCAGTGCCCCCTGGGGCTCTGTTGAAGCATGTTCTCCAAGGGTGGGGGAGTTGCTGCCACAGGCACTGGGAAGTGGCCTGCCCAGGTCACCTGACTGCTGGCTGCTGGCCCTTCTGAGCCTCATGGCCCTCAGATGCCAGCCCAGATTCCAGGCCCAGTTGACTGTGTGGCATGTGACTCCAGCCTAGAGGAGGAGAAGGAAGAAAAATAAGGAAGCTGTGAGGAGGCAGCAGCCCAGCAGCCCAGCTTGGCCCTTTGGGTGTCTCCTCCAAGCCCTGTAGGGTTTGCTCATAATCACTGACCACTGAGGTGGGATGGGGCAGTGAACCCTCCTGTTCATCCCATTCCCAGGAAGGCTGGCAAAGGCCTTGACCCATTCAAAGAAAGGGAGAAGACAGATTGTGTTGCAGAATCTTATTTTAAGGTGCGTTACTTTTGTTTATGTTGTATTTGTTTAACTCTGTGAAACTGTGTTACTGTGCCTGCCTGAAATACTTGATGATCTACTAAAGAACTGAACAGCCAATAGTGAGGCAGGAGAGAGAAATAGGCAGGCTTGGCAGGCAGAGGGGATAAACAGAAGGAGAGATCTAGCAGCCAGAGAAGGAGGACTCCAGG
Source organism: Onychomys torridus (assembly GCF_903995425.1). Taxonomy (NCBI): domain Eukaryota; kingdom Metazoa; phylum Chordata; class Mammalia; order Rodentia; family Cricetidae; genus Onychomys; species Onychomys torridus. The sequence goes on along the minus strand of NC_050443.1, from coordinate 110,611,792 downwards.
GGCCATCACAGCAAGCCACAGAGCAAGAGTAAGATTTACAGAAGTAAGAGAATGGGAAAAACCCAGAGGCAGCAGATAGATGGGGCTAATTTAAAGTTAAGGAAATGTCAAGCTAAGGCCAGGCATTCATAAATAAGAATAAGCCTCTGTGTGTGTGTTTTACTTGAGCTGGGTGGTGGGCCCCCCAAAAGAGCCAAACAACAACCTACAACAAGATTGGGCCTGGCTGAGCCTCCACTGGCTCAAAGGTGAGCTGTACACTGCAGTGAAAGGGTGACATGGTCAGAACAGGAGGTGAGACCCTGTGTGTTGTAGAACAGACTGCAGGAAGTTCGCAGTTAGGTGGCGTGGTTCTCACCCCACTACATGAATGCATGGCCAGCAGTTTGCTTTCTCTGCAGAGAGCTTCCTGGCCTGGTAGCTTCCTGCTACCAGGTTCACATTGACTTTGAACCAATGTGACATGCTGGACCCAGCCCCATCCTTCCCCTGTATTTGGGAGAGAACGGTCCAGCACAGCTACTCCTGTCCAGTGTCTGGGGGAACTGAAGGTGGAAATGGACCTGGTGATGTCTGCACTGTGGGGCTTTGAGGACCTCTGGAGACAGGGGGCCTAGTTTTAGTGCTGAGCTGGGGCTGAGGAGAGAGCTGAGCCCAGTGTCTGCTGCCTGAGAGGCTGAATGCCTACTCCCTGATTGGCTTTTGTTTAGTTTAGGGGGGTTGCTGCTGGTGCCAGGGTTGGCTCATAGCTGGATGTGTTTTGTGGCTCTGGATAAGGGGGTGGTCCTACTGACCTTTTCTTTGGTTGCTGATAACCATAGTAGATAGATTGAGGAGAGGAAAGGGGACACTTGATGGCCCTTTGTGCCTGTGTGGGACCTAAAGCTCAGTCCTGAGTAGAGTAAGAAACAAGTTTTCACTCAGTTCATGTTGGAGCTGGCCTTTCCTATGGAGATTTGTGTGACTCTGGAAGGCATTTCAGAGAGCAGTGACCAAGGACAAGACAGTGGTTTTCCATTTTGGAGGCCTTGTGGGAAGGTGGTGCTGGGGTCAACATCCTGAATACACCTGGTTCTCCACCACACCAAAGGTTGTGTGATCCTGTGATCTCGCATGGTAGAAGGTAGTTACAATGGAAGGATGTTCCTGTGGTTACTGGTGATGGCATGGAGTCCAGAGCCCTGGGGAACTTGATGTCTTAGAGCCCTCAAGATGTTGTTGGCTCTTTCTTTCTTTTTAAAAACTTGTTTTTACTTTATGTGTATGAGTGTTTGCCTATGTGTATATATGTGTACTACACGTGTGCCTGGTATCTGAGGAGGCCAGAAGAGGGCCTCAACTTGGCTGTTGGGAATCAAAGACAGGGCTTCTGGGAAAGCAGCAACTCTTTAACACCAAGCCTCTCTGTAACCCCAGCCACACCCATTTCTATGGCTGCCTTCAAGTTACTACAGAAATTTATAGACCAGATGGTCTGTGAAGCCTAAACTGTGTTCTGCCTGGCTCTATACAGAAAGTCCTGACCCTTTCTTTCTATGATGTTCTGTACTCTGGGTTGTGCTGGTCAGGGTGGTAGTCACAGGACACATGAAACCAAATGGAATGCAAAATTCAGTTCTTGAGGAACGTTGACCACATTCTAAGTGCAGAGTGGCCACTGCGAGTCTGCATGTTACAAACATAGACATTCAGCCTTGTCCTCCCTGAAGACTGTTCTGTTAGGCAGCAGGGCTCTAGATTGGTCTCCCAATGTGTGGAGAATTTCAGAGAGCCAGAAGTGCAGAGGTGACAGTCTGGTAGAAGGATGGACACCAGAGCTCCTTGGCCTAAAGACAGAATTGGAAATGAGCTCATTTCCTCTGAGGACTAGGGAAATATCTACCCAGGCAAAGGGAACCCAGGCCTGATGTTCAGCGCTGCCCTCTGACCTGTGATCCTGTAAGTAGCCCATAACCCTGTAAGCCCAGCTCCTCCCTCTTAGCTCAGAGCTCCCGAGGCCCTTTGGCCTCTTAGCCTGGCTGCATCAGGAGCCCCATTTGTTTGCATGCTGGGCCCTTTGGAAATCTGCAGCCCTCCCTTTGCCTGTATTCAGAGTATGCTCTCTGCTGCTCCAGCTGGACCTGCCAGGATCTGTCACTGTTCCTATTGAGCTGAGAAGGGAGGGTCTCTGACCTGATGCTGTGGCCATGTTTGCTGCAGACAGCAGATAGGACTCCTTTATTCATTCAGAATGGTGGCTCCTATGCTAGCTGATGTCATGGGGCCTTCTGAAAATGTGTCAATGGCAAGCACCAGTGCATTCTGGTGAGTAGTGTGAGGCAAGGCTAAAGTGTAGTTCTGCTCTGGTTTGGCTCAAGTGTACTCATATAGTAATCTCTGGGGAGGCTGACCAGGGGCAGAGTCATCTTTGGTGTAGAGATGAACGAGAGGAGTATGGTTTCCAGTTCATTGGAGCCAGGTATTCAGGTATGAGTGCCAGAACCGTCTCCATCATACCCATACCCGCCAGTGAACTGAGTGTGGAAAGAAGCTGTACAGCTGCTTGCTGGAGGGCTTGTCCTGGCCCTGCTCTGAAATGGGCTGTTGTGTCAAGTATACAGCCTTATGTGAATCTTTACTCCCTCCGTAGATGATTCCCACATCCTTTATATCAGAATGGAAGCGTAATAAAATGAATAAATAAGATGCAGGGAGAATGCTGGACCTCGGGCTGGAGTGAAAACAGAAGGCCATACAAGTCTGATAATGGAGCCCTGTAGTGAAATGAGTTCCTAGGAGGAGGGAGGTCGGGCGTTGAGGGGATGCATGTGAGAAAATGTTTCCAAACAGGAAAAGATCCTGGGATAGCCTCAGAGGGCGAATTGACTGCCGATCCTCCTGTCGTCCCTCTGCCACGACTCCTCCAGACCCTACTTTAGTCAGTGGCCAGTGAGAACATGGAAAACTGTGCTGTCTCACCACTGAGAGAGGGGTGAATTCTGTACACCTCCAGAAGAAGCTTGGTTCAGCTCTGTGAAGGTGACCTGCTTTTCCCTTGCAGAGCTGGCACTGGTTGAGTGTCCGTGTGTACATCAGTATATTGTATTGCAGTTGGACTGGGCCTGAGTCACAGGGATGGACCAAGCTTGAGCCTTAGGCCTGAGACTGTGGACCCTGTGGGCTGGAATCTGTCTTTCTCACCCAGTTTTGTCCCCAGTCATGTTCCAAGTTGCTATTTAAAAGAGAACACTTTGGCTCTTCTGCATGGCTTCGCCAACATTTTTTGTTTTGCTTTGTTTTTTATCACAGCCTGTGGGCAGAGATGTAGGTTGCTCTCTGTGGGGTGACATTTTAGAAATCCAACTCCATACAGCTTTCCCTTGGTCTGTGTTGTTACCGTACAAGAAGTTTCCATCTTTTCTAGGATATTTTGAAATAAAGAAACTCCCCTCTTGTTCCTGTATCTTACGTAGAAGTCATCAAAATAGAACCCCCCATTCTCTGCAGTGCAGGTTGGAGGGAGCAGCTGCTCATGATGCCCCAACCAAAGCCAGCAGCCCAGACGGGCTTCTCCATCTGCCCAGTTTAAACTGTTTGACATGGAGCTTCTCTCTGTCCCAATCCGACCTTAGGGGAGAGGCCAGAGGACGATGTCCCAGGGATGGACAGATCTCAGAATCCCTCTGTTCACATAATGTAAGCCCACTCTTAGAAGGCATGGCACAGCCTAGAAGGGACTGGGTTCACCATCTCTCCAGTCTGTGGTTGGAGGGGCAGGCCTGCCCTGGGGTTAGGAGACTCATGGGTCAACTTTGATGTGCACAGACAGAGTCTCAGTGTGAGCTTCCTAGTCAGTGTGAGGCCTTACGCTAACTCACAGAGTGAGCTGGAGAGTGGTGCAGATGGGTCCGCATACATGCCTCTGGATTTCTAAGACCAAAGCTAGTCCATATAGTCCTTCCAACCAGTAAGAAAACTTATAAATGCCTGGATAGCTTCAGGGATCGAATAGTTACCATCATTCAGAGCACAGTTTGCACAGTGGTGGTCTGGGGGCCAGATGTGGTCCTTACAGTTCATTTGGCCCAGGGATTTACCCGTGTTTGGACTCCTGCCTGCCCCTGCTCTCTGCTTAAGAAAAGACTTATTTTGTTTTTCATTTTGTGTCTGTGTGAGGATGTGTGCATGTGGTTCAGGTGTCTGAGGAGGCCAGAGCCCTCCAGTGCCAGTGGAGCTGGAGTTCCAGGCAGTTGTTGGCTGCCTGGCATGGGTGCTGGAAACTGAACTCAGGTCCTCTCTAATAGCACTACCCTCTCTTAATGCTGATCATCTCTTCAGCTCCACCTTTTAAATTATGCCTGTCTTTTTTTTTGTTTTTTTTGTTTTTTTTTTTTGAGACAGGTTTCTCTGTGTATTCCCTGGCTGTCCTGGAACTCACTCTGTAGATCAGGCTGGCCTCGAACTCACAGAGATCCGCCTGCCTCTGAATTAAAGGCATGCACCACCATGCCTGGCTAGCCCCAGGGATTTTGTTGTTGTTGTTGTTGTTGTTCATTCCCCTCATAAAGTCCCTCAAGGTGCTTTACCCCATTTATTCCTCCCAGCCTGAAAAGTACCCTCATGATTTTCACAGCTACTGCAAGAAGATTCTCACTAAAGTCAAGATTTTATCTTCAGCTTCTCTTGACAGACCATCTAACCGCCATGTATAAAGTAGAGAATTTCTCCTGGTGGTAAAGAACTGCTGAGGTTAAGTTAACCTGCCTTGCGAAGTCTTCTATTTTAGCTGGTGCTTCTTCGCAGAGGTTCAGTGAAACTAGTGTAAGTGAAGACTGCCAAGACACAGTGCATACTTAAGAATGGAGCATGCCCGGGGAGGGATCTCGTGCCCTTAGTCCCAGAGCTCGGAAGGCAGAGACAGGCAGATATCCAAGTTCCAGGAGAGTCAGGGCTACACAGAGAAACCTTGTTTTGAAAAACTAAACAAAACAAAGGGAAAAAAAATGGAGCTTTTCTGGCTGGAGAGATGGCTTAGTGGATAAGAGCACTGACTGCTCTTCTAGAGGACCTGGGTTTGATTCCCAGCACCCACATGACAGCTTACAACCATCTATGACTCCAATTCTAGGGGGTCTGATGCCCACTTCTGACCTCCATGGGCTCTGCATGCACACACTGCACAGACATACATGTAGGCAAAACACCGGAATACGTAAGATTAAAATAAATAAATAAAAAAGAATGGAGCTTTTCTCTCCACATTCTCCCACATATCTGGTAGATAGCAGTCACTCCTTTGTCACTCAGCTCTGTTAGTTCCTCCTCTGGTGACAGGTACTCTGCAAATTCTTTGGGCTTCTCGGTGTCATCCTTGATTTGTGGCTGAATTAAGAAGTGTGTGGCGTATGCCACATTGCCTGAGAGCCCTTCCTGCCTACCCCGGTTTTTAGCAGAAACTTGGTATTCCCATCTGTGCCCACTTTCCACACTGGCCAGCGCACCCTAAGTTTCAGGGTTGGCCTGTCTCTTGGTTTACTAGGCTCCGAGACCTGGCACTGCCAGAGTTGTCCTTGAGTGCATTATGGGGATGGTTGGGAACCTTTTTGCCTCAGGTCCTGGCCCATCAGAAGTGCTGGGTGGGCTGTAGGCCTCCTGCCCCTTACTGGCCTCTTGACTGTTTACCTTTTACGGATTCTGGTTTTTCTATTTTGCAAGTTGATATCCCAGTTGCTTGGGTTCTGGGACTGAATCTACTTAAACCGTGGCTCCTGGTCATACATCCCAGTGTTCCCTGTGCATTTGGTCCAGTTTCTAATAAGCTCTTAGGTGATGCTGCTGTTGCTGCAGTTGACCTGGGGACTACACTTTGGGACCATGCTGTTTTAGTAGGTCCCAAGGTACATGTTTACCCCAAGGGTACAGGTTGGCCTGCGGGTTCTCACCTGCTTGGTTTGTGTGAGGTAGTTCTCTCTCTCTCTCTTACATGTATCACCCACTGTCTGTTCCTGTCCCCTCACTTTCCTTATTTGGACCCTGGATGACAAAGCAGATGGCCAAAGGGAGTTTGCGTTTGAAGCTTTGGTTTCTCAGAGAGATTTATTTAACCTGTTCTCACCAGGAAAGACTGTGGTTGAGTAGCTGACAGAACCTACAAGCATTGGTTTTGCTCTCTGGAATGCTCAAGATTCCTGACAACTGCTGTCAGTCTGTGTTGGGCCTCTATTGTCCTAGGTGGCCTGAACTCAGGGACTCCGTGTAGCATGGGAACTACAGTGCCAAGATTCAGCCGGTCCATCCCTGCTTCTCTTACCTGGGTTTCGGAAAGTGAGAGAACCCTAGAATGGCTGGAGAATGGAGGTCTAGAGCCAAGAAGGTGGTATGTGCTTGAGACCATGCAACCCCAGCCCGGTGGCTGGGAGACTTAGTGCTGGCTGAGATCGATCATCTTTGTCTGGAGTAAGTTGGAAATCATGGCTGGCAGGCAGCAGGGAGTAACTTTCCCAGCTTTGCAATCTCTTCTCATTAAAAAAAAAAAAAAAAAAAAAAAAAAAAAAAAAAAATTGTGTGTGTGTGTGTGTGTGACAGAGAGAGAGAGAGAGAGAGAGAGAGAGAGCGAGCGAGCACGAGAGAGCGCACATATGCCACAAGATTCTTTTACAAGTTAGAGTATGACTTTATGGAGTTGGTTCTCTTCTTCTAACTTATATGGGTTCTGGGACTTGAACTCCGGTCGCCAGGATTGTGTGGTAGGTGTCTTTACTCACCGAGCCATCTTGTTCTGTTTTGCTTACTTGCTTGCATCCATCCATCCTCCTTCCCTTCCTCCCTCCCTCCCTCCTTCTCTCCCCCCTTCTCTCCCTCCCTCCTTCTCTTCCGAGCTGAGAGATATGTAGCAGTTGGAATGACTCCCCTCTGCTGTCCCAAGGCCCTGCCCTCAGCCCCCAGCTCCCAGCAGCTGTGGCACATTGGCCTTTGTGCTTTCATAGCTATACCAGCACGTGGGGAGCGCGTGCCCTGCACATGGCTTGAGCACATATTTGTAACTGTGGAGTCTGAGACCATCGTGATGTTCTCACATGGGACTCTGTGTGGCCGCTCTCCTTACCCAGGGGAGAACACAATTGTTGTATTGTCTGTGGCGTTCTGGGTGAGCCATGTGGGTCAGCACGGGATTGTTGCACTGGAAGATGGAAATAGCTGGTTTGCAGCTTTGAGCCCTTATGTTGCTATTGTGGGAAGGGGAGAGTTTTGGGGACACTCCCAGGACCCCTTGGGTCGCCTGACTTTGTTCAGTTGAGTGCACCACAGCCTTGTAGCTCAGGTCACCTGTCTAGAAGTCGACAGAAGAAGCAAGATGGGGTCTGGTGGGCAGACTCTGCAAGTTAGGACAGAACAGAGTGATGAGAGTGGGAGGCTCCATGGCCCCCACCCCATGAAGCAGCAGACACCTCCCTCTGGGCCTCCCGAGGGGTGCTGGTATGTGCCCTGCCTGCCTAAAACTAAGCCCTCAACTCCAAGCTTCCCTGTAGGTTTTTGGATGGAGTGTCAGACATGTTACTTCGTGACTTCCTCTTAGAATGCTCTGAGCCCAACTCTGACTGTTGAAATCCTTGCATCTGAGCCAACATGCATGCCGCTTTCCCCAGGAAATCCCAGCTCTTTGTCTCTCTGCAAGGGATTATTGGCTCATCCCTCTGTGTCGGACACTCACCTTGTGGTATCTACTATACCTGTAGTTGTCCTGTGGGAACGTTAGGTCCCTAACAGTCAGCTCAGTGAGGGTTGGTTTTGGGACAGGACTCCGATACCAGGAGGAAATAATGATGGAGGAAACATAGGAAGGGTGTGTGCAGGATCTTCCTGTTCAATTCGAGTCACCCAAAATGTAGCAGCACATTCATGCTTGACTCTTTGGGACAACTCTGCCCCTGGCTCTCTGCTCTTTACAGTGGAGTGCCTACAAAGGCCTGGGCTGTGCAGACTCTGCCTGGCCCAAGGCTAGCCTATAAGCACCGCCTCACCTCTGCTCTAGCTTTAGCTAGCTTCTTCTAAAAGCAGAACACAAGAAACAGCTTTGGGGCAAGGTTCTCTGCTCTATGCTTTCCTATGACTGAATATGAGCAGGCCTCTGGCTCTGTTGAGTGGTGGAAGGTTCCATGGGGTTTGGGGAAGGGGTGTGTAGCTAGTCAGTGGGCATTCTAACCTGCTTGGCTGCTGTGGTGCTGGGGCTTCAAGCTTGGTTCTTTGTCAGTGAGATGTTTCAAGGCTCAGAATTAGTGTTAACAGCATCATTTTGATAATGTAGGAAACTCCACAAGCAAAAGACATTTCAGCACCTGTTGGCAGCAAAGCTGAGACTTGATAGGGTGTGGCGAGTGTGGTGTTCGCCATTTCCAGAATCACAAAACCAAACTAGGCTGTGCTGTGTAGCCTAAGCGGCCCTCCTTCCCAAGGGCTCAGATTGCCAGGATGGGGATGGGACCGACTCAAGTGGGTTCGTGCCCTCTAGAAGCTCCCAGCCCTTGGTGATGATAGATAACTGTGGGTGAAACCCAGAGTTAAACCCAGGCCCAAGGGCCTGGCTCTGGGTAGAGGGAGCTTCCTGTAGTTAGAGGTGTGAGCTTGAAGATGCTTAGTCTGAAGTCTGAGAGGGTAGTTGGAAGAGTGTGAACAAATCCCAGCCAGCCAGTGAGCAGAGGGCTCAAGGCATGAAACAGTAAAGAGTATTTAGGGACTATAAGGACTGTGTTTTAAGTGACAGGCATAGTATGTGCACAGCACCAGCTTAGCTATGAAGAGCAATCTTCCACTCCTCCCGGACCCCTAACTATGCCCATTTTCTTGCTAACCTCCCAGAGCTAATCCATGCATGTGCAAACCATTCTGTGAATATATTAGCATCTGTATTTTAATATATGTGGGTATGCAAGTATGCATGTGTCCATATGCAGTCTAGAGGTAGACATTGGTTAGCTCCCTTAATCACTGAACTTTTTTTTTTTTTTTGAAGAAGGTCTCTCATTGAACCTGGAGCTTACAGACTGGCTAGCCAGCAAGCCCCCAGCTTCATCCGCCTTCATCTTCCTTTTTCTACACTCCTCTGATGCTGTGCCAAGGTTACAAACACACACTGCAGTGCCCTGTTTTTGACATAGGTGTTAGGGTGCTGAACTCAGTCCTCATCCTTGCATGCCAGATACTTTACTGACTGAGCCATCGCCTCAGCCCTTATATTTTATTTATAGTAGTTTCTAAAAATGTTATGTATCTTTGCACAGATCAATACATAAAAGGGCATTCCTTGGAGCATGTCCTGTTCCTGGATCCCCATTTGGCCTCCCTGTGGATAGTTGATGTTAGTTCTTTTATATCCTTTGAGAAGAGACTTCTGTCCTTTAGTAGTCTCCCGTTTCTCCCAAATGGGAGCTGCTGTACCCATCCTTCTGATTCCCTCCTTTTGACTCAGCACTATCAGGAAGGTGTTCTGTTGAGAAAATTACACTCATGGTCCTCTGCACACTGTGCTTCGTGCTTGGCATGAACAGCTCCGCACTTGTCTATGCTGCCCCTCCTTTTGGGTAGGTGGTCAGGGTTCTTCCCGGTCGAGCTGTACCACATGGCCTATGTACTTTGCACATGAGTAGGACTGTCTGTAGGACAGATGGACAGGCACTCCAGGCTCCTGTGGTTCAGAAAGGGTGGCAGCAGAATGGAACTTGGACATTGGCAAATTATGTTCCGGTGCATCTCAAATTGGGCCTGCTCCTCACTGTGGCCATTGGGTTCCATTGAGTTTTGGAGGAAGCAGTTTTGTTCCTTAGCTGCCTTCATCTGTGATTTCTTTGCCAAGGGGCCCAGGCCCCTGTGTGGGCTCTCAAAGAATGAGGCTTACCCAGGGGTGTGGTCAGTATTGCTCAAAGATGTCTGTGCTGACTCTGACCCTTAGGCCACACCCAGCAGCAGGCATGACCAGGCCAGCCAGGCTGCTTCAGTCTGGCTCTGCCAGCCCTGCCCTGCGGGACCTCATGTAGGCAGATGCTCCTCCTGGGTACTTGATAGGTTTGTGTCACATGATTCTCACAGCTGTAGTACGTGTTTGTCAGTTTGCTAATAAGTGAAGTGAGCAAGGGCCTGCTCAGGCAGAGGACGCAGAAGGGCGTTGGAGGGAACGACCCAGGAAGGCTTTGTAATCCTTACAGCACTGTGGTGCAAGTTTCTGGACCTCAGAGAGCCCAGTTTTGTTCCACTATTTGTTTTTACGCATGCACTTTCTTTTTATTAAATTATTTTACTTAATTTTGTGTGTGTGTGTGTGTGTGTGTGTGTGTGTGTGTGTGTGTGTGTGTGTAGGCCAGAGGTCAAATTAGATGTTGTTCCTCAGGAGATATCATCACCTTTGTTTTTTGAGACAAGGTCTCACCTTGAGTCTTTAGCTCACTGGTTTGGCTCTATTGGGCAGCAAGCCACAAGAATCCACCTGTTCCTCCTCTTCATGACTGGGATTACAAGTGCACACCACTATGTTCAGCTTTTTAACCAGATGTTGGGAATCAGACTCAGGTCCGCAGCCCCACCTCATTTTTGAGAAAGCTTCTCCCATTGGCACCTGGAGTTTGCCAGTTAGGCTAGGCTGGCTGGCCAGCGAGCCCTAGGGATCTGTTGTTTCAGCCTCTCCAGAGCTGGGATTACAAACCTGTCACCACCCACAGCTCTTTATGTGTGTTCTAAGGGATCAGACACAGGTCTTCATCCTTCTGTGGTAGGTGTTTGTATACCTTCCTTCTTGATGTATTCTGTTTTGCCTTTTATTTACATGCATCGGTCATTACTAATTCTCGCTTCTTTGGAAACAGGGTGGTTCTGGATGGCTGCAACTTCTACCTTATCATAATCCTAGCACATCCAAAATACTCACTTGGTAAACTTGGTTGAATGAATTGATGCAATTACTGATCACATAGATTTTCCCAGGACTTCAGTGTACTGTTGACTAAGCATGGTTTTTGTGAGCAAGTGCTGGACTCTCACCTGTCCATACCTGTTAAATTTTATCTGTTCTGATCTCGTTTGTGGTTAACTTTGTTATTATTATTTAAAAGATTTATTGTTTGTATGTGGATGTTTTGAGCCAAATGAGTTTATTGGTATATTGGTATATGGGTATGCCCCCTTGGAGGCCAGAAGAGGGTGTTGGATCCTCTGGGACTGGAGTTAAAGGTGGTGAGCTACTTTGTGGGTCCTGAGAACCTGGGTCTTCTGCAAGAACACTAAGTACTCTTAACCAGTGAGCCATCTCTCCACCCCTGTTGTTATTTCTAAATCTGAGAGCTTGAAACACCTCCCAAGCCCGGCTCATGGTCTAGGCTGCCAGTGTTGGTGGTTTGTGGAGCTGTCCTCTTCCTTATGGCTCTATATCAGTGCCACTTGGTTTGGGAGGTGTGTGGAGGTGGAGTGCTGAGAGCCTGCAGTGAGCTTTGCTGCTGACACAGTGAGTGAGTGGGCTTCCTGAGAGCAAGGACATCTGCACCAAAACCTGGTTCAGATGGAGCCGCTGGGGGATGACGGCAACAATGTGCTAACTACAGCAGCAGCTGGCGTACTTGGCAGTTTGTCAAGCACTTTAGGGTATGTTTTGGACAAACAATAGAACCAATTTCTGTCTCTTCTGGAGTATAGGCCATTTTTGATGAGGACTATGATGTACTCATCTTTGAAAATTGGATTAACTCTTTCAGAGTCCTTTGATTCCCTAGAATTGTGCAGAGATTGGCTTGAGGCTTGGAAGTCTATACAGCTTCCCAAGATGCCTTGCTTCCAGGCTGGGTAGCTAGAGCTGGGCTGTTTCCCCTTTAGCCTGCAAATGATTAAGACCAAATCCCCAGGTCTCTCTTACTTTACTGGAGACTTGGTGTAGAAGGAAGTGGAGAAGAATTTGCAAATGAAATACCTGTCCTTCCTCCTGACCCTACACCCTGCCAAACATAAAAAAGGGAGCTTGAGACCCAGTGAGCAGCTGCTCCTCCAAATTTCTCCTGTTAAATCCATGGCCCGCTCAGTAGACCAAATGCCTGGACTGAGTTTGGAATTAGGACTTAGTTGGGAATCTCCTTCTCTATCTAAAGATGAAAGAGTCTGGTGCTGTTTTGGTCTGTCTGCTGACAGATGGCTGCTGTTGTACAGAGAGGTTCCCCCACCGTGATGCTGCAGCCGATGCTGGGAGTGGGTTTTCTGGAGCTGATCCTGTCCTTTGGAACCCTCCACATCATAGGGACCAGATGGATGGCTCCAGCAGTCTGACCTGAGAAGGCTACTGGTTTACTGGTTCTCATGAGTTTGTCACAGACAGACCTGCTGGGCAGCTCTGAGCCTCTCAGATGTTGTCTTGGCAGCTGCTGGAGTTCTTGAACTTGAAGATGTCGTAGATCTTGCAGTGATGTAGGGTAAAGGAGAAAAGACAGAAAGCTCAAGTGTGATTGGTTACTCTGGTAAATTTCTACACCATCTCTGCAAAACAGATTGGGTATGACACCACCAGATCAGGAAGGGGAAGTCTTGAAATGTGAGCTGAGGTCAGGATGTGTTCTGCGTGTGGGTGGCAGATGGGAAGGCTGGTGGCCTTCGTGTCTATAGTGGTTTCTACAGTGCTCGTAGGTCCATCTCCTGTATCACCTCCAGTGTTCTGGTGTGATTCTGTTTTGGATAAGGATGCTGGATGCTGGAACCACTAAGCTCAGCAGTAAAGATCACTGCCGTCTTGGCTGTGTCCTAAATGACAGTGGTTAAGACGCTATCTCTGCTCATTGCCTCGGTCTTGGTGCTTCTGCAAGCACAGGGCCAGCGGGAATGCTTTTCCTTGCTTGCCTGATCACTGAAGCCACCCACACTCATAAGACAGCTGCATTGCAGGCTGGGCCGGGGTGGGCTGGTCTACAGGAGGGAAAGAGTGTTTTTACCGAAGGACCCCATGCCTCATAAGCGTTTCCTGGGCTGGGGAGATGGCTGAGTGGGTAAAGTGCTCGCCATGCAAATGTGAGGCGCTGAGTTTAGCTCTCTAGACCCACATAAAGCCAGTGCAGCAGTGTGCACCTTTAATCCCAGTGCTTCCGTGGTGAGATGGGCGAATCCCTAGACACTTGTGTGCCAGCCAGCTTGGAGTACACAGTTGCAAACAGCAAGAGATCCTGTCCGAAAGCAGGTGGCAGGTAAAGACCAACACTCAGAGTTGCCATCTGACCTCCACACATGGCATGGCATGCTTGCACCTGCCTGTCACACATTAATGTGCATACATGTGTATACATATATATATATATATATATATATACACGTGTATACACACACACACACACACACACACACACACACACACACGCCCTTTTTTTTTTTTTAAGTTTTGTAAAGGAAGAAAGGAAATTATTGTCCTGGGAAGTGTCAGAAGTGGCCAATGGCCAGTTTGTTCCCCTCTTGAGAAACTTACACTTCAGAATCCTCTTCCCTTCACCAAAATATGCCACTGTGCTCCTGTGTGCTTATGGACTGAGCTTTGAACATGCACTCACACATACATTGCCATCTCCACCCCACTGGTATGTAGGAGAGGGGCTACTAGTTTCCTTTACCTGTGCATTCAGGCAGATCTGAACATAGGTCTGGTTCCCTGTCCCAGTACACCTCTGGGGGATGTCACACTTTGAGCCCTGTAGCAACCAATGAGGATTTGGCTTTTGCCATTGTTCAGTTTCCTGGGGCCTTGAACACTGTTTATCAGCTCTGAGTGGTGCTATGATAGTGAGACTGAACACAGCCCAGTATAGTTATTGTTCTGGGGCCAATTTGGGGTCCCCATGTGCATGTGACAGGTAAGGAAACTGAGGCTCAAAGAGGCATAGGGCCACATAGCTGATATGTACCTGGACTTGGATTCTGACAGAGCTTGTCTGGCCCAGCCTCCCGTTTGTCAGGTGAGGGGTACTAGCCCTAGAGAGGGAAGTGGCTGGCAGATAGCATTGCTGGCCAGTGACACTGCTGGGGCCCTTGTCCACACTTCCTACGCCCCGCTCTACCACGCAGTCCGGACTGTCTCTTGTTTGAACTTCTCCATTTTCAGTCTTGTCTTTCATTTTTTTTTTAACTCCTCGTCTCTGTTTTAAATCATGGATTGATTAAATCGCTGTAAGTAAATAGGTCTGCTGATGAGCAGGTCGGGATTGTCTTAGGCTAAGTGGCTTAACCTTGCTGGAGCTTATCCTTAGGACGGGCTGGCCTGTTGCCATCCTCTTCCCCCGTTCTGCTCTTCACCCTGGCTTGGAGGAGAAGGTGCTATCTAGCTCCACGCTGTTTGTAAGTACTAGTCCTCCTGTGTCCTTCCTTCCCCTTGGTTTCTTCAGCAAGCCCTCGTCTGCAGCAGGTTCTCTCACAGTGGCTGGTGATCAGAACTGGGGGAGCGCACCGAGGACCCCATCTCTGTTATTTCTCGCTGAGAAACAAACTCTTGACAAGTCATGCATGTTGTCACCTTAGCATCAAGACACAAAATGGGACCCCTTGTTCCCATGTGCAGATTTGTTCTGCTCTCTGCCACAGCACTTCTGTGCTTGGAATAATGTCATTTCTGTCCCCTGTCTTGAAATGTTAGCTTAGAACAGAAGACCCCTGTGACACCTTAGAAGATAGTCCTGGGTTGGTTTAGCAACTCCTCCCATCCAAACCCAGAGAGAATTGGGAAGCCTAGGGCAGATGCCAGGCCCTTTTCTAGCTCTGCACTGTATCTGCAAATCCTTCCCCAAATGTGAGACTCCAGTGCACTCTGATTGCCCGAAATTCTGGGCCAGGGAACATGTATTCACCCGAGTGACTGAAGAGAGCGCTTCCTAAGACATGCCTTATTCTGAAGCAGGGTCAGGGCTCAGGGTGAGAGGGTCTCTCTACTTAAGAATGACAGGTTTAGATTGCATAAGAAAATGCTTCTCATCCCTTGAGTGCCCAGCACCAGCAGTGACAAGATTTTTTATTTTTAACCAATTTACACACGTTTAGTGTAAGTGTCTGCTCCCTGGGGGATTGTGCTGAGGGTTTCAGTAGAACTAGGGATATTTTTGTGCTCCCGCCAGATAGGACATTCTTTTCCTTTTTTAAAGTTTATTTATTATGTATACAGAAGAGGGTGCCAGATCTCATTACAGGTGGTTGTGAGCCACCATGTGGGTGCTGGGAATTGAACTCAGGACCTCTGGAAGAGCAGTCAGTGCTCTTAACCTCTGAGCCATCTCTCCAGCCCAAGACATTATTTCTTAATCTTACGCTGAAAGTCAGTAACACACAGAGTTTTTATGCATTGTATTATGTATTAGCAAAGGAGTGTAACTTGTCCAGGGCCATATGGCTTACTTTGGCCTGAGCTTGGAAGTACCACTTTGCCGTGCTGTTCCTCAGCCTTGATGCTGGATTAGCAGATAGTCCATTGACAAGGCTCCTGCTGTGTGGTCCACTACTGTGAGGCTGAGATCACTGAGGCAGGGCCACACCTAACCTGTATACATTAGCCATAACTTCGGGAGGAGGGTAGGGTGTGCTGTTGTGTGTGTACAATGGGAGACAAAGGCCCAGGGGTAGCTGGGAAGGTGGATGAGCACACATTCTGGCTGGAGGAGTGATAAGCAGTGTAATTTTCTCCATGCCTGGGAGTGCCAAGTTTCCCAGGTGACATGTAACCCTCTGTATGTGCTTACCTTAGCTATGCAGATAAAGGTGGGAAGCGATGGCTTTTTAATCCTCCTTTTGCCTTCAAGATAGCCCGCACCCGTCCACGCCTGCAGTGTGACCTGTGGGCTGTGTTTCAACCTGTATTCTAGAAGTCTCGTGCTCGCCCTAGATTGCTTAAGAAGAACCACATTCAGGAGGCACATGCACTGTTTCAGTGTTAGAGCAATGTGTGTGCGTGGCTGCACAGATAGGTATTAGGGTATGTGTGTGTATGTGTTGGTTTTTCAAAAACAGTTTCTTTATGTAACAGCCCTGGCTGTCCTGGAACTTGCTTTGTAGCCCTGGCTGGCCTCAACTCACAGAGATATACCTAGCTCTGCCTCCCAAGTGCTGGGGTTAAAGGCGTGCACCACCACCACCCAATGTGGGGTGTGTATGTGTGTGTTTATGTGTTTTAAGACAGGGTCTGTCACTGGTCCGAACTTGCCAAGTAGCCTAGGCTGACTGGCCAGTGCACCTCAGAGGTCTGCCTGCCTCTGCTTCCCTAGTGCTGAGCTTGTATGCAAAGCTGTGGGTTTTGTTTTTTAGGGTTTTTTGTTTTTTTTCCTTTCCACACAAGTTCTGGGAATTGAACTCAGTTCTTTATGCTTGCATGGTAAGCACTTTACTGACTGGGCCACCTCTCTAGCCCAGGGGCTAATAGATACTCCAACCTTTGTAGTTCAGCAGATATAAGTTGAGGCTTTGTGTTTTGTTTCACAACTAGATGACCTTGGGCCTGGACCTCTTTCCTACTCTGGAAATGGTATAACCACACCTCCCTTCTGTAGGGACACTGAGTTTGCAGTCAGTATGGCGTTCAGCATGGTTCCTTTGGTGAACATTTTGTATTCCTTCTGAGTTGAAAGGCAGACTCTGTGTCATGCCATTTCTGCAAATAGAGATGAAGAAGAATTCGGAACATGGTTTTAAAAATATATGTTTGTGAACTGGGCGAATGCCTCAGCCAATAAAGTGCTTGCTGAAGAAGCAGGTATAAAGACCAGGTTCGGATCCCCTTGTGAAAGCTGAGCGTGGTTGTGTGTATACCTGTAATCCCAGCACCAGGGAGGCCGAGACAAGAGGATCCCTGGAACTTGCCAAATAGATAAGTTTCAGGTTCAGTGAATGAGATGGATAGCAGTAGAGGAAGTATGGACAGATGGACGGGGACACACACACACACACACACACACACACACTTATTTTTTATGGATGCTGTTTCTATTATGGGGTTTTCTTAAATCAGCATTTGGTACTGAGCACATCCTTAGTGTCTGACTACAGATGTTTCATTTGTCTCTTTCTTCCTGTCTTTCCTAGTTGATCTTTCAGGAGTACTGAGGAGCCTGGGCTGAATTGAAATATGTACTGTGGTGGGGGCTACACATTCTCAGGACCTTCCTCAGGTTGAAATTGCAGCCTCTTTCCAATGTCATCTTGGTTTGGAAGATAGTGCTCTGGATGAAGTCCCTAAGCAGCTTTTCTCGCTCATCCTTCAAATACAGGTGGCTTAGTTAGACCACCAGCAAGGAAGGGCACCCCACAGATGCAGTTCCCTTCTCTGGGCAGTTAGGGAGCAGGCCTACAGGCCTCAGCTGCCTCAGCCCTGCTCATGCTTCTGAGTTTTTAACAGAATCTGATAGGAGATGGCGTGATTGTGGAGACATGCACTCCTCCAGATGTTTATGAATTTGTTTCTAGATCCTGTCTCCAGATGACTTGTCATGCAAGTTTACATGTGCATGAGACTTTCACAAAGACCTTGTGGTCTTGCTGTCCCCTCCTGCTTCCTTTGCTTAACGAGAGGAAGTAGGACACTATGGGCTGTCAGGAAAAGCGGTGTCTGTGGCCAAGTCCACACTTAGGTTTCGGTCAGAGTTCTGTTTTTAAGACACAGAGATATCGTTGTCTGTACAACCCACACAGGCTGAATAAAGATGTTAAAAGGAGGAAAAGTTTAATTGTCTTGGCAGTTCCCAGTGTGGTCAGTTTCTTTTTAAGGGATAGGCTTTCAAAGTGGATGATGGATACCTTCCTTCTGTAAACTCCTGCAGTCTTCCTAAGATTCACAGGGAATTGTAAAGTTTGCAGAACTTCTGTGTGTGCTAATACGTTTAGCATGCACTCCT
Source organism: Onychomys torridus (assembly GCF_903995425.1). Lineage (NCBI taxonomy): Eukaryota > Metazoa > Chordata > Mammalia > Rodentia > Cricetidae > Onychomys > Onychomys torridus. The sequence goes on along the minus strand of NC_050443.1, from coordinate 110,593,940 downwards.
GCCACAGATGGGCCGTGTGTGCTTTTTACCAGTCTCCAGAAGCTAAGCGCCTGGCCTGCAAGTGCTGTCACACAGCTGTATTCAAGAGTGCAAGCCCATGAACCTCACTGAAGTATGCAGGGCAAGAGCAAGGCAGTTTCCTGTCAGGAGGGACCACGTGAAAGAGCAAATCTGGCCTGGCCCTGTGCTATCAGAGAGAGGCCCATGCTAGGGTGGTAGTGCACACCTGTGGTCCCAGCATGCCAGAGACCAAGGTAGGAGGATTGCCCTCACTTTGAGACCAGTCTAGGCTGCAAGATGAGTTCTGGGCCATCATGGGCTATAGAGTAAGACCCTATATCTAAAGAGAAGTAGAGGAGAAAACACATGTATGCAAGGGAGGGAAATACCCAAGGAGCAGGCCAGGATTGGAATGCTGGCCTTGTCCTGTTAGCTGTGTGGTACTGGCAGATGGTTGGACTTCTGTTCTTCTAGCCTTGATCTGCCTTTCTGGAAAATAACACTCTATAACAATAGCTCTTCATAAGAAGAATGTAAGGAGATTAAGTGAGAGACCTGCCTGGGGTTGGTGCTCAGAGAGATGAGTTGGAGGCTGTGGTACCATGGTTGTAGCCCTGGATCTCTCACCTTGAGGTCTTGCTGGGTCACAGCACTGGGAATTTTAGGTGGTTCATTCTCTGGAGGAAGACTGTATCTGAGGCTAATTTCAAGCTCCCTGTCTCTGTATGTCTAAAGGCTGGGGTTATAGGCATGTAGCATGTACTCAGCTTCTGGGTTGTTCTTATGCAAATGCACAATTGGGGCAAGGACTTAGGGGTGGGCAAGGAGTCTCTACCAGTTCATTGATACTCAGTGATGTGAGATCACGGGACAGTGGAAAGTCTGATGTGAGCTCTTGCTTTGTGGTGGAAATCCTGGGAAAGGTGAGTCACTGAGTGGGTCTTGTGGGGTAGGAGCCAGAATGCACTGTGTTCCCATGTTCACATTGGCATGACAGCCAGGGGAGACCCTCCCCAGACATTGGGCAGCTTAAAGAGAGGAGAAACAGAACAGGAAACCTCTGTCTGTGCTGTCCAGGAAGTCGTGGCAGTCAGGTGGGTGTAGAATGTAGGGACTGGGCAGCGAAGATAGAGAATTTCAGTACAGATCTAGAGAATCAGATGTCAGGTGACATTCACAGATGAGAAGTGTGGCCTGAATCCCTGCTTGCGGAAAGGGGTATGGAGACCAGTGTCTAGGATTTTCTACTACAGTGCACTTTTGAAGTATTCAGGTCTCTGAGTTTTAACTTGCACACATGAAGTCGGGTTTAATTAAAATTTTTAGTTTGGGGCTAGTGAGAGGTCTCAGTGGGTAAAAGGTTCCTGCCACTGGGCCCGATAGATTCCAGGACCCACATGGTAGGAGAGAGCTAACTCCTGCAAGTTGCCCTTTGACCTCCGCATGTGCACCATGTCCTGCGCACATACTTGAAAGGTTTTAGTTTAAAATGATGTCATTTTATATTCATTCAGCTCTAAGAAATGAAACAGGAGCGTGGGTGTTTTCCACTGTTTCCCCCAATAGTAACAGCTTATAAGCTGGAAGCCCAGCATCAGAAAACAGACATGGGACAGTGAAGGCCAAAGCACCTTCCTCTTCCACAGTGTACCTTGTGTTGCTTTTGTTGATACCACCGCCTTCCAAACTGATGACTGCTATTCTTTAATTCTATAATTTTAAAAACTATTTATTTATTATGTATACAGTGTTCTGCCTGCGTGCCAGGTCTCATTACAGATGGTTGTGAACCACCATGTGGTTGCTGGGAATTGAACTCAGGACCTCTGGAAGAGCAGTCAGTGCTCTTAACCTCTAAGCCATCTCTCCAGCCCCCCAATTCTGTAATTTTATCATTTCAAGAATTTGATACAAATGATATCATATAGCAATTAAACCCTAGGGGGTTCACTCCACACACACACCCACACACAGTTCTTTGGCTCATTGAGTTCTTGTGCATGCCTAATTCCTCCTTTTACTGCTGAGTGGTATTCCCTAGAATGGATGAGCCACTGTTTAACCATTCACTGGGGAAGGACGTTTGGCTGGTTTCCTGGTTTGACTGTTATGAATAAGGCATTTGTACCGCAGGGTTTGAGGTGAACATGTTTTACTTTTCCAGGTAAATGCCGAGGAATGCAATTGATTGCTAGGCCATATGGTCGTTGCCTAAGTGGGTTTCTGAAGGGCACATGTGGGCTAGGCAGGTGGGCAGCAACGTGAAGGTACAAGCTTGGGAGCTGGTCCACCAGGGATCAGATCCCAGCTTTCAGTCTAGACGCTGGTGAGTTGCTCCATACGGCTGTGGAATGGGGTTAGATGAGCCCATTTCACAGCTAATGTGTGTAAAGCAGCTTTTACTAGCATAGTAGGTGTTCGTCTGCTTTGTTTGGGGATGGTGCTGGTTTGAGGCAAGATCTGATGTAACTGAAGCTGGTCTTGAACCCTGGTCCTCCTGCCTCCACCTCCCAAGTGCTGGGATTACAGGCATGAGCTACCATGCCCCCCCCCACACACTTGTCAGTTCATTTCCTGCAGATAAAATAACTGAAGCTGGGTAACTTATGAAGAACAGACTTTATTAAGAGGGAAGGGTTCACAGCGTGGCTGCAGAATCGGCTCAGCTCTGAAGGGCTCCTGGCAGATGGTGTCACATTCTCTGTAAGATGGAGAGGACTCGTGGTGAGACAGGAGTGGCTGGCCGGGTGTGACCAGGCACATGTGCTTTTCTTTTTCTTTCTTTCTCTCTCTCTCTCTCTCTCTCTCTCTCTCTCTCTCTCTCTCTCTGTCTCTCTCTCTCTGTCTCTTTCTTTCTTTCTTTCTTTCTTTCTTTCCTTCCTTCCTTCCTTCCTTCCTTCCTTCCTTCCTTTCTTTTTCAGTGCGGAGGGCCGAACTCAGGGCCTTGTGCCTAGCGCTCTACCACTGAGTTAAATCCCCAACCCGAGGCATGTGCTTTTAGAACATTTAAAAAAAGAAAAAAAGAAAAAGAAAATTCACCCAGTCCTATGACACCTGCTAAAGGACAGTGCCCTGCAAGACCTGATTGGTGATCTTTCACTGTGCCCTTCACCCCTTTAACATGGCCACACTCGGAGCAGGTGACCCCTTGGAGACAGACCACAGTAGTGCTCAGTAGATAAAAGCAGTGCTTCATGTGATTTTAGAGAAAACCACCCAGGCCAAGCAGGTCCTGTGCTCAAGAGGTGGCTTCTACAGGGGTATTACCAGCCTTATGTCTTGCCACCCACCCTTCTGGGATCCCCCAGTGCTTTCCCTTTCTCTCTGGACAGAGGCCTTCTTACACCGTCTAGGTCACTGGGCGGGCACCAGCGTCCCCTCATGGGGTTGGTCAAACCTATACCACTGGTCAAAGGAATCCCAGGCAACCCCAGATTGGCCAGGCTCTACTGGTCTGGATGAGCCTCTGCGGTCCGACGATGTACCCAGACTCACAGAAGCTGCTCTGATTTAGCCTAATTCCAGAAGTGTGTGCTGAGCTCACACTCTGTTCAAGGGACTGTGCTGGCACATGCGTGTAAAGGGCAGAAAGCCTCTTCTAGCAGATCCCAGGAGCCAGTTCCAGCTACAACTCCTCTGGGAGCCACCATGTTGTAGAATAAAGCCCGCATTCAGCAGGGCTTTCAGAGCTGGGGTCTTTCCAGCTCTTTGTCCTCTTGCCTTCCATGTGCCCTGTGCATGGCTGCCAGTGTGCATACCATTCCCCCACATCATGTTCTGACTGCTTCATTAAAACCATTTTAAAGGCCACACAGTATTCTGTCACACAGCTATACTGTAGTTTATTTAACTAGTCCCTTGTGAGTGGGCAGCCAGGATGTTCCTGCTCTGGGCCCCTGTGCAGAGGAGTCTTGAAGACCCCCCCCCCCCACACACACACACACTGCCCTGCCCTCTGCTCCCAGCGTGTATATGGTACTGCCTGTTTCCGAGGGTGGGGATGGTGCCATCCTTCTTCCTTCTCCAGACCTATGGTTCTTTACTGTCTACCCAGGTACACAGGTGCTTCTAGTGTTCCACCCCTAGTGCCGCCTCGGCCAGCTCTGGTCCTCTGTAGAGGCTACAGCAGAGGTGGAGCTGCAAAGAGCTCAGTCCACTCTGCAGCTTTGTGCGGAGCTGTGGCTGGATGGGCTGTCGTGTTTCCATGGCAATACATTTCCATAGCATTGCTCTTACTAGCTTCACCAGAGGGGAGGACCATAATACAGCCAGGCCCCTGCTGATGGGATTTAAACAGACTACAGAGGGTTACTGCCTGGATGTCCATTGCTGGAAAGGGGCTTGGGACTCCCAGGCTCCCCCATGAAACTAGCAGCAGTATCTACCGCCTATGATTTCTCAGATGAACCAGGCACTAAGCAAAGGCCTTGAGCTTTGCTTTTCTAGGATACAGTAAAAAGAGGGGAACTGAGCCCCATAGAGAAATAATGTATTCCCAGAGTGGGGATTTCAGCCCACATGTGCTGGACTCAGGATCTGAGTTTGTGACCACTGAGCCTACCAGTCACCTCAGAGAAGGAAGCCGGGAGTTTACCTCCCAGGCCTCATGCCAATGGCTGCCTGCCCTAGAATGAATTGAGGCTCACACCCAGAAAGGTGACGGCTGCCATCAGGCCTCCCCTGCTTAGGCAGCACAAAGGGCCCCTTTGAAGGGTGAGTCCAGGGGCACCCCTCCTGGCCTGCTCCTGATCCAAGCATGCAGGGGGCCAGCGGGCACTTCTGGCCCTGCTGTTGAGCTAGAACTAGGCAGAATGGTTTGCCATTCCTTCCTTAAACACATCACACTTGGTTAGGGTGCACGGTTTGTAGACTGATGTGGTTTTGAAGCGTGAAGCAGGTCTCCCAGCGCCACTGGAGACTCTTGACCCCCCCGGGCCTCCTTTCCTGAACAGTCAAGCTTTACAAATACGTTGACTCCCCTCTCCCCATCCTTGATTTTGCACTTTGGACGAACCTTGTTTTCGAAGAAGGTAGAAGGTCGTTTCCCTGTGCTCACCAGCTGGCCTATAATAGCAGATTCAATAGCACCCACTGTAAAGTCGAATCGAAGTAAACAGGAAAATGTGATTTACAAGCTGGAGGAGAAGTAAATACCAGGGTGCAATTAATTTTCACACAGTGGCCTCTAAACCATTTTCCTGCACTGAGCAGTTGGTTTTTAATTACAGATTAGGAACTGCCTTTCTATTTATTTATTGCTATTATTACCATTACTTCTTAGGTTTTGAATGGTGACCTTCAGATCCTCATGTCCGGGTAATTTTCTTTGAAGGTTTAACCATAGACAGGTTGGGATGGGGAACTGGGATCAGAGAAATCCCCTTGTAAGGAACTGCCTTTCTTACCTGCACTGAAGCCTCTGCAGTGTCCGCCTTCGCTTTATGGCACACAGTGCACAGGGTGGTGACATGGTGATCTTTGGGGAATGGCAGTACAGGGTGCTCTGGGCACTAGCTCATAGGTCCCTTGGTTTGGTTCACTCCAGGGAAAGGGGCAAAGCTACAAAGGCCTCTAGTGTTGTGACTATGTGGGCACGAGGCACTGCTAAGCATGGGGTGGGTATATGTCTCTAAGTAGACCCTCCTGATTTGTCAGTAGCATTTGTTCATGACTAGGTAGAGAGGTGAGCCAGTGCCTAGCTCTGGATCCCCCTACCCCCTTTGATATTGGATGTGAGGATGAGGAGTATGATCCTCAGCCAGTCTAAACTTGTCCTAGTGTGAGCTCAATGTGCCTGCAAAGCCAGCCCAGTCAGTGGTAAGATGCTGCATTGCCAGGACCCATATACTGCTAACACCCCAGAACCTGTGGTCTTGAAGATGTCTGATGGCTGGATACAGATTTGTTGCTCTGTCTAGTAGAACATTGGCTATTGGATATCCTGAAGCTACCAGTGTGTGTGTGTGTGTGTGTGTGTGTGTGTGTGTGTGTGTGTGTGTGTGTGTGTGTGTTCATTTGTTCTAAGAAAGTCATTCTGGGCCTTGGTAACCTCCCAGAGTGCACATACTTTAGTAAGGGTAGGCTTCCTTCCCCATAGCACCACTGGGGCTGAGCTACCCTATTGGTATCCCAGGCTTTCCTAGAATTGAACCCCTTTGCTTATCTTTTGTCTTCCCAGGTTGTTGACTACTTTTGGCCATTCCAAGAGGTCCTTGTTCCCAGACTGAGCAACCGATGGGGAGCTACTTCTGATGACATCACTCCCCGGGATGCCCAGGTATCACTATTAATCAAGTGTGCCCACCTGAAGATGGCCTGTGCCCACCCTAGGATGCAGCCCAGTGCCTGAGGTCCTTACCATGGTGATGATCCTAAGGAGAAGCCTCATCATCCAGGGAGCTGACTCCATAGCACACAGGACCTTCGTCCCTGAACTGGTGAGGACCCTCAAGGGCTGCATTTCTTTCTCTTTCTTTGTGGCCTGGTGTGCAGGGAGGGTTTGTGGTGTGGCTGTGGATGTGGTGGCACCCAGCCTTAACAATTTGGAAGTAAACAGAGCTCTGTGAGAGGTTTTAGACTGGGGCTATGTGGCAAAGAAACTGTGTGGCTACATACTCAGAGGGAGAAAGCAGCTGGGCCCAGGTTAGAGCTGCTGCAGCAAGGGAGTCATGCCAGGGCTTTCCGCTGAGCCTGGCCTCCAGGATGAGAGATGCCAGAGTGGGGACCGAGATAAGGTTGTCCCCAAAAGGGCAGTGCAGGGTGAGAGTCCCCACCTGAGGGTCAAGAATGGTAGATGAAGAGGAAAGAAGGAACAGCTTGGCAGCAAGGTGGCGGGGTGTGGTGAAGGGCACTGCAGCTGCCCTCTGACCAAATGGTGGTGGGCTTCTGTCTTGTCACCCACCCTCCTGGAGTCCCCCAGGTCTTTGCCCTTGGACCAAATGGTGGTGGGTTTCCTTTTCCTTGTCTCATGTTGGCAAATACCACATTGTGACCAGTGTGTGGGCTGAAGCCCCTCGCCCTGGTGAACTTGGGAAACTTGCCTGGGGCCTGCGTGTGATCCACGGGCCTTCACAAGTGCCTGTCCCGTGGACGGTCATAGGCTGACAGAGTTGAGGAAGCAGCATGCTTGGAGCTGCGCCTTGCCCTGCTTGTCCAGAGTAGTTCCCAGTCCAGGGGGAGGCTCTACCGTGCACCCAGCATGCAGTGACCCTTCAAGAGCCACTAATGCCAACTCATAGCCATCACCCTGTTGAGGTTCAGGTGTGCTGAGGAGTCGGGCTGGGCTGAAAATATATCAGGGTGAGCTGCACAGAACTGGAGCGCTGAATAGAAGGGGCTTCAAACCACTGGACCCAAACGTGTGGTTGAGAGCAGGGACCCGCGGCAGGGCAGTGACTGCCTCAGTGGCTTGCCCACTTACTCACCTCATTTCCATCCACCAGCCCCGCTTCTTGGCCTTTTTAGGCCTCCCTCAGACTGGTATTGGGGCACCTATCTCTGAGGCTGTCCCTGTGTCCTAGCCCTGTAGACACAGGCAGAGAGAAATGGCTAAGGTTCATGGTTGATGGATGTACCTGGGTCATTAGAGCAGGAGCAGGGCTCCCCGAACTATCACACCCTCCTTCCAATTCGCATGTAGTGTGGATCTCCAGTTGGGTCACTTTTCACCATTACCCCCACCGTCAGCCACCCTCATCCTGTCTGCTGGCCTCTCTCATGTAGATTCTTGGGCTAACTGGGCCTCTGCTTCTGGCTCTTAAGACCTCTTCTCTCCCCAGCAGCCATGTGGAGTACCAGTGTAGTCTGTCCATGTGCTCGGAACCATCCCCTGGCTTCTGCCTCATGAGTACTGTAACATTCTGCTTACTCCACTCAGGCAAAACTGCTCCCCTGGCACAGAGATGCCAACTGTGGCCTGCCTTAGGACCTTTGGACTTCTTCGGTCGCCTAGAACTCTTCTCTTAACATGATTCCCTCCTCCTTTCTGTGGCCGCTTAGCCTAAAATTCAGTCCTGCCTGCTCCCACACTTTTCCCCCACATTATGTCTCTTTTTGGCTCTTACCATTTTTTAATAGGTTACCTATGGGTCTTGTGTATTGAGTGACCGACTCCTTGTGCTGAGGCAGACACTTAATGAAAGCCAGGCATTTCATGGAACCAGGACCTGTTGCATAACAGGTGTTCAGTTAGAGTGAGTGAGTGCACAGGTCCCCATTGGCACGGCTTCTGACCTTGTTGTTTTGGTCCAACTGTTTAATTTGTAGCTGATGGATCATACATATACGTCATGCTTGTCTTGTCTTTTTTGTTAGTTAACTAAAAGACAAAAACAAAAATTTTGGGGAAGGATCTGCAGATGGTGCCTAGGGTGGCCTTGGGCTGAGGGATTGCTCAGAGGTCCCCAGGGTTCAGCTGTATTGTCGGCTCCCACAGCTGCCTCTGTGCTTGTCAAAGTAGGACTGGCTGGGGCTAGCCCCAGAGTTGGTTCCCAGCACTAGGGCCACATGGTCGTGGAAGCAGCCCTTCCTGAGCACGGATGAGGAACATGGTCTTGTGCCTTCCCTGAGGGAGGAGCTGTCTTTCTAGGACAGTAGGCCCAGCATACTCATCCCTCCCTCAGGGCTCACTCTCCGCTCTCTAGCTCCGAGGCCCAGGCTTTGTCTTCCATCCTCTGTTCCCCTTCCAGAGAGCAGCTTTCTCTCTCCTGCTCTTGCTGTTGGCCTGTCTAGGCCCAGAACCACCTGTCTTCTCCCCTGCTCTAGATGGCAGGTCAGTGGTAAGGGGTGTCCTCTTTGGAGAGAGTCCTTCCTGTCTGTGAGTTCATTGACATCTCACATACTGACTGTTGGTTACATTCTGGGCCTGGTTCAACACAAGTGTTGGCCATAGAAGGTGTGGAGAGTACCATGGAAGATGTTCAGGCAAGGGCAAAGGTGTATCCATCTCTGTCCCTTAGATAGACGAGAACTGTGGCTCAGAGAATTAAGTATGGGACTGCATGGTCTGGCCAGTACCCTTCTGCACTGCCAAGTCTGAAGGTCGTGGCCCCCTCAAGGAGTTCTGTAAGTACCTGAAGATCCAAATAGTGTCAGTCTGGTGGTGACCTCCCTGAGACTGAGTCTGAGGTCAGCCAATCCCCTCTGTGAGCAACAGAGGAAGTTGTTGGGGTCCTGCTTTACATACAACACTGGTAACATCATCTTCACACAAACTGCCACCAGTTAACACAGAAAAGGTGGGAAACGGTTTCTCTTTTGTTTTCTAATTAGACCAAGAAGATAACAAAAGTGGAGGTTAAGATTTCAAAAGGAACCAGAATTCTAGGGAGGCTGGGAGCCTTTGAGGTGGCAGGAGCAACTTTCTGAGGTGTGGCTAAATGGCCCTTGGGCTTCTCCTAGTCACCAGAGGGAAGGCCTGAGACATGTAGCTAGAAGGTTCCTTAGGCTCTGGGACCCTGGAGCTCACCCAGCCACTGTCCTGCGTCCTGCTGAGGAACAAGAAGAGCTGTCTATGTCTTCCAACCTCTGTTCCCCTTCCAGAGAGCGGCTTTCTCTCTCCTGCTCTTGCTGTTGGCCTGTCTAGGCCCAGAACCACCTGTCTTCTCCCCTCTGCTTCAGATGGCAGGTCAGTGGTAAGGGGTGTCCTCTTTGGAGAGAGCTCTTCTTGTCCGGGAGTTCATTGACATCTCACATACTGACTGTTGGTTCCCTCCTTCCCTTCTGAAAGAACTGGTGGCACATACCTGTGACTGCAGTGCTTGGGAGGTGGAAGCAGGAGGATGAGAAGTTCAAGGCCAGCTTTTGCTACATAGCTAGTTAGAGGCCAGCCTGAGCAACATGAGAACCTGTCTCAAAACAGCAAAACCCTAATTCTGGTGACAAAGGTGACTGTCTCTACTCCCAAGAAAGGTGCAAGAACAAGAGCTGACAGGTGCTTGGCATGTTCCTTCTGGGCTCGGGAACTCACTTCCCTGGGAGTCGTAGGCATGGGGATTGGCTGTGCTCACAGCCCTGGCTTACCTTGCATACTAGGTAGCCGTGACCATTCCTGGTCCTCTTTCTCTAGTCTTCTGGGTTGCTTTCCTCCCCCCCAGAGGGCTTTTCCTTCTCATGTTCTAACATTAGCCACTGTCACTGGAAAGCAGCCCAGATGTTTGACCCTGGAGCACCGAACTCCCCCAGCTCCTGCCCATTTGCCTTTGTGCAGGCCAAAAGCCTGTTCCTGTTTCCAAAGCAACCACCTTCTTTGGCCAGGCCAACTTTCTCTTCCAGCCTTCTCTAAATCCTGGAGACCAGAGGAGACAGGCAAGTGGCTGCCCTGGGCAGAGAATAGTACATAGCTATAGACTGCTTGCTTGTCCCCAAAGCATGCACAGTCAGTAGTAGAAGAGACACTGCCTTATCCACCCCACATTAGAGCACCAGCACTAAGGCATTTGCCTAGTCTGAAGTTGGTAGCCACATTAAGCCTTGTCCAGGTATCTAATCTGTCCAGCTATCTAAGGGAATTCTCATATTCCTTGTCAGGCCAACTTGGCATAATGGCCTCAACAACTCCAACCAGAGTCTTTGGCTGGCCATAGACTAGCCAAAGTCTGGTGTGTTTCACCCTGGGTAGACATATGCATTCTAGAGGCCCCTGTGCCCTTCTCAACCTTGAAGTCAGGGCTGCATCTTTGAATGCTTCCCTCCATTGCACTGTTCCCTTCTCAGCTTCTCTTCATCTTCTTTGGCCTGGATTCCTCTCTGCTTCCTGCTGTCTCGGTCTTACTGAGTTCTGTTTGAGAAGCAGGCATGATACTGTGCCTGTTCTTAGTATGTGGTATGAGCATCTCCTCTTCACACTGTGGCTCCCTGTATACTGTGTCAGCAAAAGGAAAAAGTGGCTCCGTTATATAAGGCAGTAACCTTTGAAGAAAGTTGTGAAAGCCATGGGTAAGGCCTGGCATTTTCCGTGTTTGCCAGCTTCTCCTTTGGAGCCTTCGTTGGGTCTTTATTGAAGTCAGGGCCTTCTTTAGTCAGACAGATGTCCCTGACACCTCAATTTGATTTCCAGCTTTTGTCTGTCCCACCAGGACCTGTTTTCAAAGACTTCTCTTGTGACGTGAATCGTCTCACTAAGACAGCCCTGGTAGGTCCAGGCACAAAGAGGGAGGCGTGCAAAGAGGAAACATGCTCTCGGCTTCCTTCCCTGTAGACCTCAGCCTGCAGTTGAGCTCACTCTTTTGCAGATTCCGGAAGTCTTGGGGGGCCTCACAGCAGAGTCCCTTTGGGGCTGCTGGACCTTGGCTTGGCACAGAGATTCGCTTATCCCTTCTTCCTGCTCTGGGAATAGAGGATCTGAGGAGTAAGAAGGAATGGCATGAGCCAGTGGGAATTTTATTGTGTTCTTGGTAGACTGGAAATAGGAAGGCTTGTATCCTCTTGGAGCCAGAAACTCCTGGAGGTTGGTTTGCCCATGTGAAGTCCCCAAGCAAACCTGCCAGGGGTCAGGGTGTGCCTGGTCCTTCAACCCTGGGAGGCTAAGAATGAGATGTTCTGGTGCTTATGAAGTTCTGCTTCACTTCAGAAGTAGGGCTCAGAAAGCAAGACAGGACCCTAGTCCTTGCTTGAGATCCAGTCTGAAGCTAATCAAGGTTCCTCTTTTTTTTTTTTTTTAATTTTTTTAAATTTTATTTTATGAGTGTGGCTGTTTTGCCTACATATATATGTGTGTATCATGTATATGCCTAGTGCCTGTGGAGGCCAGAAGTGAGTGTGAGATTCCTTGGGACTAGAGTTACAGATGGTTGTAATCCAGTTAGGTGCTAGAATTGAACCCTGGTCCTCTGGAAAGTAGCCAGTGATCTCAACTGCTGAGCAGTCTCTAGCCCCAGGGTTCTTAATTTGCAGGGTCATCTACAATCTGCTCAAACAAAATTGAATACTGCGGGGATAAAGGTGGAAAACTCACAGGCTGTAGAAGAGTGTATGGATCAGGCCCAGAAAGACCAGGGCCGGGGTGAGACAGGGTTTAGAAGCAGGTGCTCAGGGCCAGCTCAGTGGAATGAACAGAACTTGAGCTCTTCCTCCTGACAAGGTGGCTGTGCTCTGCTTCCTGCTTCTGCATGTGAAGGCCCAAGCCCGCCCCTGTGACACCGGTGTGCCCGGCATGCACACTCACTATGCCAGCCTTCCCGTTCTCTCAGCTTTCTGTGCTCTCTGCCTTGGTCTAGCTTCAGTGGGCTCCTAGCCCATCTGGTTGACACTGGGCATGGGTGCTCTGGGTAGAGCTGACTCGGACCTACCCGGGTGGATGTTGTCCTTGAGCCTGGGTACCTCACGAGCACTGAGACCTTGTTTCCCTCGGCAGGCAAGGCACCACAGCGGGAGGCAGTCCTGTTCCTTCTCAGAACCCTTCCCCGGAGAGTAAGGGGCCTGCCTGGGTTCCGGAGGCTTCTCCACTTGGTTGTGTGGGAGGTGCAGCCCTGCTAGCAGGCTCTCCTGTGTGTGTCACCTGTTCCCTACGGGGTGACTTGGGTGTGGCTTCTAGCTGCACATCCTGCAACACTAGCCATGTTAGCTGAGATGGAGGCAGGTACAGCTCTTTTTTTAACTCTTTCTAGCTATTTTAGTGGGTGGCTATAAGACAGTTACATACCAGAGGGTGACCTGGCCTGGTAATGTTAAAGACTGTTTAAGCCAAGAAGAGGCCTGGAAAAGGGCTGTCTATCATCAATCACCCTCCTGTCTATCAACACCAGCTCAGATGTTCTTCTGGAAACTAGCTCTGATCTCTACCCACCTCACACATACCCCGCACCCCCACCCCCAAGTCCCATCTCTCCGTAATGGAGTGACTGTCCTCTTTGAGGTTTGAGTCCTTCTTCTCTTCTGTGTCCTCATCTGGGAAGGACCGTCCTGCCCTTTAAACCCCTCTGGGATAAATGCACTGCTGACCAAGAGCAGAGGTCCCCAAATTGAGCCCCGGGGATGGGGTGAGGAAGCTGGTGCCAGGCGCCAGCCACCTTATCAGGGTGGGCCAGGTGTTGCTAGTCAGCCCTACCCTCCTCCTGGGACTTTATGAGCCAGAGCCCAAGCTCCCGCCCATTTCTCACCCTAGAAACCCTGCCTCTTTCTGTCATGTGGTAGAGGACTGGCGCTCCTCTCAGAAGCTAGAAGCCTGTGTAATAGGCTGAGCACTTCATTTCCCATTGTATGATCAACCCCTAGCACAGCCTGAAGACAGATAACTGTCAGTTCCTGTAGACTGGAGTGTACTTGTAACTGAATGTGCAGGAGTGAGGGAGCCAGTCTCTGGAATGCATGAGGCAGACCTTCTTCTCGGGCTCCTGACTGAGATGTCTGCTCCTCACTGGCCTTCTGAATAGGGCACTTGACTTGGATGCCGGACAGCACAAGAGCCCCAGAATATTCTGTGCTCCACTTGCTGTCTAGTAGCTATGCATTCTCAGCTTCTTTTTCATCTGGTATTCAGCTGAGGTAGGTGTGGATTGTGAGGGAAGGCAGAAAATGTTCACAGTGGATCAGGGAGCCCAGTGATGTGCAGTGCTCAGAAGTGGAAAACCCTAACTCTCAGGTTGAGACCTGATAGAACCAGTGAGTGTTTTGTGCTTAGAGAGAATGATTGGCAGCTTCGCTGTAGCATTCCCTTCTGGGTAGTGGAGGATGCTGTCGCTCCTTCCCCTGGGGAGCCATCAGGGAGTAGGACAGGGTCCATTGCTCCTCACTCCCAGGAGGCCCACCTCTCCAAATTTCTTTCTAGCCCCTAGTAGAGTTTGGTTCTGTCATTACATCAGAACTCCCCCATACCCTCTGTGGAGAGAGACCCTCTTGTCAGCAGTCACAGGCATTTTGTATTAGCCTGCTCTGTCTGTAACGTTGAAGCCTTGGGGCAAAGTCCAGGCAAAGTGCAGACCTTGTCTCTTGGGCTACTGTCTTTCCCTTAACTCAACGTGATGCTGGCAAAGGGCAGATGCCCCTGTAACTGTGATTTTAGAAAGATCTCAGTGTCGTGAGGTCAGCTCAGAGTCGTGTGCAAATGTGCTTCTGATGACGTGAAGACTGAATAGCTTTTCTGGTTGTTTTCAGCACACGCCAAAGAAGATGAGTCAAGGACCGACCCTTCTCTCCTGTGGAATTATGGGTGAGTAGCTCCACAGCATGGGCATCCTCTTCTAGTCCTTCCAGCCAGGTGAGACTCCAGAGTAGTCCTGGAGAGACTCTCTTCTGTCTTTTAACTATTTCAGTCCCCAGTGCTGGAGTGGACCAACAGAGTGCAGGGCATGAGAGTGAGGGGCACTGGTGTGTGGTTGATTGGCACCATTTCTAACTCCAGCATTGAGTTCTGGCTCAATAAGTAATTCATGGTGATTTTGTTTTTCTATTCAGAAAATATACCATAGGATAGGAAGTACAAATACATTGCATTCTGGTTCTCAGTGAGTGTGTGTGTGTGTGTGTGTGTGTGTGTGTGTGTGTGTGTGTGTTTTGCATATTTCACATTGCCAAGTCCACCATGAACATACAATTTTATAGACTGTGTTTGGTTTTCAGTAATTCCTATAGCATGCAAATGACCAGGTCCTGCATCTTAATGCTGTATAGTACTACACTGAGTGGGTGCGTTAAATTGTCCTGGGGGGTTATTCTTACGTCATGGGGCAAAAGAGCTGTTGAATTTTCAGTTGTAACGTCCAGGGATTCTCTCAGTCTGAGTTTTTTGTCTTTTGTTTTATTTCTTAGGATAGTCCCAGAAGGGAACTAGAGAGAACAGAGGTCAGGAACCTTTTGAAGACTTGGTTTATATGGCAAATATCCTGTCCAGTAAGCTGCTTGGCCTCGTGTTTCTGTGCACATGTGATGCTGTTTCTTGTACAGGGAAGAAAGAATGGTTGTGTTGGTTGCATGCACCGTTTGGCATTCTGCAGATGGATTCTGTGCCACCTATGTTGGATTGGAGACCAGACCTCAGTGATGGAATAGCCATAATGGGATTCAGACTCAGTACCTTACAGGGCCGCATGAGGTTATCGGTACCCTCCTTTCTCTGTGTCCAGTGGTTTCTGTTTCTATTTCAAAGCACTTCCCATAGATGAGACCGTGAGTCACAGGGGACCTGATTCCGTCGTGTTGAACCCTGCCACACACATTGTTTGCGGCTTCAGAGCCAGGCAGGTACTTCTTCATACTAGGGAAAACTGAGGCCCGGTGACTCTCTGAAAGATCTCTTAGGAAATAGAATTAGACCAGGTGGCAGAGAAGGACAGTTATTTTCTCTTTAACATATGCTATAGTGCAGGGAAAGCTGGCTGTCTTTTTTGCTACTGCTGCCTAGAGCACATTGAAACAGGGAAGTCACCTGGCTAACATGTTTCTATAGCCTATCCTCATATGACTGTATACTTCTTCCGTGGTTAATGGCTTTCATCTTCCCCCATCACCACCACCAATACCATTCGATGGTGCAGAAGCCTGCGGTACTTCCTGCATCCTGAAACAGGTTCACGACTGAGCTGCCTTGCTTTGTCATGGAGGGTGTCATGTATGGCCAGCCTTCACCCCAGACTTATCTCCAACAGAGTCAGACCTGAACCTGTGTCAGGAGGATGGCAGGCCTCCATTGCAAGGCTGTTCTGTTAGGCTTCCCTGGCCCTCCACTGTGGGTCTGGTCTGTGGCAAGCCTTGTTAGAGCTGAACGTTGTAACTTCTGAGCCTCGATTTCCTCATCTGCAGCACAGCAGTTGTGGATTTGGGTTTGTTGTGAGGACTGTGTGACAGTAAACTTGTGATGATTGCTACAGGAGAGCACACCACAGAGGACTGAGACCTCAGATGAAGATACTGTTCCTCAAAAGAGGGGCCACAGCAGCTTCCTTTGGGGGTGGGTATAAGTGACAGAGTTGCCCATGGGGCCAGAGTAGAGGCCTGGTGAAGGAGACAGGTGATCAGCAGCTCAGGTTGTCCAGGACCCTCTGGCTGCCTGAGCCTGTGAGGTACACAGCCTGCTTTCTGTCCGAGGTAGCACAGGGCTTGGAGGAAGTGCCAGTCTGTGTTTTCAGGTTGACTCTTCTGGAAGCCCTGTCCGAGCCTCACTGGCTCCCCACTGGCTCGTACTTCTCCAGAACAGTGCTGAAGTCCCGCCACTCAGATAGAGGCGATGCAGGGGTAGTTTCTTAGATGCTGGAGATGCCTGTGCACTCTGCTTCTGCAGCTCCATGCCCCTCATATGCCTGCTGCTCAGCTTTCCTTGATTCACGAGAGCCATGCCCCATGTGACATGTGTTCCCAGGGCTTTTATTCACCACAAGGGGCTTCAGGGGCTTGTTCTCATAGATTTTCATTGAGCATTTAGCATGTTCTAGGTACTTAATGCTGGGCAGAATGAAAGGGGCCCTGCCCTAACCCAAGAGGAACTTTATGTCTAATGAAGGAGCCAGAGCCATAGACAGCAAATTCCATGTGCCGAGATTGAGGAGGCCAGTAGAGCCATTGAGTGGTAGAATCCATTTTCTCCTTCCTTGATCTCTTCTTCTGGCAAAGCATAGCTGCTGTGGGTAGGAGGTGCTCCCACCTTCTGTCCATTCCAGCGACTGCTGAGCCAGGGGTCTCAAGCAGTCAGAGGCCTCCCTACTTCCCTGTGAGTTGGAACAGGTAGCTCCCATCAGCTCTCCAGCCCATTGATTCCATGAATGGAGAAGTTTGTGGCCTTGCCTTGTTCAGTCACTGTGGCACACTGGGAGTGTACCCCAGGCAGGCAGATCTCATCTTGGGTGTGCCCACGTTTCAGTAGCAGGGAAGAGAACACCCTGAGGGGCTGGCCAGACTTTTCAAGAGGGTTTTTGGCCCTTCCAGGGCTGGACATTGCTGAGCAAAGATAAAATGCCAATTGTCATAATCACCACCCCAGCCCAGGCTCCTGAAGACACACCTCTGTGACTTAGGGGTTTCCCTCCTAACCCCATTCCGTGATCCTAGCTGGGAACCAGTGTCGGGGGGCTTCCTAGGTGCCCTGAAGAAAAGCCAGTAAGAGCACCAGGGCTCGGAGAGCAGCACTGGGTTACTGCTTATTTACAGAATGTCACCCTTCTGGGTGGCTGAACTGCCTTGGTGCCAACTTACAGTCCAGCATAGTAGAATCAAGTGCTCTTAACAATGGATAGGCTGTTTTATTTTTTAAGTACTTCGTTCTTGCGATTGTGGACTGGATACCAGACCCTTCCCTACCCTTGTGCCCCACCTCGATTAGGGAACTTGATACAAAGTATTTTTACACTTTTCTAAAGTGAGGGAGAGAACAAATCTGGGTTAGGTGTGGACTGGAGACACCAGACAAAACAGAGCCCAGCCCTGTACACCTGCTTTGTCCCCAGCTGAAGGCCCCTTCTTAGGGTGCCAGGCCAGCTCCCTCTAGCAGACACCGGGGGCTTTTCTCACCTTCAGATCTTCCCCACCCATCTCTGTGCTGAGGCAGGATTTTCCATGCAGGCGGCTCTCTCGGGAGAGGCATCTACTCAAGACATGAGTTGAGTGGCAGCTCCCGGCCTGCCATCTGGGCTGGGAGCTGCACTGTCCTTACACCACTTCTGGTGGGTTCAGGAAGTGTGTGTGTGTGTGTGGGGGGGGTCCGGATTCAATGAAGCAGGGGCTGCATGGGAAATCTTAGCCTGAGCCTGGGACCCTCTGGGAGATGCGACTTCATGCTTGCTTGGGGGTCACAGGTGTGCCAGCTCCTCTCCTCTCCTCTCCTCTCCTCTCCTCTCCTCTCCTCTCCTCTCCTCTCCTCTCCTCTCCTCTCCTCTTCTCTTCTCTATCCTTTCTTTTTCTTTTTATATAAAATAGGGCAAGTGGGGTGAGTGCAGACCCCATTCATTACCTTGGCTAATCGCAGCTGCTAACTAAGCCCTTTTTTCGTCAGGATAGTAGGCACCACACATGCCATCTTTCTTACCACTCAGGCCAGGAGATTAGAAATCATATAAAATATGAGAAAGCAAAGGTAACAGCAATTATTCCCAAAAGGCCGCTAGGAAGAATCTTGTAAATACAAGTCAGTGGACAGAGAACAAAACAATTCATATGCTTTAAAAAAACCAAAAAAAACAAAAACAAAAAACAACCCATAATTATTACTTCAGGAGTTATGGTAATAAGTTATTTATTAATGTAAATTATTTCAGAGGCAAGGAACATAGAGGACACTTGAGCAGAAGGATCATACATTATGTATAAAAGGATTGTAAAACCTTATAGCGGCCCAGCTCGTGCCACTGCTCAGGTCTGTCAGCATTTTCATTATAAGCCCTTACTTTAGTGTTTAATCACTCGGCTGTTCACGGCTGCCCTGTACATAGAGGGGTTGTTCCCGGGGCCGCTCTCTGAATGGGGTTCCTAGGGAAACCAGTTGTCTGTGTTGAGCTGCGCAGGGCTAAAGAGATTTCATGTTGAGATTCAGTAGCCTTAGGTCTCTTAACTCAGCCCCAGTTGGTCACTGAAAGTGATCCGTGATTGCACCTGTATAGAGAAGCTGGCATTCAGGGCTAGATAGTTTCCATTGTGGTTGAATGACCAAATCAAAGGGAGAAACACCAATAGTAGTACCAGGGCTACTCAGCCCAGGACTTTGTGCCGTTTTGTATCTGATCCTTGAGCCAGGGCCTCCTAGAAGAAACTGCTTGCGAACTAATACAGGGTAGCATACAATTTGTTTCCAGTGAAAAAAGTACATCCGCATACAAGTACATACGTCTGCTTGAAAAACTAACTCTTTCCTTTTTAAATGTATCTTTGTTGTGGTTACATATGTATGTGATTTTTAAAGCCATACAGAATGCCTCAGTTCTTCATCTACCTTTTATTGGTTCCAGACAGTGTGTGTAGGATAAAGTCCAGAGTGGAAGTAGATGGGATGGAGCTGGCACAGGATAGCTGCCGTTCACAGTGAAGAGAGACCCTCCCTCCGGGACTGCTTTCTCACGGGGATGAGGAAGGGCCCGAGAATGGCTACAGCACTATCTTTGGGTGCTGGCCTCTCAGCGGAAAAGGAAGGGCAGTGGGTAGTCAGGAACAGCCTGGCCTACTCACAGGAGTGTGGCTGCGGGACGGCAGAGCAGAGGTCTGGGTTCTGCTGTTTGTAACTGGGTGTGCCTGGAGGACACCTGTCACTACTCTGAAACCTAGTCTCACCAGTGCGGGATTGTTGTGATGACCCAGGAGATAAACAGTCGCTTAGGGTACATGTTTGTGTTCTCTCTCAGTTTCAATAAGGACCCTGTTTTGTTAGGTATTGCATCTATTGACAGTTCCCTCATCTGATACAAAGGCACCCAGCCTTGTGTGCACGGTTTCAAGAACTGTCTATCTCAGTTTGTACTGAAAACAGGATAGAATAAAACAAAACAAGACTTAGAGATGGCTCAGAGATTAAGAGCACCGACTGCTCTTCCAGAGGTCCTGAGTTCAATTCCTAGCACCCACATGGTGGCTCACAACCATCTGTAATGAGGTCTGGCACCCTCTTCTGTGTACATAATAAACAAACAAACAAACAAACAAACAAATAAATAATAGCCGGGTGGTGGTGGCACACGCCTTTAATCCCAGCACTTGGGAGCCAGAGGCAGGCAGATCTCTGTGAGTTTGAGGCCAGCCTGGTCTACAAAGCGAGTTCCAGGAAAGACATAAAGCTACACAGAGAAACCCTGTCTCAAAAAAAAACAAAACAAAAACAAAACCAAAAACCAAAAAAACCAAAAAAATAAATAAATAAATAAACCAAATAAAACCACTGGGCGGTGGTGGCGCACGCCTTTAATCCCAGCATTCGAGAGGCATCGCCAGGCGAATCTATGTGAGTTCAAGGTCAGCCCGGTCTACAGAGTGAGATCCAGGACAGGCACCAAAACTATTTAGAGAAACCCTGTCTTGAAAAAAAACCAAAAACCAAACCAAAACAAAACAAGAAACAGAACCAAACTGGCCTTTCCACCCTTTGGAGTTTTGCTGCTATAGAGAATACTGGTTTCCCCCACATTTGTATGTGTGCCTGGGAGCTTGGGGGTGAAGTTGTCAGCCCCTGTCAGAGTTGAAAGGGTTGTCAGGACTCCAATCCACACCACCTTGTGCGGGTGAGGAGACAGAGGCCTGTGCCTCCAGCATTCAGCCTGGTGCGGTTTTTACAGCAGTGGTCCCACTAGACCACATCTCCCCCATGACCACAGGCCACTTGCAGTCCCTGCCCTACTGGAGAGGCAAAGGCCCCAGTAGCTGTCTTCACCCTGACCTTTGTCACTTCTTCAGAGCCCCACAGGTCAGCCTACTTCCTGTTTCCCCAGAGGAGACTCAGTAGGACGTTACCTTCAGCCATCCTAACCCTTTGTCTGTGGGAGGTGCTTGTGAAATGAACTCCCGTGTCTTGTATCATTCTCCCTAAGACACAGCAGGGCCAGAGGCTAAAGCCAGGAAGCCCAGGAGCCTTTCTTCCTGACTCAGCTGCTAGCAGATTAACATTCTGGCAACAGAGGTACTAAACTTCATTAAAAGCAGATGAGAAAGGCAGACATGATGACTATAATCCCATCATCATCCGAGAGGCTGAGACAGGAGGATTGCAGCAAGTTCAAATTTAGCCTGGGTAATATAGTGGGTTTCAAGTCATCCTGATCTATAGAGTGAGACTCTGTCTTTAAAAACAAGATAAACAGGCTGGGCGGTGGTGGCACACTCCTTTCATCCCAGCACTCGGGAGCCGGAGGAAGGTGGATCTCTGTGAGTTCGGGGCCAGCCTGGGCTACAAAGTGAGTTCCAGGAAAGGTGCAAAGCTACACAGAGAAACCCTGTCTCAAAAAACAAAACAAAAAACAAGATTAACTAACTACCCAGATGAGACCTTGTGGGGAAGCTCGAGTTATTGCTTAGCTTTTCCTTCAATGTTCTTATCAAAAGATCAGTTTAGCAAAGCTGCCTTCACAAAGACATCAGTTCTTTAAAGAGTTGGTGAGCTTCTACTCAGAACAGATAGTCATTGCAGCCCTGCGGCCAAGTTAGCGCACCACAACCTGGGGGGAAGCAGGGATACATGACCATACCTCACTGTCAGCATAAGTAGACAGGTATGAAATCCAGGAATGAGTCAGTCACAGGTCTGCCTTGGGGCTTGCTCCCTGGCCTTGAAGGCTGCAAGAATCGGGCCCCTTGGCTCTGTATGTAACTACTTAAGCTGTTCTAGAAACCACATTGGGTTATGGTCATGTCACTTTAAGAAGAGTATCGAAAACACAGCACCGAGATCTCCAAGGCTATAAAACTCCTCTATCTTTTGAACATAAGAAGTCTTATAGTCCCTCAAGAATATGGGCCCCAGGGAATTTCCCAGTTTAAGTGCAGAAATGGAAACAAGAACATTTGAGGTCAAATGCTATTTGTGTTCCTTCAAGTGCTTTTCTTTCTTAAAGCTCAAGATCTGTGCACCCAGCAGCCTCTGCTTTCTGGTCGGGGCAGCAGGACTGGGTTCTGTAAGTGTGATTTTGGGGTCTGTTTCCTTTTCTCAAAGGGTAGCTGGTAATAAACTTCAGGCATAGTCCTTGAGCCTCAACTTTGGAAGAGACTTTGGTCATGTGGTTCACTTGTGGGAGAGCTGGGCTCAGGATATATTTATGTCTATGTGGTTCATCCTCCCATCCATAGGCAAGGTGATATGTTGTATGCCCCCCACACATGCACTTACACACATTCTCACCATTGTGTAAATTTCATTGTGAGCATGGGTGCACTAGGATCATTGAGGAGGTTCTTAAGATCTTTCCAAAGGTTGATCCAATAGGGATGGCATAATGTAGGCTGTGTGCCATTTGGGGTGGAAGCCCTGGGAGTTCCCACCTGGCCTGTGACTTTCTAAGGACTTGAAAAGCAAAGGGATTCTTTTTTATAAGTTTGCTGTCCTCTAATTGCCCAAAGCAGAAGCAAATCAAACCCACCAGCTTCAATCTTACAAATCACATTTGTAGTGACCAGGTGTCTACATCTCTACTCCCCACCTCCCAATCCCACCTCCTCCCTTCATCATCCAGCAGGCAGTCCTGGAACCATATTCTAGAAAATGCTAGTACAGAAAATACTGGTTCCCTTTTTAGCATGAGTCTA
Source organism: Onychomys torridus (assembly GCF_903995425.1). Taxonomy (NCBI): domain Eukaryota; kingdom Metazoa; phylum Chordata; class Mammalia; order Rodentia; family Cricetidae; genus Onychomys; species Onychomys torridus. The sequence continues at coordinate 110,571,800 of NC_050443.1, read as the reverse complement.
CAGACATTGGTACCAGGTACAGAAGAGCAGATCTCTGGGATTGGAGATTTAGCTCAGTGGTAGAGCGCTTGCGAAGCAAGCACAAGGCCCTGGGTTCGATCCTCAGCTCTGGGGAAAAAAAAAAAGACAAAATAACAGAAGAGCAGATCTCAAACACAAACATGTTTTTTGCTGCTGTCCTTACATTGACAGCTGCCATTTCTGAGAGATTGCTCTGGGCGCTTTTCCAGGCCTGTGTCTTCTCTCTGCAACTGAGAGAGATTAAGAAATGTGCAGAGCTGAGATTCAAACCAAGGGCCTTGCATGTAAGTGACCACTGCTCAGTGGCTCCTCTGCACTGGCGGCCTTTGTCACTTTGGGAAGCGTTCCAGTTGTTATGCAGAGGTGACATTGAATGCGGGGTGGGGTACCCCGCTATCTTCTTCTCAGGGCCTTTGTGCTCTGCAGCGCTGGGGCTGCACATATAGGGCACTTTGCCATTAAAAATCAGCTCTATCCTGTTCTTTTGTCTGCTGACCTGACCCAACAAGTTGCTTTCTGGACCCTGAGTGAAGGGTGGAAACACCAGAGCTAAACATAGCATTGATTGTTTTTACTTTTTTGTATTGTACGTTTCAAAGTGATAACGCTAGAAACCGTTGAATCTGTGCTGCAGACGGGACAAGTGGCCACACGGCTGCTGTTGATACATGCTAGCACGCTTTCCTTTGTCAAGAGAGCTTTCACTGACTCTGCCTGCCTGTTTCATGGTAGCCAGTGCATGGCTCAGAGGAGGGTGGAGGGTTTGGGGCATAGCCAGATTGAACCTGCTTGTGTAAGGACAGTGACAAGAAGTAACCAGCAAACACCCACTGCCTCTCCTGTATTTTTTCTCCTCACTCCGTCACCACCTTCTCCTTCATTTCCTCCCACTCTCTATGGGGTCTGCTGTGTACCACACTCTGTGAAGGACCCCAGAGAGCCACCCTGGGTTCTACTTCAGAGCTAGTAGTCCAGCAGAATGAAAAGCAAGTGAAATCCCTTCGTAGATTGGATGGAGCCCCCCCCCCCTTTTTGAAGCTGAGGATCGAACCCAGGGCCTTGCGCTTGCTAGGCAAGCACTCTACCACTGAGCTAAATCCCCAACCCGCCCACCCCCTTTTTTTTCCGAGAAAAGGTTTTTTTCTGTGTAGTTTTGGTGCCTGTCCTGGATCTTGCTCTGTACACCAGGATGGCCTGGAACTCACAGAGATCCGCCTGGTTCTGCCTCCTGAGTGCTGGGAGTAGTGGCGTGTGCCACCACCGCCCGGCCAGGGTGGACCCCTTCTAAATTGATGGCTTTCTCTGCATTTGACTGAGACACACTCTGTCTTGTATACCGGGCTTCCCAGCACCAGCTCTGGTGCCATCTTGGACTTTCACTGTTCTGTGGATAGGCCTGCTGGTTCCTTCCTCAGCCTGCCACACCCCTGAGCCTTGTGGTGTTTTCAGTGTTGTGGCCTCAAAGGGAAGTTGGTTCCAGCAACTTCCTGAAAACCCAGAGGAGAGAACCCAGCGGAGGATGAGGTTTGGGCCCTGGTTCTAGAATGGCTCCTTTCCAGAGCTAAGGCAGAGCACGGCCCTGTAGGCCCAGCAGCCACAGCTCTCAGATGCTCGTGAATACAGTTCCTCACAGGGGACATACAGACGAGAACACAACTAAGGAAGCATCAGTTAACCAGCCACCCGACAAGAAGTCACTAACATTACGGTCTGCTTCTTTTTATTTCATGTGTAGCACACTGTGTATTTTACTATATAGGAATCATAGAGCTTTATACATGGCTGCTTTAGCAACGTATCGCTGGCATTTCCCATACTACTGACTGTTAGTCCTGGAAACCACTCTGCTACATGCTGTGTGTTATTCCCTTAGAATCTGTTTAACCAGCCACCTGTTGTAGGACATTTTAATTATACTTACCAATTTGCTGTCATTTGTTATCATTTTGATTTGATTTCCACTTTTTCTTAGGATTACTTTTCTCCTTCTGTAATAGACAACCACGGCTCAGTCCATGTTAATTTGTATTTCTTCTCATTCTATAGCTCAGGCTAACCTTGCATTCAAGGTGATCCTCTTGTCTTGACTTCTTGGGATTAGGCTGGATTTATATTACCATGCTCAGTTTAGTTTATATTTCCTCTGTTTGGAATTCATTATTTTGGTTCACTGAACTAATTAATGTCAAATTAAAACTGTGTTTAAAGAATGGTAAACATTGAGCGGGGAGATGGCCCAGTGGGTAAAACTCTTACTGTTCAAGCCTGATGACCTGAGTTCAGATCCAAAAACGTACAGAAAAGCCAGACACAGAAGAGCTCATGCCTGTGGTCCTAGTGGTGCCTAGCAGAAGATGGGGGACAGAGGCGGGGAATCTCTGGAAGATCACTTATTAACTAGCCTGACATACTCATCAGTGAGCAAGAGATGCTGTCTCAAACAAGATGTGAGGACTAATACCTAAGGTTGTCCCACTCTGGTTTACATGCACGCACGAACACACGAACTACAAATACATCATGCAAACACACATACATATACACCACACAAACACATATCACATACACTACATACACACACCATACAAACACACACGTACACACAACACACATACACCACACAGAAACACACACATATCATATACTCACTACAAATGCACACCACACACACATACACATATCCCCCATATAAACACTACATACACACAAAAACACCACACACGTACACGTCCCCCCTGCACACACCACGTATAAACACACACATACATACCATACACACACCACACTTGGGGGAGGGGAGAACACTCAGAAGTAATAGAATACTGAAAGGAATGTTTTCTACGGTACTGAAGACATACTTGAACAATATAAGCAGCTTGCAAAGACCCTTTTTTTTTTTCTTCGTAAAGTTTATATTTGAAAGTAACTTATCAAATTTCACCTAGAGGAATAGGTATCAGAGTTGCCTCCCTCAGGGTTGGGAGTTCTGAGTTGAGGTCTTTGGATGTTCTGCCACAGTCCTGCTTGGTTCCCGGCCGGCCAGTTAAACTTCCAATAAGTCTTTTGTCATTCTGGGCAGTCCTGTGTCCTTCGTCCAGGCTGTAGCCCTTTAGGTCACCTGTCTCAAGACTTAGCAGGATGTCTGGGAAGAAGAAACTCTGTATCTAGCCTTGGTTTGGCTTCCTTTGGCTATCGGACACCCTCTTAGGCTGCATTGCTTACTCCCTGACCTAGTGGACTAGGTGCTGTTTGGGTGACATTCAGTCCAGGGTGTATCGCAGTGGCCTTTGAGAGAAGTGATCACTGTAAGCCAGGTGTGGTCATTGGTGGCTCATATCTAACTCCATCACTTGGGAAGCTGAGGCAGGTTTGCCTCAGGCTCAAGGCCCTAGGCTACAGAGTAGCGTCCTGCCTGGAAGAAATAGCATAGTGGTACTGTAGAGCTCAGTACACTGTTCCTGTCACCTATGGATAGAGCGAACGGTCTTTTCAAACTGTACATCTTCCTGCACCCTAAGTTTCTTGAGGCAGGGCTAGGGTCAGGCTGGCCTGAGTTTTCACTGTGTCGTATAGCTGTATTGCTTGCCCTGGGCCCGGGTGATCCTTCATGCAGGGTGCTGTGTGGGTGTCATGGTCCAAAAAGGATGCTCAATGAGTGATTTGAATTGCTGTGGGTGTCAGTGGGGACATGAAAATACCTACTGCGTGCCATTTCCAGCTTTATTTCAGTTCCACTGGCTGCCTGACTCAGGCTGCCACATTTGCCAGATAGTACATATACAGATGATCAGTGATAGACAGGGCTGACTCCTGACAGTGTGTGCTTCTGATCTTTGCATCTCCTAAAATTCCCAGCCATGGCTCCTGATTCTATAGTGGAAAAACAATAATTTGTTCAAGTTCAGATGTGGAGGCATTCCACAGTTGGACTAGCCCATGGATTCATGCATTCAAACAAAGTTGAATAGCCTTTTTGTTTGTTTGTTTTGGTTTGGTTTTTTGAGACAGGGTTTCTCTGTGTACCCCTGGCTGTCCCTAGAACTCACTCTGTAGACCAGGCTGGCCTCAAATTCGCAGAGAATCATCTGCCTCTGCCTCCTGAGTGTTGGGATTAAAGGTGTGCACCACCACCAGCTGGCTTTAAATGTTACTCTTATCCATTTTAACTACTTTATATATCCTCAGTTTCAGCAAGAAATCAAATGAATATGAAGAAAGTGCTGTGGTTGGCAGCTGGTGCCAGTGCTGATATTATTGGATATTTTGGTAGAAGGCAAACAAATCAATAAAAGATTCTGTATCTTTTTTTGTTTTGGTTTTGGTTTGGCTTTTTTTTTTTTATTTATTTTTTTAAGACAAGGTTTTTCTGTGTAGCCCTGGCTGTCCCTAGAACTCACTTTGTAGGCCAGGCTGGCCTTGAACTCACAGAGATCCACTTGCCTCTGCATACACCACCATTGCCTGGAGATTCTGTGTCTTTTATGAGCAGACCTTTTGATGATGGAATTCAGAGGAGCTAAACTAGCAGTATCCCAGCCCCATTTTGACCTTGATCATCTGAAGTGGCCAAGACTTCGTATTGATCGGGTTTTCTGCCATATGCAAACTTACACTGCTCCCCTGACTCTGCCTGCCACTGACTAGGGCAGGGCTCAGGACAAGCTACCATCCTGGGATGTTGGGAGGAAAGCTGGATCAGAAAGCCCAGGAGTGAGTCTGGATCCAAGGACTTGTTCTGCTTCCAACTGAGCATGTTGGGCCTCAGTATTCATCTATAAAGTAAAGTTGAACTGGCTGATTTATGAGAACCTTTCTGGTGCCAAAGTGCTATGTAGCAAACAGGCTGTTGGTAGAGGAACAGAGGGTGTTGGGAAGGCCTCTCAGATCCTGTTTTCTCTTTGTATTTATGCACCAGAAAATGACAGATGGCGAGACCTGGACAGAAAATGCCCTCTTCAGATTGACCAGCCAAGCGCCAGCATCTGGGAGTGTCTGCCTGAAAAGTGTCAGGACGGCTCCCTGTGGCACCAGGAGGCGGTGACTGCTTGTGCAGTGACCAGCCTAATCAAAGACCTCAGCATCAGTGACCACAATGGGAACCCGTCCGCTCCCCCCAGCAAACGCCAGTGCCGGTCACTCTCCTTCTCTGATGAGATGTCCAGCTGCCGGACGTCATGGCGGCCCTTGGGGTCCAAAGTCTGGACTCCTGTGGAGAAGAGACGGTGCTACAGTGGAGGCAGCGTCCAGCGCTACTCCAACGGTGTCAGCCCCATGCAGCGGAGCTCCAGCTTCAGCCTCCCTGCTCGGGCCAATGGGCTCTCCTCACCTTGCCACCAGTCCAGCCTGCACCAGCGCTTTGGGGGACAGCCCTGCCAAGGAGCACCAGGTTCAGCTCCCTGTGGACAGGTGGGCGATGCCTGGAGCCCTGACCCACACCCCGTGGGAGGAGGCCGGCTGGACCTGCAGCGCTCCCTCTCTTGCTCACACGAGCAGTTTTCCTTCCCAGAATACTGTCCCCCCTCAGCCAGCAGCACACCTGCCTCAACCCCCGAGCTGGCAAGACGCTCCAGTGGGCTTGCCCGCAGCCGCTCCCAGCCATGTGTCCTTAATGACAAGAAGATTGGCATGAAACGGCGACGTCCTGACGAAGTGCAGGAGCAAAGGCCTTCTCTAGACCTTGCCAAGATGGCACAGGTAAGTGCCCCAATAGCCTAGAAGAGTCTCTAGAAGACGCATCTCACTGGTCTCTGGGGCTTCTGGTCCTGGTCCAGCCAGTTAAGTGCACAGTGATACTTTCAGAAATGTTTAGGAGTCAGTTTTCTTGTTTTGAAAGTATAATAAAAAAATGTTGGGTTGGGGATTTAGCTCAGTGGTAGAGAGCTTGCCTAACAAGCGCAAGGCCCTGGGTTCGATCCTCAGCTTAAAAAAAAAAGGCGGGGGGGAATGTTTTTTTCAAGTTCTTTTTTCTAAATATCTGGTTCTCTCCATTTAAAATGAAGCATGTTCTTCCCCTGTTAAGCTCATTGCTAATGGAACAGGAGCAAACAGATGGTGAGAGGCAGGCATTGGCTAGGAGTCCAGTGTGACCACACACTAATTAATCCTCTCTAGCCCTCTGCTGGTACCTCCTCTCCTGGAACCCATACACCAGTGTTCATTGTCACCCGGATTATGCTGATCCCTAGATCAGGGCCATGAGTAATGACTTTAGAAAAGGTGGGAAGGGATCAGCCCCTTTGATTAAACTGTCGAACATTTAGACTACCAAGAAATTGTTATCAGTATCCTCTGGGCCACCTCGGCAGCTATCTGTAGCAATGGTTGTAGGAGGAGCCTCTACCATGTGCTCTGTTCCTCTGTCTCGGTCTTCTTTTTCTTGGAGTCCGGCTTCGTGCCAACACTTCTCTTGGGTATTGATCTGATGAGACGGTCTTGGAGTTAGGCACCAAAATCAGGACACGGTCAGAGCCTGAGGGCTGGCTGCATTTGGTTCTTGCTATGGAGGTCTTAAGATGTAATCAAGATAGTGAGGCCTATGGTGTGACGTTGGTCCTTGTGACCGTTAACTCTAGGATGGATGGCTGTGATGAGCAAATCATGGTGCTGTTGGCTCCATTCCCATCTGAGAGACCTCTTGCTCAGTGCTATAGTGTATCAGTTTTTGGTGTTCTATGTAAAAACATTGGTTATTGCTTGGTTTGAGGAAATGAAGATCAATTTGCTAGTGAGGGAGTGGTCTCAGCAGGGTTGGCCACGTTCTTCAGACCATGAGCAGATCCAGGACGGGCAGGCTCATGGTATCTGTTCTGCATCAGACAGGTGTAGCCAACAAGCAGTCCTAGGTTCCCCACACTACCCCTTCCCCCCATGGAGCCGCCTACTTACAACAAAGACATGGTTCCTACTCATGGAGTTACCTTCTGTTCTCTTCATGCTCTAAGCCTGTCAGTCCCCTACTGAAGACAGGGTACAGGTATCTAGCTGAGGTGGCCTTGGAGGCCACAATTTTGAGCCACCTTTACAGATGAGCCCAGGCCCCATCCAGGACAACTAGGGACAAGTTGGTGATGTGCTTGTGCCACCCCTGTGCCCATGGGTTGACTTGGGTCAGAGCTTCCATGATGTCCATCTTGATTCCAACAGAGACCCTTCCTCCTGGTAGATCTTTCTGACTTATTCCCTGGACAGCAAGTGAACATGTGTGTTGGATACGGAGAGGAATTTTCCATCTCCAGATCGACTGAACTAGGTTATTTAGGTTATAGGAGGACAACATTGACTGTCTTCTCAAGGAAACACAGATCCTTAGGTTCTGGGTATGACACACAGCTTCAGTTAACTTGGTAATAGCAAGCCTGTTTAATTGGTGAATAAGCTAGAGAGGTAATAAAAACAGCTTACATGTAGTGTTATTAGATTTCACTAGCCACTGCATCACTGAAGAAATTTTCTGGCCTCACATATGTAGAAACTGCTTAAAAATATATTGCTCAGTGGGGTTGTGCCCAAATGTATAGATTGCCTCATCAGTTCCAGGCAGGCCTCCAAGATCCAGGAAGGTGCACTGAGAAGGCCACCCTGGTTCAGCCTGTCTGCCTTGGCAGGCTGCTTGGCTATGAGTACTGGGTTGGACAAGGCACAGGCAAAGGAGAGAGCAACTTGGGAAGAATATGCACCCTATTGCCAGAGGTCAGGCCCTGAGGATGGAGTCCCATCAAGCACCTCTCTCTGGCCAGCCATCTTCCCATAGAGCACTGTGCTTCTGCTTGCTTTGGCTCCCCATGCAGAAATGTATGGTCTCAGGAGGTAGCCCTTGCTTGCCAAGGGGTCTGATAACCAGCCCTGAAACAGTCCTTATGTGTTTGTAAAGAGCCTTGGGCCTGGAGAGATGCCTCAGGGGTTAAGTGCATTTGCTGTTCCTGCAGAGGACACAGGTTGGCTCTTGTACCCACATGGTGGCTCAAAACTGCTCATAAATCCAGTTCCAAGGGATCTGATGTCCTCTTCTGGTCTCCAGGGGTACTGGTATGCATGTGGGGCCCAGAGCAGACCCTGAGGGTGTGTGAACTTGTGGGGCTTCCCTTTGGCCTTGACACAGCTGGTGGGAGGGAGCCAGTGTTCTCTAACCTGCTAGTGGAAAAGGAACCAGTCAGGATGAGATCTGAGAACCAGAAGACAAGAGAAGGCAAAGAGCCCTGAGGTCGAGACTCAGACTAGTGTTCATTGCCCCTGGGTAGAAGTCAATGTTATATCAGGGCTTATCCATTACAACCTCATGTGGGTACTGAGGCTCTGCTGGTTCCTAGGCCTGCCAGATCCTTTCTGGATAGAGTAGTTACTTCTGTATCCATATCTAGGAGGGGCATTGGCAAACCAGAAGGGCTCCAGAAAAGGGGTTATGATGCTGAAGTCCTAGGCAGTTTGCATAACTTTGCGTGGAGCAGGTCCACAACCAACAGGGCTATGGAGGGAGTTAGGGAAATAACCAGTGTGTCTATAACGTGTGTGTGTGTGTGTGTGTGTGTGTGTGTGTGTGTGTGTGTGTGTGTGTTCTATATAATCTGGAGAATGCTCTAGGATAGTTGTGGTTTTGGTTTTAAATGAGTGAATTTATTAGTATATATCAAATCAAAGTAAAAGAATAAATGGATACTAGTAGGTGGACAGAGTAGCAGATAGCAAAACATCATCAAATCAGGGAGGCAGCCAGCTGGAGTTTCTGATCATCTCTCCGGATGAACCCCCAGCTTCCCGTTCCCACTGCAGGCACTTTGGTATCATGGGATGAAGGATGGTAACCCCTGTTGGAAATGGTTCACCTTCTGTTTTGTTTTGTTTTTTTCCTGTGTTGCTGGAAATCAGACCTGGGTCTCTGTGCATGCTAGGCAAGCACTCTTGCTCTGAGCAACATCCTCAGCTCATGGTTCACCTTCTGATTGTTTCTAAAGGACATAAAGTTTTTACTTTTGCATGATTTTCCTTTTCTTTTCCCTGTCACTGAGTTGGGGCCAGGGAGACCATCCACAGACAGGCCGTCTTGGAGAACACACTTTGAGACACACTTTCTTGGGTCTGAAGTGGGGGAGTAACCACACTCACCAGGCAGCTTTTCCGAGAGCTCAAACAGCACATTGCAGGTTTACCAATATACTGCACATTATCCTGTGCATGCATGCATACGCATATCTCTCTGTCTTTCTGTGTATATGTCTATAGTATTGACATGAACTGTAGATCTGTATATCTGTCCACACATGCATGCACACAACACCCATGTTACCCAGTGTAGTGTCTTGCATGGTGAGTGCTGACAAGCACAGTTCACCATTGCACTTGGCAGGGCTAGAGAAGAGGTGTGAGCGATTACCAGGGCAGGTTGACACACGCACACTGAGTGTTCGTAGAGGTGCAGCCTGTCTTCTATTATAGATGTTGCTTTTCTGTTTCCTCCTGTCCCGGGGCCACTTCCTGTCTTAGCCATTTACCACTTCTTGTCTGTCCATCCTCTTGCCTCATCCTTTCCTCTTGTAAATAGTGAGGAGGCAGTCTGCTGGCCACCAGCATGCATGTTCAACTCCATGTTGCAAGCCAAGGGTGATGAAATGGTGACAGAATAGGATTCACCTCCCTCCACCGGAAGTTGGCCATATGTGAGCATTGGCTCCCCATGCCCAGCAAGCACTCTTGAAACCAAGGCATCCTTGGAGCCCACAGCCACCCCCTCTCCTGCCGCATCCCTGGGACACAGCTGCCTTAGCCAGCAGCAGTGGCCCTTGTGCGTCTCAGCAGTGAAGGTGAAATGCAGTTTAAAAAAAAACAAAAAACAAAAAAAAACTTTCCAGTGGTCTCTGCTCGTATCTTCTTAAAATCCCAACGTTAGGATCGTGGCCAGAGATGCCAAATGAGACTACAGGTGACATCGCTGTCTGGATCTTGGAGGGTGATTGTAGGAATGAGCACTCCAGAAAAGAAACACCACCTTCCTTGGATTTTCACTTATGGCCTCTGCTCTGTGATGTGAGCTGTTCAAAGGCAGCATGGGAGTCCATGAAGTCCAATCCTGCCTGGGTCTGGTCCTGTGGATCTCCCATGCTTTCCTCCTCATTGTCTGAGGTCCCTGTTGCCTGTGGTGTTGTATGAAGCCACAGCCTCCTGTTTGCACAGTGCCAGTGTATAGCAGGGCTGGTCTGAGCATGAGGGCTATTTAGCAGCAGGACTTTCCCTGACATTGATAGTGACTGCTTCATTTGAGACCCGGCCTGACCACCAGACATTGCTTGTCTCCCAGCAAGTACCAAGTTATGCACGACCATTTAGACATGGATCATGTGAATCAACAAAGACTTCAGAAAAGCGACAATACCATTGCTCATGAATGCTATGCCCCTGGGTGCTGTGTTTTTAACTCCAGGCCGGTCAGTTTGAAAGAGAAAACAAATTATATTTTTCAACAGAGCTTCAAACAGAAGCAAGACATTCATAGGGAGGGCTCAGGATGCCGAAACAGAGGTTTGATTGATTGCAGCTGCCCACACACTGCATCCTCAAGCTCCCCAAGGAGGCCTCAGAACAGGCAGCAACTGTTGTGTTAGCAGATGTTTGAGAAACTCATGAAAGCTGGCTGGGGTGCTATGGGGCAGGAAAGAGCACAAAGTAGAAATAAGCATGCTGGCATATGGTAGAGGGACTGGGGTCTTGCCCATGAGTTCAGAGAGCCTGGTGGAGCAGGGCCACAGGGCTGTGCTGGCTGAGGGGCTGCTTGCAGACAGCAGGGGCTCTAACAGATGCTTAATGATGACTCCTGTCTCTCTGCTGGTCAGTCACCCTTGGATGACGCTTCTTCCAGCCAGCCTCCTCTCTGCTTTGTGTACCAGTAGAGCTGCCTTTAACAGGGACAGACCCTTCTAGCTAGCACGTGGAGTGGCTCTTCATGCTGCTGGATGTGTGTTTTCTTATTCAGGCAGCCCTGGCAGTTGTGGGTCAGCCTTCCACTTTCTTGGCCAGATCTCCGGCTGTCTGCCTTGGACTCCCATCAGCCTTGCTGCTGAGACTGGAGGCTGTACTGATGGTAGGGAGAGGGTTTAGAAATGGAAATCTACAGCATGGAATGTAGGCTGGTGTGAAGTCTGGGTTGTATTGTGATGAAGAACTGCTAAATCAAAGTGAAGACAAAACCCGTCAGTACATGGGAATAGATGCTTCAGATGGGCTTGACCCAAACAAAGAACCTGGGTTCTTGGGGTTTATGGATGCTGAGCCATGGCAGCTTTGGGCACAGTAACCTAACATGCCTTCTTTCCTACTCTTGGCAGCCATTGCTAACCAATCATGGCAGTGTGTTCAGGAGAACTCAGAAGAGGCCATCTTGGTAGCCACTGCGGCCTGCTCAGTGCTTGAGCACCATCTGCTTTTCCTGTGCTGCTTTATCCTCACTGGTGAAGATGGCCTTTAGCATGTAGCAGGAGTCAGAGACTTGCCCAAAGTCTTTGGAAACCACAGGAAGGCTGGAAACTGTCATGCTCTCCCTGGGCCTTTCCCCGTGACTGATTCTTGTGAGATATAATGGGAACTTTGAAGTCAGGTAACTCAGGGTTCTGTCCCCGTCTTGTTCCTGATCCGAGCTGTGCGCCCTTGGCTTTCACTTGGCCCTCCATGTCTGTAAAATGGAGTTAACAATTGATTGTCTCAGGAGAGTAGGTGTTGTGGATCCAGTGTGTAGTTTTCAGTTGAACACTGTTTTATAGAAAAGGAAGCCGAGGGACTGTAAAATGGCTTAGTGGTTAAGAGTGCATGCTGGAAGATCACAGCTCCCATGTAAAGAGCAGAGTGTGGTCTTGTGCACACCTGTAACTCCAGCTGGGTGGGGGAGGGGCAGAGACTGCCAGCTTAGCTGAAAAGTATGAGGTGGAGGCCTGGAGAGATGACCCAGTGGTTAAGAACACTTGTCCTTGTAGAGGACCTGGATTTGATTCCCAGCACCTACATGCTGGCTTACAATTGTCTATAACTCAAGTTCCAGGGGGATCTAATGCCCTTTCCTGACCTGGGCACCAGGCATGCATGTGGTGCACGGACATACATGTGGGCAAAACACACATAAATTAGTCAATCAAAAATAAATAAAAATGAGCTGGAAAGTGATAGAGGTCACTCAGTGCCTTCCTCTGGCCTGCACATTCACACAGGTGTGTGCATTCTTACACACATGGATGTATTCCTAATACATGTGAATATACACAAATTTTAAGAAAAAGAAATTACAGAAAGAAGCTGTTGCAGCTTTTCTCCTGTGCTCATGGATTAGCTCCCCTGACAGAGCTACTTGGCACTCTGGTCAACCTGCTGGGTGTGTGTTGTGGGTAGGCTAAGCCCTGCCAGCTGTGTAACGGGTTGGGATTGGAACACTTGTTCCATGGCTTTTCTTTTCTCTCAGAGATAGGTGTGTCCACAATACCATAGAACCTTGGAGGGGGATCTGTGTTTCAGGAAAACCCTCCTCAGATACTTGGATTCCCTTCTTGTTCCCAGACTCCATCTTCAGGTTGCATAAGTAGTCTACTGATGGTCACTCAGATCAGGGCTCAAATGTTGACATAATAGCTTTGATCTCCTGGGGAAGAGAAAAAAAATAGGAGTTCTCCTTGGGAATATGCCAGGGAGGCAGCTTCACATGCCACTTGGTGATTTTTCCATGCCTTATTTGAGGCAATGGTGCTCTGGGGGCTCCAGGACTCTCGGGAGTGGGTGCCTCTTCTTCTCTAGGACAGTTAGCAAGATGAGAGCCCCTGGAGTTCCCAGATCAAATTTGGAGCACCTTTGGCTTATGAGGCCTGCATGGTGCTGGCATAGAGTCCTGGGAGCCTTGTCTCCCAGGGGCCACAGCCTGTGGCCTGAAGGAAAATAGCCTTCCTGCTAAGGTCTCAGCACTCCCCAGGGCAGCTCCCCGCTGGCCAGAGGAGGCCACTGTAGAAAAGACCTGTGGGCCATTGTTACTAGAACATGACTAGATCACCTCCAGGAGCCCTGAGAGGAGGCTGTAGAGACATCTCCATGCTATTCCTAGGTTGCTGGAGAAGTAAGCGAGAATACATGAGCTGAAGCAATGAGGCTGCAGAGGCCAGAGGGAGGCAGGATCTGCTTCCTGCTGGAGCCCTGTATCTGGGGCAGCTAGGTCTTCATCCTAGGCAATTTCTGTCACCTTTCCATACCTCAGTATTCCTCTCTAGGAGGTAGGGTAGCACTAGGGATGTGGGGACAGGCAGATCCCTGGTCCCAATGGCCAGTCATCCTAGCCAAATCGGTGAGTCTCAGTCCCAGTGAGAGAACCAGTCTCAAAAAACAAAGTAGATAAGCTGGGCGTGGTGGCATACACTTTCAATCCCGACGCTCAGGAGGCAGATTCGAACTTAGATCTCTGAATTCAAGGCCAGCCTGGTCTACTTAGTGAGTTTTAGGACAGCCAGGACCATGTGGAGAGAGACCCTGTCTCTCTCTGTCTGTCTCTCCCTCTCCCTTTGTCTCTGTCTCTCTGTCTCTGTCTCTCACTCTCTCTCTCCCTCACACACACACAGACACACACAGACACAGACACACACAGACACAGACACACACAGACACACAGACACACAGACACACACACACACACACACACACACACACACACACGATGGCTCTTGAGAAATGGCACCCAGGGTTGACCTCTGGCATCCACACACATGCACATGTGCTTGCATACCCACATACATACAAGACATTTGGCTTTTATTCTGCACACAGGGTAGAAGTATACAGGAGTTTGAAACACAGGAGCAACAGAAGCCCTGAAAATGTCTCTAGACTGTGATGAGCCAAGGGGCCTGGGGAAGTCAGGGAAGCCAGTCAAAGTGCTGCTGGCAAGCTTGGCTGCAGACTAGAGCAGGTGGGCAGTGGACATGCTGACTTGTGTGAAGGATTCCAGGAGCATGCGGAAGGTGGGGCCATAGGACCCAGCAAAGTATGCTTGTTGCTATTGGCCAACTTCTCAGTGTAGTCTGCCCTGGGCAGAGTCAGCCACCCTAACTTTCACCCAGTATTCATAACTTGGGTTAGAATATTCCATTTAGAGTTTGCTGATTATAAGTCCCCATGATCCAATTTGCACACTTACTTTGACTGCCTCTTCTTTTCTTGCCTATGTGTGATGTGTGTGAATGTGTGAATGCAGGCAAGCACATGCCATAGCACACATGTAGAGGTCAGAAGACAACCTCAGCAGTTGTTGGTCCTTGCTTTCCATCTTGTTTGAGACCAGGTCTCTGTTGTTTGTTGTTTTTCTACTATGTATGGCAGGCTGTCTGGCCTGTGAGCTCCTAGAGAGTCTCCTGTCCTTCCTCCCATCTTCCTGCAGAGCATTGGGAATACAGAAACTCACACTGCGCCTCTCTCTGTTACATGGGTTGTTTAAGGTCCTTGTGTTCGCATGGCGGGTGTTTCTACTCTCTGGGCCATCTCCCCAGCCCACGTGTTTCTTCTTGCTTGTTTCTTAGTACAAATGAAGCCTGGTAGTTCACCAAGAGTCCATGGAGCCACCCCACCCCAGTCATTGCATACCAGTGGATTATCAGCCAGACTGCCTTTTCCTCCTGGAGCCTCAGGCCTTCTGCTAAAGAGTGTTGTCCTTGTCCATTAGAGACTCATGCTGTCCCAACCTCTAAACTCAGGGCTGGGCTGGCCTAGGGCCACAGAAGGATTCTTCCATGGTTTTGAGTGCTTGTCATGCTGGATCTCATCTCAGCTGTGCCATATCTGGTCAATGTACAACAGCTGGGGTGGCATCTCCTGGGGGGGGGGGACGGGTATGTGTGTGTGGTGGTCCATTTGAGTCTCCACGTAAATCTGAGTAAATCTCAGTGGACTTCAGGCTGCAGGGAGAAGGACACTTGACAGATTCAGGAAGGAGTTTGGCCTTTTTCATCTAGCTCCTGATTGCTCATCAAGGACATCAGAACAATGCCTTCCCTAAAGGATCACCAGGCCCTGAGTAGCATGGTGCCAGTGGGGCTGGGAAAACCTCAGCAAGAACCAGTGAAGGCAACAGAGGTATCCTTGAGATGGGCATGAGGTTGATGCCGAGTTGGCTCGGAGCTGAGCATGGCTGTGCCGTTCCTGAGACCAGCAGGCTGCTGTTCTGTGCAGGTCCACTGCTCTGAGGCTCAGGTGTTTGTGATATGGTCCGCTGCCACCCAAGCACTACATCAGCAGCCTCTCCCTGTTGACAGGAGGTGATTCATCTAGAACATTCTGTGGTTTCAGCCATCTGGATTAGTCCTGTTTTGTGCAGCCTCCAGCCTCAGTGGAGAAGTGAGGAAAATGAATACCAAACACAAGCCAGCTCTCCGCTGCAGTTCCCTTGCCACAGGGTTTGATCTGACTTGGTTAAGCATGGGTTAATTTCTCTTTATGGCCACAGGATCTACAATGTCCCCTTTGACAGACTAGAACTCTTGGATAGTCCGTTTTGACATTTGGAAGGGTGGCTTTTTTTTTTTTTTTTTTTAATTCTTTCTTAGAAAACAAAAGAAATGTTCAGTCCTACAATATAAAACAACTCCCAGAGGAGAGGCTTCCTTCATAAGCAGTAAACTGCATCAGTGCCTATCTCTAAAGGTCATCAGGCCCCCCAGTCCTGCCCTGGCACTGTGCAAGGCCACATCATGCATCTGCCATTCATAGAGCAGGTGGCGAGGCAGCTGCCCTTGCCAGAGTTCTGTGTAGGGGAGTGTGGCATGCCTCTCAGATCAGCCAGAGCCTGGCCAGGACAAACCACCCATTGGGTCCAAGGAAGTCACTAAAAGTATGTGTAACTAGGTTTTGGAAGAACCAGTATCCCAGAGAAGCAACTGCGGGAAGCTGCTCCCTGCAGCCCTTCCGGAGGCTTGGCAGCCTACAGTCTGAAGGTGCCGCAGCTGGCCAGGCCTGAAGACAGGGGAAGGAGAGGAGTACTCTGGGAGAGCAGCATGCTGCAGCAGCCACTGAGGAAGGAGCAGCCTGCTCTGGAGGTGGTCACATGTGTTTGGGTGACTGTACCAGCAGAGGACATGGTCAGGAGAGGCCAGCTCTCTTCCTCCAGCCTCGGTTTGCCTGACATTCTGCGGAAGCTGGGTGCTGTGGGTGTTGGTCCTCTCAGTCCACCACATGGCTTTCCGGGATCAAACCCAGATCGTCAGGTTTTACACCAAGTGCCTTTCCCCACTGAGCCACCTCACTAGCCCTCAGCCTTTTTTGGCAATTAGACCTGCCCTTCAGGGATGTTGGGCACCCAGCATGTGAGAGGAACGTGGCAAGACCAGACAACTGTCCTTGAATGTGATGGGGTCATTTTCAGAGTCCTAAGAAATGTGGATGTTGAAAGAGTGGGGCATGGCCCCAAAGAGCAGATGGAGCCCTAAGCCACATCACAGGATTCACGGAAGGGAACTAAGGCTGTGGGCAAGCCTGTGTTTGATTTACTGACATTGGGCAACTCTAGGAGTCCATTCAGAAAGGGAGTTTCATGTATTCGAGTTGTCCCCTTTCCAAAGTGAAGAGGTAGTTTCTTGGGCAAGTAAGATGTAAGCCTCATGAGACTCTTGGTGCCCAGGTCTGTGTGACCCGGAACTGAGGCTGCAGCTGGAGACCATCATAGCCTCTATTTGGATTTGACACCCCCACCCTACGCCATCAGCTCATTGTAGTATTATAATGTTCCTGTGAACATTATAATATTCACTGGAAGATGTGCTGGGGTCCAGAGGTGTTCAATACCTTGCTCAAGAGACCTTGGAAACTTGGTCCAGAGACTCAGATTGATAGGAAGAGGTGAGTTCAAGGTCTTTACATGCCCGGCAGACTTGGGGCAGAAACAACTCTTCTTCATAATCCCTAGGTGGGAATGGAGGGAGATCTGGGGACATGGAGGCTCTCTGGGACAATATGAATCCTAGACTAGATTAAGATCATAGCAAACACTTGTCAAATGCCTGAAAATGGCCACGGAAAGCTTCCCGTTCGTACTGGGTGGGTCATTCTGCCACCAGCACCTAGCATTGCTCAGCCATTTGGTAGAAATTTGGAATTTGGCCTTGACCTCGGGCCTGCCACATCAGAATCTGTATTTGAAGTTGGTCATGCTAGCTTTTGGAAGGGTCTCGATGTCAACAGTCCCTCTGTGGGCGGCGACTGAGGTTTAGTTTTGGCCCTAGGCAGACCAGCTATGGATTCTTGCACCTGGGCCTGGGTTCCTGAGTTAGAGCCTTACTAGTTACCCTTGTTCTAGTGCTAATTCCACCTTCTGTGGTTTGGATCACCTACCTGGTCAGCTTCCTGCCACTGTCCTTTCTTCCCAGGAAGGAGGAAGACAGGTTCATGTTAGGAACCCTTTACTGGAGTCCTGTCTTTCATTTACCCTAGGTCCCACCCACTGAAACTTTGATTGACATGCAAATAAGGAAGTGGCAGCTTCTCTTCCTCTCTGTCCTCGGATAGGCACTTTGCATGAGTGTCCTGGACCCAGCAAGGCCCTGTGGGCGGGGATGAGGCTGCAGGTTAGCTCATTTGACCCTAGTCAGAAAGAAGCTGTAATATCCACAGCTTCAGTGCCAGGCTAGCCCAGATTAGCAGCAGGGGAGAAGACAGATGGAGACCAGGGCTTGTGGATGACTGGTCTTTGGGGGCCATATTCACATGACATTCAGAGACAAGGATAGGGAACAGGTCCAGATGTGAGTCTTGCAAATACCCAGTGATCCCTTCTCATTTCTTTCTTTCTTTCTTTCTTTCTTTCTTTCTTTCTTTCTTTTTCTTTCTTTTTTTTTTTTTTTTCTTCGAGATAGAGTTTCTCTATGTAGCCTTGTGCCTTTCCTAGAACTCGCTTTGGAGACCAGGCTGGCCTCGAACTCACAAAGATCCGCCTGCCTCTGCCTCCCGAGTGCTGGGATTAAAGGCGTGTGTCACCAACGCTCAGCCCCTTCTCATTTCTATGACCATTTTTCACTTGGTCTTTGCTTGTTAGTGGGGTCAGTGTTGGTGGTGTGGTAACCTAGCCATGTCAGGAGATGCTCCCCAGCTGTGTAATAATAGATGTAAGTGTTTGTATGCTCCCTGTGCTCTGAGGACCTGTATCTATAACAGAGAAGTACAGTAGTTTATTGGATACTTACTTTGGATGAATGAATGAACTAATGAAGTGGGGAAAAAGGCCTGGTTTCTTGGACAGTCAGCTGCTGCATCAGTGATACTCAATGTCAAGGTTGGCATATGCTGCTCCTGGGCATAGGTAACCGTTATTGTCCTTACAGCCTGAGAAAACAACTCCTTCTGGTTTTATACAAGAAACTGTAAAGTTCAGAATCACTGCCCTAATCACAAGGCCAGGAGTTGCTCCAAGGGTGTGCTTGTTGTACTCCCAGTCACATGGCCTAGGCAGGGTTTAGGGAGACAGAGAGGACTCCCAGTGTGAAGACATCCAAGTAGCCAGGCTCAGAGATGGGACCACAGTCCTGGGATGGCAGCTGAGAACTCTTTCTTCTTCTTTTTATTTTTCTTTTTTTTCTTTTTTTTTAATGTGGAGCTGAGGATCGAACCCAGGACCTTGTGCTTGCTATGCAAGTGCTCTACCACTGAGCTAAATCCCCAACCCTGCAGCTGAGAACTCAAACACCATCACCCAGCAGCGCATTCTGGGCTCTGCTACACCAGTATTAGAGCAGCTGCAGCTTTCTGAGGTGATGGTTGTCATCATTCTGTATAAAGTGGGGCTAAAATAGGACTATTACTGAAATCTGAGACTTAAGTTTGAAGTGATGACAGAATGGGACACTGATGGTAGTCATGATGAAGCCCAGCAGCCTCCAGAAGGGGCAGGTAGGGTAGAAGAAATGAAGGGCTCCTTGTTGTCCCATCATGGAAGCCTAGAGAGACCTGATAGTCCAAGAGGGACTATGGGGACTGCCTCATCACAGAGCAGGCCCTCAGGAACACGCACAGTGATTCGGCCCAGTGTCTCGGGCTCTCTAGGAGCCTCAGCACACTTCCTCCCAACACTTTGAGAAGGTGGGGTATTCTATGGGACTTTAAAAACATTTCTTCCAGGGATGGTGACAGCTTTCACCTCAGACTCTCCAGGTGAAGAGTCTGATGATGTAACGAAGTTCTCTTGACACATAATGGTACCTCTTGATGCATATATGCCATCTCTGGCTTTCCTGCTAGAACAGTAGGGCTGAGTCCTGGCAAGGCGGGGTCATTCCCACAGGAACCCCACAGCCTGCAGAACTTTAGTATCTACTACATAGCCCAAGGCCTCAGTTTCCCTATTTAGAAAGAAATTGGATTATGTAGCAACTTTTCACCAAAAGCTGGTCCTTGAAAGTGCTCAAGACAGTTATCTTGGTGGTCAGGGATGTGGCAGTGATGTATATAAGATGGCCCACCCCATGACTGCCTCTAGCTCTGCCTCACTCTAAGCTGGCACCCAGAGTGGCAGATAAGAATATGCTGGGGAAGGGGCTATGGAAATGGGGCACCTGGGCACCCTGTCTTGGTGCACAAAAGCACCATGTTCCCACACTGGCTGGAAGCATTGGCTGCTGCTTGTCCGGTCCTGCAGTTCTCTCTCCAGGCCGCCCTGAGTCTTTGCCATGCTTGAGAAAGTGTGGGCCAGAACAGGGCGTGTTCATTTCCTACGCTTTCGCTCCCCACTGTCCCTCGAAGAATTGTGGTGGGGTTATGCCACTCAGTATGGTGGAACAAAACCCAGGCAGCCAGGGTGTCGCTGGGATTCGCATCATGCAGACAAAGCTCTAGAAAATTCTCCCAGGCTGGGAACCTAGGAGTCTCACTGCTGGCCTGATGTATTCTCTGACCGAGGTGGACAACCAGCTCGGAAGTTGCTAGAGGACATTAATTTGTGAGAAAAATAACTTGGCTCTGAAAGGTGGTTTTGTAGCTGCTTTGTAAAAATAAGGGTGGGGATGGTTGGCTCCAACATTTAAAAGCCTCATGTGGCTGCAGTTTTATCCTGTGCCCCACCTCAAGCTCAGTGAGCCCATCCTAGGGTTGAAACTTCAGCAGCCAGCCCCGAGCCAGGGGTGCTGTTTAGGGTCCGGAGCATCTCCAGGAACCCAGGAATAAAGTTGGAAAGTTCTCAGCGTAGACATCATGGATATTGGCACAAGCTTGATTTGAGCTGATGAATGATGAGGACATGGAACAATACAAAGCTAGTCTTGAACTGCATCCCCTCCATCCCTTCAGTTCCCTGCTTCCCTTAGGGCAGCCATGTAGGGGAATGGGATGGCAGTCTGCTCAGACTTAGATGATGGGATCAGCAGGGATTGCCATTTTCTAAAGGAAGTTAGCTTCCAAGACTAGGATGTTCCATGCATCCTATAAGCTCCCACTGTGTAGCAGACACTGGGGCTGGTGCATGCTTTAACCTGTTCCTTCCTGGGAAAGAGGTACATAAGCAGTTAGCTGAGGTGGAGCACATGCTAAACTAAGGCACCAAAAACATCCTAGGGGTCCTCAAGAAAGGACTAGGTAGTAACAATGGAATTGTAAGTCCTACAGAAGCACTCATATGGACAACTGCTCTGAATACTGTCTGCAAACTGGCCTGCTAGTCTTCATGTTAGCCCTAATAATGCAAGTATTGCTGTTGGCACACCAGGTTATTGCCAAGGGTGGAAATACAGAGACTTGAAATGGTTTACCAGAAGCCGGGTGCTATTCCAAGCTGGTATGGGGTTTGAACTCAAGGCGTGTGGCTGATACTCTGTGTTGAGCCTGGGTAGCACAGCCACTGAGGACTGTGGGGGTTTAGGATCCAATGCTGGAGAAGGCCTAGTAGGCAGAGTTGGGTAGTATGTATGGAACTGAGGAGCAAACCCATTTAAAAAGTATGGCACCTCCTTTCCAGGTTACTGGGATGAAAGATAGGTAGTTTGCCAAGGCACCTGTCATTCTCGGGAATGCAGTTAGTGTGTTACCAGGGTTGCACACATGACAGTGTGCAGGAGGTGGCATATGGCCTGGGACCCCTGCTGAGATGACCCATAGCCACTTAGTGGCATAATGTACAGGATATTGGCCAACAATATCTCTAGTCCTTATCACAGCATTGTTTTCTTTAGTTTGATGTCTAGCAAAACCTTCCCCAGGGCCCCTGGCCATCTTTTCCACACACAGGGCTTTCTGCTGGATGGGGCTAGGGACAGGCTAGGTTTTCACTGAAAGTATGTTACCTGTGATGACCCAGGCTCTGCCAGAGTGCCATTTGGTTCTGCTGTCTTAACTTTTGCAGTTAGCCTGTCCTACATATCATGCTAGCTGCTCTTGGTGGCCAAGGAGGAAAAGGGCAGGTTGGAAGGAGCCTATGGCTGCCAGGAGGCTGAGAACAGGCCAGGAGCAAGGTCGTTGGAACAGCGGAGCTGTGGATGTGGCTGTGGGACTTTGGCAAGACACAGCTTTCCGTGAGCCTCTGCTTCCTCGCTGTAAAACACAGTTGAAAACAAGGGGCCCGTTTGTTGTGGGTACAACATTCTGCTCTGTCAGCTTGAGCGATTTCAAGCTGGCTCTATTGGTGCATGTGTGTAGTCCCATGCCTCACAAGGTTCAAGCCTAGTCAATCCTATGAGATCCTGTCTCAAGAGAAAAAAGAAACTGTAATTTCTTGATTCGTTATTTATTGTTACATGTGTAAGAAGCTTAAAGTTCAAATGGTTTTAAAATGACCTTGTGAAGTCTAAAGTACAGGTCATGAAATTCTTCCAGAGTCACAGAGTGGCTGTGTTTCAGGGCTTGAGGTAGACCCTGCCATTTTTAACTCCAGAGATCTGCCTGCCTCTGCCTCCCGAGTGCTGGGATTAAAGGTGTGCGCCGCCGCCGCCGCCGCCGCCGCCGCCGCCACCACCACCACCACCACTGCTGCCGCCGCCACCACCCAGCCTGCCATTCCTTTTCTAAGCAACTGTAACAGATACTCTAGATGCCCTCCTTAGCTTGAGGAGTCCATTGCGTCCTAGATTCAAGAACCGACTTTAAATTGTCTACATATGCTGCGGAGCAATGATGAGACGTAAGAGTTTCTTCCTCGTAAAGGGAAAAGGAGAGACCAGCTGCTTAAACCAAGTGTGGTGCTTGGCGCCCATTTCTTACTCTGCAGTTCAGGCACAGGGTTTTCTGGAATGTGTTTTCAAAGACGTATTAATTTGTTGTTGTTGTTGTTGTTTGTTTGTTTGTTTTTGGAGAGAAGGTCTCTGTGTATAATAGTCCTAGCAGTCCTGGAACTCACTTTATAGACCAGGTTGACCTCAAACTCCCAGAGACCCGCCTGTCTCTGCCTCCCGAGTGCTGGGATTAAAGGTGTGCGCCGCCACGCCCAGCCAAAGGTTTATTAATTCTTAGTGACATGACCATGTGTGTATGAGAGTATGTGCCACATGTGTGTAGGTGCCTGCAGAAGACAGAAGAGGGTGTCACATCCCCTGAAGCTGGAGTTACAAGTGGTTATGAGCCACTTGCTGTAAGTGCTGGGGGCCAAACTTGGGTCCTCTACAAAAGCAGTAAGTGTTCCTAACCACTGAACCATCATCTCTCCATCCCCAAAGGCACATTGTTTTATACATGTGCGCGCGCACACATGCACACACACACACACACACACATGCACACATGCACACACACACACGCTTTTTTTCTTCTTGTCCCTGTGCAGAGAGTTGAATTCCTTTGGGCTCTTCAGGTGAAGCTCTGTGAACTTGTTGATGCTGCTGTGCCCTTGTTTGCAGCATTATCTCTTTCTCCTTTTACTCCAGACTACATAGCACCAGCAGACTAGGCCACATGTATGTCCTGTGTTCTTTTTTTTTTTTTTTTTTTTTTTTGGTTTTTTTGAGACAGGGTCTCTCTGTAGCTTTGGAGCCTGTCCTGGAACTCGCTTTGGAGCCCAGGCTGGCCTCGAACTCACAGAGATCCACCTGCCTCTGCCTCCTGAGTGCTGGGATTACCGCCGCCGCCACCACCACCACCACCACCACCACCACCACCACCACCACCACCGCCCGGCTGTTGTATGTTCTTTAACAACTCCATTATCCATTCAGAAGGACTGCATTGGCTGGCTGCATTTATCGTGGCTTCACCAGACATTTGCAGCTCATCCATGAAATCGAGTTGCTTCCAGTGCCATTTCCATTCCAGGACCCTGCACAGCCCACTGGACTGTGTCTGCTGCTGCTGTGGGTTCTTTACAGTCTGCAGTGTGTCACTCTCCCTGGGCCAGCTCTTCCATTATAACTATGCTTCCTGGGATCACCTTTGTCTTTCACATGGCAGAGCTCCCTGAGACCACTGGCCCACAGGCATTCAGGGATTGTAAGTCCATCATGAAGCCTGCTGTGGCTCCACACTGCCACGCATAGCTGGACTTGTGTTTTATGAGTTGGCCTCAGACATACTCACTTGCATGTCTGTCTCCCAGGGCCTTGGGACCCGCTGAAGCAGGCAGAATCTAGGTACCCTCCTGGATCCCTTTGTACTTAGAAGGGACAGTTCTCTGTCACCTGTTTAATCTGTTTCTTTCTGGCAACCTATTATGCTGGACAATTATCTTTCCCTCTCAGTGAATTCATCTGGGGACAAGAAACATGGGTGACGGGATAGGGGTGGAGGGCAGTGAAGCAGAAAGCTTTTCCATGGAGGGTATGAGGAACCTCCAGAGGCTGGCAGCAGCTAACCATTACATAGCCAAGAAGAGGAGCTGGGTGTCCACTCATGCTAGTTGGACTCCCTCCAGAACACAGGCTCCTGCCTGATCCAGTCCCTGCTGCCAGCAAGTGGTCTCCCGGATGTCGAGAGCTCATCTCCTGGAGTGGCAAAGCCTGCTTGCAAGAGATCCAGAATCCCAACAGTGTGCTCTTTCTCTTCCTCAACAGTGCCTGGTTGGCCTGAGAAAGTGAGATCAGGTGATGAAGTGTCAAGTTCAGGAGCCTGTGGTTTTCTGACTGACATCCAAGAGGCCAGTCATCCACCCCGGTGGGTCTTGGTGCCAGCCCTGAACTTACATAGACTCACTAGGGCCTTCTAGCCGTCTGTGTGGTGTGATAAGGTTTCATTGTAGGAGTAGTCATGGAGTTTGAGTGGAGAGATAAGGCAACTAAACTGTGTCTAGAGTCTAGCCATGTCACCTGGATGTGAGAGAAGTATCCAGTGTGGCAGTGAACTTATAAATGGTTTCTAAACTAGACCAGGGGAGGTAGTTCTGGACACCGGAGCTCGAAGCTGAGTTCCCATCAGGAGATATAAAAAAAAATCCCAGAAACTCAAGGCCTATATCATCTGTGGCTCCACTGTGGCCCACGTTAGCCTCGAATGTTGGCACAGTAGGCACCATGCCGTTCCTACCTGTCTTGATTTTCAACAAAGCTGGTGGCCGCATGTAAACTCACCCCACTGGGTTCCTTAGACCAAATATGGGTAGGATAAATGTCACACAGGGCCTCCTTACCTTTTTCTCAAGGGGCTGCCTCATAGACCCAGGGATTCGACTGGGAGAAAGACAAAGGCGCCTGCTCTGTGCTATCCCCATCCTCAGAACTGGTCACGTCTGGATAATACAGAGGAGTGAGGTCTTGCCACTACCATGCATCAGGTTTCGAAGGAACGTTCCTCCAGAACTGGAATTGCTTTTCAATTCCAGCCATTAGTTCCAGAGTGCCCCCTGCCCATGCAGTATCCCTCGTGCCCACCAGTCGGAAGCAGGTTCTCTTGCAGTAACTACAGGAGATTTGGCTTTGCTGGAGTGCAACTGGTCTGTTCCATCGTCTGCCCCACTCCCCACTCTGCTACTTCAGCTTTGGGCTGGTTGGTACAGAAACTGGCCTCTGAAGGGAGCTTGGGGGTGGCCTTGGTGTCTGGTACAGCGGAGACATGTGCCGAGAGTCCTTCGGCATCTCCAGTCCCATTGTTTCCCCCTGTTGCTCACTCCAGACTGAAGAACTTGACTTTCACAGCTATTGGTAAAGGCAAGAGAGTCTAGAAAACAAATGCTTTCATGTCAGATAAGCCTCCTATCTTAAAGGGCTGGGAGCAAAGGGGTGTGTGGTTGATGAGGGAGGAAGACGGGGCAGTTTGCACTGGGAAATGGCCCATCAATGGACCATCTAGAGAAGCAATGGTTTCCCTCCGGGCATGTCTCGCTTGGGCATCACAAGGCAGCAGAGAAGGGAGCCCAGTGGGCCGAGGCTCAGGTCTCCACCTCACCCCTCTAGCCTGGCATGTGCTCTGTGCCCTTATTTGTTTGTGTTTTGAGATGAGATCTCATGTAGTGTCATGTAGCTCAGGGTGGCCTTGAATTCACTTTGTAGCCAGGTCTGGCCTTGAACGTCTGGGTCTTCTGCTTCTGTGGGTGTGTGTAACTATGCATGACTTTGTTTTGTTTTTTTTTTCCTTTCCCCACAGCGGGGACAATAATAACTTGTCTCATGGGGTTGCTATGAAGACCACACAAACCAAAGGGTGCAAATCATCCATGACATCTGGCCAGTGGACAGGCGTTAGCATTGTCACATCGTCATCTCAGCCCCATGATGCCTCATTGCCTTCCTCTGGCATACAGAGTCCCTGGAGCCTCTGAAGGCTCAGGCTTGGGCATGACTCAGTTGCCCTAGTGACCTGGGCTCCCGTCTGCTCACTAAGGCTTCTTCGTTTCTGGCCTCTCCCAAGTGGTAAAAAATCCTTCCTTGTAGGAAAAGGCCTGTCTCTTCAGCACTTACCCTGAGAGTAGAGCCTACAGTATGGTAAAATTAACCAATACTCAAATTATATTACTAAGAATAAAATATTCCGGTTCGATTAGGGAGAAACGTCGTCTGATGGGCAATTATGTCTTCTGTACCTGTCGCCCAGTCATCTTGTAATAACTTTAACTCCTAATGCTATAAATATCTTAGTAGGTTACCGGAGATCTGAGAGCACAGAGGGAGGAAGGCGAGCCGGGGACTGAGAGGTCAAGGGCCCACCCCTAGCTCTGCCTTTCTTAAATTAAACTGCAGGACTCTGAGCAGGTTATTAATCTAGGCCTCTATTTTCTTTTCTACAAAATGGGGATGATAGATAGTGCCTGCCTTCAAGAGGAGTGTGTGGCACAGCTCCTGAGACCTACATGCATTTGGTAAGTATCAGCTAAAGGGGTGAAAGCCATACTTCTTATTGTACCCCAAAGTTCCAGGCAGGGTGCTCTCAGCTCACAAGTCCTGCCATCTTCCATGTGGGTATTGTTCACAGTAGGCATCCTGCAGTTGCATGAAGGCCAACTGGGGACTCTACCCTGGGGGAATGTCTGCCAGCAGAAGCAGCTGCTGACTGATGTGGTGGCAGGTGGGGTAGGGCTGCGCTCTGTCCTTCCCACCACTGCTCTCACGCCTGGCCGCCAGCCTCAGCCTCCGAGGAATCTCTCCACCCATCCCATCCTGCTAATTCCCATGGGGGAAGGGGGGGACCAAGCAGACTCAATCACAGAGTGGAGAGACTTCCACTGAGACCATAGGAAAGCCTGACACTTCTGAGCGGTCAGAGCTGGTTTTCTTGTGGTCAGATTTGAGGTTGAAAAGGGTGCATGAGGGCCTGGCTTGAACCCATCAGCCTTATGGCTCAAAGGGGCGTGTTGTGTACCTGGGAAACTGGGGCCCAGAGGGGTGAGACTCTCTGCCGGAGATCGCAGTGAGCTAGGGTGCCTGGAAACGACCAGGCCTGCCCTCTTGCTGGCACTCCCCCAGCTGGTCCTCTGCCACCTCTGTGAACTGAGAGGACACTGTCTTATACTCATCTCTCCCGCTGGTTCCATCCTGTCTCCTCTGCTCTTCCTGAGCCTGAGTGACTTGTCATAGCTTTCCCCTGGCTTCCAGTGACAAGGCACATTCCTCAGGGCTGGGGTGGTGGTTTCTCTCCCCAGGCAGCTTCCCACACTTACTAATCCCATCCAGGCTGTAAGTGGCGGTACAGCTCAAGTACACAGGGCGAGTGATCTGGGCCTGCTTCTCGTTTGAGACTTGGAGTTGTAGGGCCTTTGGCAAGTTCCCGAACCTCTGTGAACCTGAGTCAACAAAGCAAAGCAGATCCCCTCTCAGGCTTTGTGGCCACCTCGAGAGTGCAGCCTTGGACACTGCTAACTAGTAGTGTCTTTTCAATAGGCCTCCCTTCCGGGTCGACCCCTCTCTAGTCCTAGAAGGAGGACTGAAGAGAGGCTGCCATTTCTGTTCTATGGATGAGGGAGATCCAGCTCCAAGGGGAGGAGATGGCTGTCTGGCAGGCGGTGGTAGATCCAGGCTAGGACACGGCAGTTTGAAGCTGACTTCATCTATCCCTACCAGGCCTGTGCCCTTTATGGAAGTCTCAGGCTCATGAGTGCTGGGCACCTTAATCTGGAGGCAGTCACTGCCCATCTGTCCCTCTTCGTCTTAGAGGTGTGTGTCCTGCTTTAGGCTTGGGCTTTTGCCATGCCCCTGCCTGTGGTCTCAAGGTCAGACAGATGTTCCCATAGCTTCTGAGACTTTCCTTAGGAAGCTGGGGTGTCCCACTGCTACAAGAGAGAGGGCTCTCTGGTGGAGGGGTGTGGCATTTTGTCCTGCAGAGGCAAACAGGTTTTCAACATCTCAGGGAGAACTGAGACTAGAGAACTGTGGGGGTGGTGGCGGCGGCCAGGCCTCAGCCTGCTACAGGGCATGTTCCAAGGGCATTTCCTGTTGATACTGTCCTTGCCCGCACCCACTTCCTTTCCTCTACCCTGGGCCCCCTGCTGGCTGCTAGTGGATATGCGTCTTAGTGCCCTAGTCTGCCCCTCTGAGGATTGGTCCTGTATGGTGTCTTCACCTGCCGGTAAAGCTCCTACTGAGTGTCTCTCTAGTAACATCTGGTGATGTTATCTGTTTAGTTTAGGCAGCTCTCTCTTGGGCCCAAGGTTATCCTTTTAGGCAGCTGCCAAGATGACTCAGGACCCCTGTGGGTGACCTTGGCCTTCCCTGCTGCTTCCTTCCTTCCTCACTGTGGTACCGGGCCTCAGCGCCACATTCATGTGTTGGTGACTTACTGACTTACTTCACTCCTGGTTGTTAGGAGGATCCAATTGTACCCCGTGGAAGAAGGGTACACCGAGGTCCTTGGTAGATGGTCCTTCCGTTCTTCCTTCGCCCTTCCCAGTCCACTTCATTTGGAGCCTCCCAATGTCTGCATCAACATCGTAGCCGAGGCCCAAAGCCCATGTTCCTCACACCCTGGCACATGGACTGAAGAGCAGAGCTTGGGGCTTGGGCAGGTGCAGTCTTGCAAGGGCTTTCCACCAGTCATACACTCAAGTAATTTAGACCCAGATGTCCCCTTATGAAGAGGGATGATGACAAATTGGGTCTCTGGGAAGTGGTGCGGGTTAAAGGAGATTGTATTTCCAGAGTGCTTGGCACATGCTTCCCCAGGTTCCTTACTCTCAGGTTCCCCTTGATTGTTACTTGCTCCTAGACCCCCCTCACCTTGACTAGAAGTTTCTAAAACAATGACACATACTTGCTCTGGGCCCCCATTGTCTGGAGCTGGGTCAGCCACAGTAGGCACTATGCATAGTGATGGCCCTGTCATGCCTGAGCACTGGGATCTGGTGAACGGAGCCTCACTTTAGACCTGGAGAGAATGGCATTTGAGTGTCTGATGTCTGATTTTGTTTATTACAGTAGGGAAGAAATATCAGCAGTTGGCTAGGTTCTGAACACCCAACCCGGTATCTCCAGCCTCCTCCAAAGTGGTCCAGTCAGTCATGCCATGGCCACAGGTTTGAGATTCAGAGGGATATCATGAGATTTGGCAGACATGGGAAGGAGCAGCAGAGAGCAGCTTTGACTTCCATGCTGGATACAGGGGCACCAGTGCATGGAAAAGCTTGTGTCGTGTACCCTTTGAATTGTGCCTTGTGTCTTGAGCTGTTGGCCTCACAGTTCAGATGCCCAGGAATAGAAGCCCAGGACAGTTTGGAGATACAAAGTTCTAGCACAGCTTTGGAGAGCCCCAGTCAGGGGTAGGTGGCTCTTATTTTAATTTTCATTGGCTCTTATTCCTTGCTACATGCCTTGGGATTGTCTTCTCCTTCTTCTCTTCCTCCAGACATTGGAGGGGACACCTGAGAAAGACGTGTGAGCCCAAGGTGGAGCCAGAGCAAATATAGCTTTGGAGCCATAAAGGAACAGTCTCTAAGGCACTTAAATACCAAGAAGAAAGATAGTTGCCCCCCCTGCCCAGTGTGATGGGAGAGAAACAGTGACATTAAGACCAGAGAGGAGCTTCTGAGCCTTTATACCAATAACATTGGGGCCTGTGCCCTTTGGCATGGAGAGGAGCTCTCCTGCTCTGAACACTGGCTTCTAAGAAGTGCCCCACCCCATCTGTGACAGATAATGTTTATTTGGAAGCAATATTGCCCAGGTTGAGAACCATTAACAAGTGAAAGACCTTGACCCCCTTTGGAAGCTGTGGCTATTGAGGGCCTGTTCTCTCCCTGGTCTCAGATGGGAAAGCAGATCCTTCTGAATCAGACAGTGGCAGAGGGGAGGCACCTGCTTGGTGCCCACTCAGCCCAAATGCCATGCATGGTAGGGTAGAGCTGGGCAGCAGACTATCCTGTTTCCTAGAAACTCAGGCTTGCTGCAAAGGCTTCTGTCCCTGGGACTTTCCCCCGACCCCTCATTGTTGGCCCCGCATTTCCTGCTGTTTCTAGCTCTTGAGTCCATGTCCCTAAGGTCCAAGAAAGGTAGTGACATTATCCAGTGGCCTCTCAGCTCACTTCTTTTGGCTCCTGGATGATTCCAGGGTCTCCCCTGAGCCCTTGCAATGAGGCCAGGCAAGCAGGCTTTCTGCCAGACAGCCGCCAGCAGTGTGCAGCCCTGCTTTTCATAAGAAAAGGCCCCTAGCCCCACTGCCAAAGCACAGCGCCATCTTGTCCATTAATCAGGACTGTAGGTTTCTCAAAGCAGTCTGAGCAACTGCCTGGCTAGAGCCCTGCTCGACTGCTGTCACCACTCTGTGTGCAACATTGGCTGTTATCCACTGTCCTCACCCCACCCCCAACTCCCACTGCAAAGACTTCTGGAGGGTGTGGCCACCCCAAAACCTTGGAGCCTGTTTCAGGGGCTAAGACATTTTCAGGTCTCAGCAAGGACTGAGGAAGCATCAAAATTTATTATTTTCATTATTATTCTCATTTTCCATTAATTTTTTTTTTCAAAAAATTAGAATAATTTTAAATAAGAAGATCCTAGGTTAGTAAGTCCTGTCATTCCTCGAGAAATGTTGTAAGCATAGATAGGAGAATGGATCACAGGGTAGAGATGATGATGTTATTGCTTATCATGCACCTGAGGCCTCCAAGGAAATCCTGAGCTGCCTAAGCTGCCCCTTTCCACACTGAAGCCTTAAGCCAGCTCCTGACACAGGCCCCAGGTACCCTGGCACTCCTCCCTTGAAGGCTAAGCTTGGTCTTTGCTTGTAGCCGCCTACATGGCAGAAGACCACTGTTGGTATTGTTGGCCGTGGGCCTCTGCCCTGCAGGTGGCACTCCCATGGCTCCATTTCATGGGATTGCAGGTCAAGTGACCCTCAGGACTCCCGTGAGTGTGCATTCCTGGCCTCACCCACTGGGGAATGGATAGGCGTTCTGGACAGTTGGGTCCTGTCTCAATCAGACTGGAGGAGGCTCTGCCTGGGAAAGCTGACGCACATGGCCATCCTGTCTCCTTCCCCCACCTTTCCGCCACACTGCTGCCTAGCCCTACCCCCACCTCTAGGTCAAGCTCTGGGTCTGTCCTGATCTCTCCAGAGCCCACCTACAGCCCTCTGGGAACCAGAATCCTGAGCCCTTCCAGCAAACCAGGGAGGTCCCTCCTGGGCCTCCTCTGTGGCCGAAACCTTTGAGCAGAGTGTTTTGGAGGCATTCCTGGTGGGAGGACTATGCATTCAGCAACTCGGATACCCTGCTAATTTGCAGAAGGCTGCTGAATGCCAGGCAGGTCAGCTGGAATTAACGTGTGCTTTGCTGAAAGAACAGAGTTGCCACCCACATCTCCATCCATGTCTGGGCTAGGAGCTGCCCTGGAATTCTAAAGGGAAAGGAGGGAAGGGCAGTGAGCACTCCCTCCCCTGCTAGCCGTAGCCCCTGGGGGCTTTCATTGGCTTCCAGAGACTCAAAGCTCCTTGGTTTGCTGGCAGAGCACCTGCAGGGCCCCGTTACTAGTGTTGCTAGGTTAGTGGCCCATGGTCTCTGCTGTCACTGGAGGAAGTTGTATCCATGCCTAGCCAGCCAACTGGCAAGCCAGCCCTTACCAGTGTCCAGTTGTAGAAATAGGCTCAAGGTGCTTAGTAACCAGGGTGATTGGCTAGAAAATATCTAGGCCCAGGTCCTGTCTTTGCCCAGCTATGAGTCTCCACCACGGGCACTGCCCACACGCAGTTTATAGTCCCCGAGTCGTGTCACCCCTGGAGCAGTGTAAGCCACAGACCAACCCATTCCTTCTCCCATTCTTGCCAAGTTTGGGGGCTTCTGGCACTTGCAGGCAGCCTTAGAACATTCCAGAGGTTCAAGAGACCAGATTTTCCTAGAGTTAGATGTCCAGGTGGGGCCTTGCCCTCTCCCTGTGTCCTGTGCCTCTGGAATGGAAGGAGGTTGAAGGGACCCGTCCTCCCAGTATGCACAGTTGCACCCCATCTTTCCAGCTGCTAGGGAGGGGACCATGGTTTTAATTGGCTTAGTTCAGTGATGGAGGCTCCACCACTCTGGGAAGTGAATGGACTGCTTCGCCTTGGGAACCTGCTGCCAGTGGACACAATGTAGCTGGAGGAATGAGAACAAGAAAGGGAAAGGCCCACAGGCCCTGGGTTTTTAATTGGCACCATTCTCCCACTGGCCCTCCAGCCCTCTTAGGGCTCTGTTTGGGCCGCTGGGCCCAGGCAGGGAGAGATGGAGCCTTTCACAGTTTCAGACTGGTTTAAGTGGACCTGTATGGATTCCTGCAGGCATGCTGAAAGAGCGGGGCGCAGTCACTGGTCCCGCAGCCCTGGGAAATTGGTCAGCCACCTGCAAGCAGTGAATAGCAGGAGCTGCTGAAGCCGCCTGGGCTTCAGTGGCCCCACGGCCCTGCCTTGCTGCAAAGAAAAGAGTTTTGTAAAGCTGCAATTAATGTTTCTCCTCCGAGCCATTGGAAGGTGCTTTCTTGCTTTCAGCTGGGCCAGTGGGCTCCTTGCTTCTCCATTAGCCTGATCACCGCCACAGTAGATGAGTAGATGGCGTCAGCCACGGAGGGAGGGGCCGTCCCGTCTTTTGTCTCCCTCACTTTGTAATACCCTCCAGCTAGCAGTGAGAAAACCATGTCGTGTGAGTGACAGTGGCAGGACAGGCCCTTGAGTCCCTTCAGGACTGCCAGTTTTTCTTGGTTCTGTGTAGACCCTGAAGTCTCACTTAGAGGGGACCGTGGTGGAGGTGAGCCAGGAAAGGACACAAGAAAATAGAAGTAGAGACATAGGCAGCCTGGGTACCAGAGGTGTGTGCCAGCTTAAGGGTTCCCGCGAGACTCACCCCAGCCTGCCAGGTAATTACATCCGTGGCCCCTACTTAGTTGTGCAGTGGGAACCCTGATGGAGAAAGCGGCTAATCTCCCTGGTGTCAGCATCTCCATGTCTGTGAGCATCAGTTATAGTGCCTACGTGTCTGCACGGGGCACTGACCTACAGCGTTCCAGTTTGAGTGAACATTGCTACCAAATGTTAACAGGTCTGGCTGTGGTTGTGACTGAGCACAATGGCTGTGAATTAGCCTGAACACCCGTCTGTCAGGCCACCGAGATGGCACCCACTCCAGGCTGGCTGTCCTGTAGGAAGGAGGTTTTAGATTTGTGAAGGTAGCATCTGGGCCATGCCAGGCTGTCCATCTGTTGAGACAAAATTGGATCTCTGTCCCCCACTACCCTACCCTCAAAGCTGGCCCTTTTTCTTTTGTTTGTTTGTTTTTAAATATAAATCACAGTAGCCAGAGAAGGTGTTTAGCAGAGAGCAAGACAGTTACCGTGGACTTATCCACATGCATGGCCCAGCTTTCCTGTACTTCATGAAGGTCTCCCTGGCTTGGTTACAGGACAGATGTCTGTGGCAGCCACACCAGACAGGGCAGTCTTCTCTGGGGTCTTCTAAATGTCCAGGGATGCAGGTGCTGTGTTGTTAGGTCCTGCCTGCCAAGCTTTTAGACAGAAATGAACAAAGGGGAAAAATAAACCTGTCAGGAAATGCACAGTTATATTGAGGTGTGTCTCTGGGAAAGTCAAAGCTAGGGACCCGCCCTGGCCAACCTTTCCAGAGCCCGTGGTGGAGCATGCAAATGGGGACACAGAGAAGCCTTGGGCTTGGAGCTTCTACATGCAGTCCCAGGGTGAGCAGCACCATTCCTTTTGTTTTTAATTTAGGTGAGAGAGCAGGCCACCCCTGGCAGGTGCCTGGTGGGCAACAGTCCAGGGAGTCTCTTTCTCCAGGACACCAAAGCCAAGCAAGTGCTTTATTTACTTCCAGGTAAAGTCTCAAGGGAGGAGGACCTCTAACAGTCCTCCTGTTACGCTCAGAGGACATCAAGGAGCCGCATACTTTGTCCCCGCCACTTGCCTGTGGCTCTGTGGGTGGAACCAGCTGAGCCCAGAGAAGCAGAATGTGCCCAGGAATGTCCTGCCACACCCACTGCCCATGGGCATGTCCCCAGCCATTTACCCTGCCTAGGCATGCTGGGACATGCCAGCCAAGCCCAGCTGGATTCTGCCCTGCCCTTGCCTCACAGGACTCCAGTGGTCAGTGAGGACCAGTACAGTCCTTCCTTTCCACGGCCTGCACACCAGAGGGTCTGCTCTTGGTGGCTTGTGAGAGGAGCCAGTGGGTCCCCACTCTGCCTCACTTGGGATTGTTTTTCATCACACTTGGTGCCACTGGGCACCATCAAGTGTTATTTCAACCCTTCTGAACCAAGCATTGCACATGATTTCATCTGAGCTTGGATACAAGCCCTTAAAGTACAGTTTTATTTTCATTCTCTTTAATTCACCCACCGACCCACCCATCTTTGATCTAGCAGGCGTCAGAATCAATTAATATATACTGGCTCCCTGGCAGAGGTCTGTGCAAGTGACAACCCAGTAGGATTCTAGCAGCCTGCCCAGGTATGGGGCTGCAGCATGGAAGACATGAGGTTCCCTCTGCTGGGTAGAGAAGCTCCGGGGGCGCTTGGTGGAGGCAGGGTTGGTGGACATTGTAGCTGTCTTACGATGTGTGGTGCAATTCCCAAAGGTAAGTGAGTTTAGTTGCTGTGAGGTCAGCAAGGGTGACCCTTGGAGGACAGAGACTCAGAAAAGTTGGGTGTGCCTGCTGGCCCCAGGGATGCATGCAGATCCATCCCTACTGTGATTTGGCCCCTGACAGAAGTGGAAACACACTGCCAGCCACAAAGGACAGCCTTGGAGGGTTGGGGGCTGCTTCTGATTTGTCTTAGCCCAGGTGGGTAGGTCACAGGAATGGGACAACTGTTTCTGCCATGCTTGCTTGCTTTTTCTTTAGGAGTTAGCGTTCCCTCCCAACTTGAGTCTAGCACTTAGAACTTAGTCTCTGTACCTCATCTGAAGGGGTGGAGATGTGACAGGTGGAACCAGGGTCCATCACCACACACATCGAAAGTGTAGACACTAGCCCACGTGTGTCTTCCACATTTGTGCTGAAGTGTTCCTCCAGAACCCTGTGACAAGCCAGACAACTTTTCTTTACCTGCTCTGGAGATCTTCTGGGTGAGCCAGGCACTGCCTTGGCTAAAAAGCAAAATTCTCCCCCAGGACAGGAAGCCCCGTTCTAGCCCTGGACAGGCAGGCAGGCAGATGCAGCAAGAACACTGGAACCTCATGGCAGCAATGTCCACCAGGGCGTCCCCGATCCTGTGTTCTGTAAAAGGAGCCTGTGGCCATGCGCAGAAAGGCTCTGGGCTTACCATAAACAGGCAAGTGTCCACACAGGTATGGCCTCTGGTTCTTGTTTTCTCATCCCAACTCAGATTTAATTGGTGATACTAGGTGAAGGAAGCTGGGCCCGGTAGGTTTTTCTTGTTGTTTGTTTTTGTCCATATAGTTTTGTAAAATTCTTACCAAAAAGAACAGGGAAGGAAAAAAAAAAGAACTTTGAAGGAGACTCACCAAAAAGCTTTCACATGGAGATGGGGTGAAGGCTTCTTTCCTAAAAAAAACTACAAGTTGACTAAGCTTTTTGTCCTTCATCCCTAATTTAGGGTGTCCTCTCCTAAAATAAAAAGCTATACAGTCACAGTTTTCAACAGTGCATTCAAGTTTGGGAATTAAGAGTAGTATACAAAGAAATCCTCATATTTTCCAAAGGCTCAGCTGCCTGTCACTGTTACAAAAATACCAGAGATAAAGACCTTAGGAGGAGGGAAGGATTATCAGCATGCTTGCTTGGGTGTGTGGCAGCATGAACTCGTAGCTGGAATGCATGGCAGAAGGGGCCTGGTGAGCTCATGGCCACTGGGAAGGGAAAGGGAGGAGCCTGTGGTCCCAGTTTTCCCATCAAGGGCATGAATTGCAATGTCAAGAAGTTGGACACACCACCAAGGTACCACTCCCTCCCAAGAGTGGCACAGGCTGGGGTCTGAGCCTTAAACATATGGACGATTAGGGGACATGGACCATCCAAATGACATCATGCTCCTGTGTACAAGACCACACAGATCACCAGTCATTATTCTCCGTTCTTACACAGAAGGATTCAAGCTGTATATCCCCATTTGTACCTATATATCTTATGTGTATTAGTATTTGGTCTGTATGTGTATCCATGTACCATGTACATGCCTGGTACCCATGGAGGCTAGAAAAGGGCATCATGTCCCCTGGAACTGGGGTTACAGACAGTTGTGAGCCTCTATATGTATGCTGGGAATTGAACCCTTGTTCTCTGGAAGAGCAGCTAGTGCTCTTAACAGCTGATCCATCCCTTTAGCCCAGCACCCACAGGTGTTTTTGTGGCCAGCGTGAGCTGCCCCCTCCACTTCCCCAGCTAGCTGCAGGCTATTCATTTTGTGGGTCAGCCTGCTTTTACCTGATCCCACTCAGGGCCCCATCATGGCCCTGCCCTGTTTCCAGTCTTCAGCTGTGTTCTGCAATGTGTGTGAGACTCCTTTGGGATGTGGCAACTATATGTCCCATAGGATGCACTCCCTCCAGTAGGATTGCTGGTCACAGGTAATCACAGGTCAGGCCCATGTCACAAGAGCAGTGATTGGCCACATTTAGATGGTCTGCTTTCTGCCCCCTCCTGGTCAAACATGGGGTTTTTGCCAACCAGATAGGTAGGTAAACAACTGTTTCTCTCTGCTCCTTGTCCTTCCCCATTTTGCGACAAGGTCTTGCTGTGTAGTTCTGGCTGACCTAGGACTACTGTGTAGAGCAGGCTGACCCCTTAAATGTGCAGGAAGTCTCCTGCCTCTGCCTCCCACTGTGGTGCTGTAGACCTGTACCTACCACAGCTTACTGTTATTTTAGTTTGCATTTCCAGATCAGTTGAATGTCTTTTCACATATTTAAGAGAGTGTTTGTGTCCCTTTTCCATGTTCTTGTCACTGGTCTTTTTAAAAAACAGCTATTGTTCTGTCTCTTCCCAACTGAATATTAGGGAGATTAACTTTGGCTGTGGTTTGAGTTACAAATATTTATGTGTAATTTGTTCTTTGTTTTCTGACTCTGGCGTTC
The DNA here is from genome assembly GCF_903995425.1 of Onychomys torridus. Lineage (NCBI taxonomy): Eukaryota > Metazoa > Chordata > Mammalia > Rodentia > Cricetidae > Onychomys > Onychomys torridus. The sequence continues at coordinate 110,534,952 of NC_050443.1, read as the reverse complement.
TTGTGCTTTGCTGGGATATAATTCATATACCACACTACTCATACATTTGTCATGTACAATGGGTGGTTTGTAGCTTATTTACAGAACTCTGTAGCCGTCTCCACATTGATTTTTAAAGCACTTTGTTGCCTCTTAAAGCAGAGATGTACCCACTGGTCATTATTCCCCAGCTGCTGGCAAACACTGGTCTGTGTTCTTTCTGCAGACTCCTTTATCCTGGGCATTATGCACAAGCAGACTCACACAACACGCATCCTTTTACGCCTGGCTTCTTTCACTACACACACAGCTTCCACACTGTGGCGTTCTCAGTTCCTCCTTTCTGATAGCTTTTGCATCCTTTTTCCTCTGTGACCATGATGAGTGAGACAACAGAGGTGCACAGGGCATACTTTTGCACATCTACCTCGGAGCTGAACTGCTGGATCTCAAGGAAGCGCTGTTTGGCATTTTCAGGAACTGTCAGACTGCTCGGAACAGTGGCTCTGTGGCAGCATCATAATCATTATGCATGCCAGCCGCCTTTGGCATCTTTTGACATGTGCATGTTTTTGTCATATTTAATTATTTCTTTAATGGCTCTGGATTTTGAGTTTTAGAAAGGACGGTCAACCTCAAGATGAGGAAGCAGTCCTCCCATTTCCTTCTGGTCCTCTGTGGCTTTACAATGTGGTCTTTGGTCTGTAGTCCTTGTACATGCTCTGAACGTGGAGCCACTCCGCTGCTTTCAATACACTTCCCCCATTTGTCTCCACCGGAGACCCAGCTTCTCGTCCCTGTTTTGAGATTCCGTTGCTACCATGTATTGTGCCTTGTCTCCTTGGGACGTCGTCTTCTGCTGTCTTGGGCTGCACTGACATGGGCACTTGCTGTGTCTTTCTAGCTCTTGAGGCTTTGCTTAAGCATACTATTTGGTACGGGGGTAGGGGGCGTGGGGGGGTCTGGTAGAATGAGCCTGTATTGTTGGCTGTAGAACCTTCCAGGCTCGTGTCATCTGTTTATTTTCCCTTCGAGAATGAAGTAGCAGCTAGGTGGTAGTGGCGGCAGCGCACGCCTTTAATCCCAGCACTCGGGAGGCAGAGCCAGGCGGATCTCTGTGAGTTCGAGGCCAGCCTGGTCTACAAAGCGAGCTCCAGGAAAGGCGCAAAGCTACACAGAGAAACCCTGTCTCGAAAAACTGGAAGAAAAAAAAAAAAAGGACTGAAATAGCTGGGCATGGTGGCACAGGCCTGTAATCCTAGCACTTGAGAGGCTGAGGCAGGAGGATCAAGGGCTTGAAACCAGCCTGGGTGACACCTATCTCAAAGCTCAAAAAACCCTTTATAAGGGTACAGCTTGAGACCATGCGTGCAGGAGTGCTCTTATGCCTCAGGTTGAGGTCCCATTAGGCTTGTGAACTGACTTACGGAGAACCAATTGTGTCTTCCCATCCCCGGTACAGGAAGACAGTGTCTGTTGAGTCCCTGTTGGATGCTCTTTCAGGTTGTCCTTCTCCGACTTTCTGCAGTCTTAGACACTTATTCCTGGGTGTTTCATCCTTTGTGTGGCCAGCCTGTCTTCTTGGTCTTTACTCGGTATTTTATTGGAAACTAGGGCAGTTGAGTACAGATTCTGAACCAAAGCTGAGCTTTTAGATGCTTGGCTGTGCCCTGCTGTGGGCCACCCGGGTCCTGTCAGCCCGGGCACGGTTGTGAGAGCTGATGCACATCCATTGGCTGTGTAATTCCCTTCTTGCTTCAGTCTTGATTGGCCCATCTGTAAAGTAAGATGGCCGACACTGGCTCACGTTTCCAGTATGGATTCCCATTCTCTGAGTTATGTTCCATGGATAACAGTATCTAGAATAGGGATAAAGGACCTCAGAGGTGGAGCAGAGAAGGCCCTGGTGCACATCAGCACTGTCTCCTGGCCCCAGTCACAGAGGTTTAGGAGACACAGCTTCTAAGACAGCCAGGGTTCATTGTCCTTTCTGAGGAACCTAGTCCCACCTCTGTGCCACAGAGTTGCTCTGGAAGGTGCTCCTGGAGATTCTGCTGGCCAGCATTGCCCTTGAGGGCTTTGGGTTCAGACAGCATTGGCTTTGGCCCCCAGCCAGATCCCTGTGTGCTTTGGAAAGGTCCCTTGACGTTTGTTAGCAAAGAAGCCTCTTCACACCAAACGGTGAGTGAAGTGGTTTCACAAACTCCTTCCTGAGTTTGTACTGAGTGGAATGTTCATTGCAGAAACAAAATATTTGTTTTCCAATGGTGAGGGCTCAGGGAGGCCCTTGAAGTTGGCTTCCACACCCTCTGTGTTCAGGCATGCCATCTGCCATCCTGGGGCCTAGAGCAGGAACAACAACCATCATGTGTACTGTCGGGTGCCAGGAGAGAGGGGACACTGGCTAATCGCCGTTCAGGGAGTCTGCAGAGTTCTGGACCTCCAAGGCCTCTTCTTACCTGCAGCACTCTAGGTTTGGGCCTCCAGGAGCCATGCTGTGGGGCAGTCCCTGAACTGTGCTATGGGGCATGTGCTATGGGTTCCCTGTATGGCTGGCAGGGAACAGAGTACCAATAGGAATTTGAGCTCTGCTCCAAAACGTGGTGTGCAAGGTTGGGTTTAGTAGGGGAGAAAGAGTGTGCCAGTGAAAGGAAAGCCTACCCAGTAGGAGCTGGGTAGCCAGAACGGTTGGCAGCAGAGGGGACTCACATGACTGGACGATCCAGAGCACATGTTGAGAGCAGTGAGCTGACTGGAGCAGGGCCAGCCTCTGGCCTATCTGGAAGGTTTGGTCCAGTGCACTCCTAGCCAATCCTTAAGAACTGAGTCAGGTGGTTAGTTTGGGAGTTTCCTGTTATGAAGCATCCTCTCCCTATTGGATGGGTGACATCAGAGACACTCTTGGACCCTGCCTTTATTCTCCCAGGATCTGGCCTGGTATCTGGCTGAGGCTGCTGGCCCTAGGTCTGTTCTTCACAGTCCCAGGTTCCTAGGCTGTGCCTGTAAATGGACTGTTCCAAAATGACAACCCCTAAGCTAGGTCATTTTCTTACAGTTCATCCTACCCTCTGGGGCTGGAGCCTCCAGCGTTACCCAGGACTAGACCACAGCATGTAGAGGTAACAGGAAGGTGGTCCCCAGAAGTGCAGCAAGGGAGTTCCAGAGCAGAAATAGCCAAGGCCCAGAGCAGCTGTGGCTAGAAAGGTCCCGAAGGGGGATCGCCAAGCTTTGTGGTGCCTTTCCTAGGTTGACTGAGAGTGACATGATTTAGCAGCCATATAGCAAACCTGGCTTTGGCTGTATCTTGGCCTTCCTGGCCTGGAGGCAGTTGCCCGAGTTTTGAAGCACATCATGTCTCTTGGTCTTTGTTCCCTTGTTAGTAAGAAGAGACGAATGACTGCCTGAGCTGAAATAGGCATAGCCCCTGGGAGGGGTACCACAATCCCCTAGCACAAGCCAGATGCTCGAAGAGCATTTGCTGGCTCCTGAAGAGGGTCGCTGGGTAAGCAGTGGCCCAGGAAGGAAGGAGGGAACTTCCCCAGTGATAGGCCTGGCTTCCACACCACAGGTATTTACTGCCCCCATCAGTCTGTTGGCTTCTGGAACCTGTGATCTGGGAAGAGCCTAGAGTCTTTGGTGCCAAATCAGCGGGGCTGTCAGGGCCCTCAAGGACCACCTCTAATTTCACTTCCTATTCTCAGTCCTTGGCATCCTGGCTTCCACCTAGGTCTTCCAGCCAGCAGTTCCCACATTCCTGAGAGTAAGGAGGCCATCAGGGCTCAAAAAGGCCCAGAGCACTAAGGGAAGTAGGCTGAGCACAGTCTTGTTGACCCTGCTTAAGAGGATGTGTCAAAAACCGGGCGTGGTGGCCTTTAATCCCAGTACTCAGGAGGCAGGAGCAGGTGGTCTCTGGTAGTTTGAGGGTAGCAAGAGCTACACAGTGAAGATTCTGTCTCAATAAACAAATCAAAATCAAACCCAGGGAAACTACATGCTTTGTCAGCCCCAACACAAAGGAGACCTAGAGAATTTGTCTCGTGGTCTATTGTTTTTAGATCCTTGTACAGTTCTGTTGTGCAAGTGTCTGCTTGGGGAGGAAGTGCCTCCACTCAGGCAGATCTGAGGGCTCAGCCTTATGCAAGCCAACTGGAGCCAGCTGCCCTCCTGGCCTTACAGACTAGCCTTGTTGTTCTGGTATCTTAGAAGGATTTGAGGTGGTTCTAAGACCTATAACGTAGAGAGGGCTATAATGTTTGGGTCTTTTTTTTTTAATCTTCACTTATGTGTTTGTATATGTACATGTGCACATGTGTGTGAGTGCGTTCAGATGTGTGTATGTGTACACTTGCATGGAAGCCAGAGGTTGACCTGGGGAAGTGTTCCTCAGTTGCTGTCCACCTGTTTATTCATTTATTCATTCTTTTGCATATGTATGCATGCTTTCATGAATTTGTGCACCACATATGTGCAACAGCCTGGGGGGGCCGAAAAGGGCCTCCGGTCTCCTGGAGCTGCAGGTGGTTTTGTGAACTGACATAGGAGTACTTGGAATCAAACCCAGTCCTCTCCAAGAGAGGCAGCTGCTCTTAACCAGGACCTTGCCTAGCAAGCGCTCTACCACTGAGCTAAATCCCCAGCCCCTCGGATCCTTCTTTCTAGCCCCCGTCCTTGCCTTCCGACAAGGCCTCTCTCTGGGTAGGTCACGCTGGCTTGCCAGCAGGCTCCAAGGGTCTGCCTGTCCCTGGTCCCTTGCTCTGGGATTACAAGCCTGCACCACAACACCCGGCTTCCACAAACACAAAAACAAGAAGCAGGGGTTGTGGAGCTCCAACTCTGGTCCTTGTGCGTGTGCAGCAGCATTGTAGTGACGGAACCATCTCCCCAGCTGGCAACACAGCTTTCTATGGGTCCAGGAGAAAGCGTGCTCGTACTTGGTGAGCATAGACAATTACTGCCAGACACTGACATCCTCACGTACCAGCTGTGCTTAGAACACTGGCTGCTCAAGGGGTGGTGTCTCCAGCAGCTGCAGCTGCTTAGGGCATGGCATTCCTGCTCTGGAAGGAACAGAGGAGGCGTTCCTCGGGAGGAGTGCACTAAAGAGCAGATGTGTGACAGACCCTGTGGTCACACATGCTGGATCTTGGGTACCATGTTTTAGTTCCAAGAAGCAGAGCCTGAGTTGGGGATTCTTAAGCAGGTGGTTGATGGAGGAAGGGAAGAAACCGTGGTGGAAGGCAGGGAAGCTGACAAGACTCGGAAAGGCGGTGGATAGAGGCAACGGGAGCTGGGCCTCTGCCTAGGGCTCAGGTAGCATGGCTAGCCCTGGAGATGTCATTCCAGGTTGCAGGATAGTCCTTCTTTCCCCTATGACAGTCCATCCTGAGCTGGGCTGCCCCTGTGAGGAAGCTGCCCTCCAGGCTTCTTAGCCCCCAGGCTCTGAAAGGGACAGCTGTGAGCAAGGAGCAGCCCACCCCTGCCCCCAGTCTGCCTCCACTTGCCTTTGCAGTCCTTAAAATATCCCACTGAAACAGCTAGATCAAAACCAACAATGCATTTCCCAGGTGAGGAGCCAGGAAGCAAGGCCACAGGGCACCAGAGAAGCCCAGAGCCTGTGGCTCTAGAATCTAGGTTGCCTGTACTCCTCCTCTGAAGCCTGTGACAGGGTGAGAAGGATGCTGTGCCATCTGTTCTTAGGCATACACCCCCCACCACCTGGCCTGTCTGTGTCCCCAGATGCCCAGTTCTAAGTATGAGGGACAGAGCTTATAAGCTTGGGGCCCTTGGCACCCAGGCAGTATTCCCTTGGGGCTTTGCTGTCATCTGCTCTGCTCAGGCCTTACTCAGCCTTCCATGCCACTGCTGAGGAAACAGATGGTTTGGTAGCTTAGAAGATCTTTCTGGGGTCCCCTTGTCATGCTTGACATATTGGCCCATAGCACCTGGAGAAGGGAACAAGCTGATCTGGCACTAGGCTTGGCAGGGCAGTCACCCTGTCCAGGCAACAGGAGCTGAGGGTATGTTGAGTTGACATGTTTCCCTCGGGATTGGGATTCAGCTTATACCAGGAAAACAGGGACCCCAGGAGCAGGCCATTTTCATCACTGCCCAGCCTAGAGCCTCCTACACAGAAGGAAGATGCTGGAACAGGTCTGTGCAGAGAAAGGCCCTGCAGCTGGGAGAAGAGGTAGCGATGTTTTCTGGCTGGCAGGCCCAAGGAGGCTGGGGCTGGGCCAGAGACCCAGGCTAGAACTACAGAATGGTCAGTGGCCTCTCTTGTGGCTGGCCAGAGCTGAATTCTGCTTGGTTTGGTAGAAAAGCTCCCTGGGCATGGTTTTGTTCTATAGTCCTTCTTGTGGACTCTAGGAGTGGGCTCAGTGTCTCTGGTTATCAGCCTGAGGCCCTAAGCAGACCTGTAAGAAGTGGGAAGCCCATCCACAGGCCTCAGGAACAGAAGTTGTTGGGTGAGGCAGAGTACGTCCTAGAGTAGCAATTTCAACTTGGAATGATAGGTTCAGGTGGCACTTTGAACTCCACCATTCTGTGCTTTCCCCAGACCTTCTTGAGGGTCCACAGGCCTCCAGGCTAGCAACAGTCCCATGCGGCGTTTAGTCTTCATGGGAGCAGCCTGAGCTGCTGGGAGAGGGTAGGCAGGCGTGCTGAGGATACAGTGGGACCCAGCACAGGTAAACTCCGTGTGTGTCCACCTGGGTGGGCTTACCGGGGATGGGATTCTGGATAGAATACTCACCACCTCACTGTGGCAGCCACATTATTCTCTGGCAGGTGGGACATGCCACCAGATGGCACATTTAGTGGTGGCTCTTATTTTTGACAGTGGCCAAATGATTAAATTTTGAGTCCTCAGAGTTTTCCAAGTGGCACTGGCTTGGCAGGGAGGGGACACAGAGATGACTCTGAGGAATACTGGGGGATTCTTGTGGCGTTCTGTGGTTTGCCTAGGAAAAGATGCACCACCCAGACCATGTAGCTTCCCACCCTGCTATGAAGCAAGAAAGTCTTAGTTATTACAGACAGTTAGAGAAGGGTGGCCCCAGGGTGCCCTTGGCCACCCATATTTAACAGACAGACCAACATTCAGGGGTTGAGGTATCTTTGCTGAAGCTGTGATGCCATATGAGGCTGACTCTGCTCCTGAAACCGCCTGTGGGACCTTGGCACTTTCTAGGTCCAGCAAATGGGTCCCCAGCACCCTACTATGGGCTGTGTCCCATGCATAAGATAACCGCTAGTCTTTTCATGTAGCAGCAAGCCCTTAGAGCCAGTAACTTAGGAACAACAGAGTGGACTTTGGCTCTAGAAGTCAGGGAGAGAGATCATCATCTCTGCACTAAAGGGGCCACAACTGCTAGGGATTGCTGCCACACAGGTGACACCTTCTCATTGTCATTTATACATGGTGAAGGGGGAGACACACTTCCTCAATCCTTACAGCACTGATCCTCAATTTAACAAGGGCTCCACCTTTATGGCCTAAGCACCCCCCAGTGACCTCACTTGTTAATCCTTTGGGCGTTGACATAAATTTGGAACACACAGCCTGACCACATATGCTGTTACATTGGCCACAAAGTTGGGACCTATTAGCTGTACCTCAGATCATCTAGTGGGCAAGATCTAGATGAGAAAGGATGGCTCTGGCAAGGTGAGCAAGGTGAGAAGGAGAGCACAATTGTAGAGCACTGTGCAGGGAGCATTTCTGTTGGGGCCTACCCCAAGGCCTTTGTTCATGCTACAGCTCACAGAGAACAGTGAGGCATGTTGTGTCATCTGGCTAAAATAGATGTGGTGGTACTCAAATATTGTTGGCATCACCCACCCAAACAGTCAGTGAGCACTTGAGACACTCAGGTGCTAACTGTACATTGCTCTTTACTCTTACACACCTGTTTAGGCAAAAAGATGCACCACTTAGCCAGGGATGCAGAAGGGTGGGTTGGGATCTGTGGGCTCCTGAGTCCCTGACTAGTCTTAGCCTTACCCCTAGGCCCCCTCCATCTATGCGGTCTGACCCAGCAGAGCACTGCCAGTGCTGTGCCATCCCTTGTGCCCTGCTCTCTCACTCCGCTCAGGCCAGTGGCCTGAAAGGCAGAAGGTACCCCTGAGGCACATCCAGATATTGCTGTGTTAAGGAAGGAATGCATTCTGTGACTGTGGGCCTACATCAAACCTCTAATCCCAGCATCAACAGGGTCTTCACAGCTGGCTGTGGGGTCTTCTGGCCAGATGGTGGCCCAGCCTTTTTTCCTGAAACCCAGAGCTGAGCCCCTCAGCACCTCAGCTGATTTCTTTCTCTTTTATTTCTTGGTATTTATTTATTGGGCACGTGGCGGGGGGGGGGGGGGGATGCTCTGTGGTAAGCTTGTGGAAGTCAGAGGACAACTTTTGGGAGTCAGTTCTCCTCCCACCATGGGGGTTCTGGGGATTGAACTCAGGTCATCAGGCTTGATGGCAAGTGTCTTTATCCATTGAGCCATCTTGTCAGCCTCTCCTTTCTTCTTTAATTGAAAGATCCCGAGAAAAGTGAACCCATCAGAAGGGTGTCTCTTGTGGAGTATCAGAACAGTGTGTGTGCCTGTGATGGGCACAGCCACTTTCCCCTAGAGAGGACATCTTTCATCTTCTGTCTGTTGAGCCTGTTCTAATAGCCTGTCTGCTGTGGCGGCTAGCAGACACAAACACTTGGGCCTTTGAAAGGATTGAGGCCCTTGGGACAGGTCTGTGTCTTTCATCGGCTGGTGAGAGGCAGCAGGCGCTATTAAGTTCCTGGGCACTGGGGAGAAGCCAAAGCCGGCTCCTCTTTCCCCGGTTGCTGCAGGGCCTTTGAGGGATGTCCGTCAGGACAAAAGTGCTCCTTGCTGCCTCAGCCCCGATCCATATCTGCTTCGGAGACCCACATCTTTCCAAACTGTTCGGTGGCCCCACTCACTGTACAGTGTCAGGGCTGACACTCTGGTCAGTGGCTTAAAACAGGACTGACTTGGACGCTGGCTTTAGTTACCCCTGGTGCCCCACCAGAGAGAAGCTCTTAATCAGCCACATTTCCTCTCTGGGGCTAGTAGAGGCTCAACAGTTAAGGTGGGGACCGTAACACCCTTCAGATGAGGCTTCGGAGGCCCCTAACTGGTGATGGCTAGAATCAGCTAGAGCCTGACCTCCTGCACATGAGTGTGGGTCAAAGCTACTGCCCTCTAGACATAAAGCATTTTCAGCACCAGGTGGAACCCAGAACTGGTATTACACCGGATCCCTGGATGGTTCCGAATACCCAGTTGGGACAATCAGATAAAGATCTCTAGCACCACCCCACCTCACTCTGGTCATGGGAAGTGGGTGTGGTAGGAGTTATGGCAGCAGTGTAGTCTGGTGATGATTCCATTGACGCAGCCCCCTTCACATAAGAAAGGCGACTTGTGTCAGCCAGCTCACTACCACCCTGCTTTGTGTCTCTGAAAGGACATGTGGAATCTGGGTCACTCACTGGTTCTATTTAATACAGGGTAGCCATGAGGATTCATGCCGGGGCTGGAAATGTAGTTCAGTGATAGAGGGCAGAGTTAGCACATGTGAGGTTCTGGGTCCAACCTCAGGCACCACCACCAAGAAAAAAATCTGTTTTCTGTTTTCACACATACCTTAAACTGTCTTCTCAGATTAAAAGCCTCAGATAAAAAATATTCAGGAAAAAAAATGTATCTGCACAGAAAGTGTGAATAACACAGTATTAGCAGCTACTGACGGGGCATTTGCATCATAGCAGGTATTGTCAGCATCCTGGAGCTGACTGCACACATAATTTTATATAAGGATCTGCACACTGAAGAGGGGGAAGGTCCTAGAACCAATCCCAGATGAGGGACATCTAGAATGAAATGGCCTTAGCAAGGATCAGACACCCTATCACCAAGGCCACCCTTCCAAGAGTCTTCTGAAAATGTCATAAGTGGACCTGTCTCACTGCAGCCCCCTACAAGTGGGGCCTCATCACATTTTTGCCCTTTATACAGTGACTGGCTGCAGTTATTTACCTTTTAGCAACACAGTGTTCAGCAGCCAGGGGTACTTCTTCACGAATTATCTCGCACATGGTGGACTTGCTCCAGCCTGGCAGATTAAGTGCCAACTAGGCTTTGTGGGGGTGTGTGGGGGTGTGTGGGGGTGTGGACTGAGCTTCCAGAAGGAGACCGGTCCCTTCACTGACCAATGTATCTTCTTCAACAGAACTGTCAGACCTTCAGCAGCCTCAGTTGCCTGAGCATGGGGGTGGAAGACCACAGCTCCCAGAGCCCTTTTGCCCTAGTCAGCAGTACCCGATCCTGGACAGCGTTGCTCTCAGCCTCCAACCCAGGGGGCAGGACCCCTGCCGGGACCCCAGTTCCTGAGCCTGCCCCCCATTCCTTCGATGATCACTTCACCTGCCAGGAGGACCTATCCTGTGAGGAGTCGGATGGCTGCAGTCTGGATGAGGATTGCTGCAGGAAGGGGGAGCTGGCCACAGCCTGGCAGGACCTTGGAGCCTGCACGAACAGCCTCTGCTCTCTGGACGGCGAGCTGGACATTGAGCAGATAGAGAAGAACTGAGGGGCGGTGGGCGAGGCCCGGGGCAGAGGCTTTGCCATGGATGGGCCTTCCTCTGGGCCTTAGGTGGTCACTCCAAGGGTGATCCTGGCTCCTAGGTCTGGAAAAAGCTTCCAAAAGGGAGCCCACCCACTTCCCAGGGAGCAGCGGTCACCCCGCAGTGCCCAAATTTGTGAAGGCAACTTGGCCACACCTCACAGGCGACAGCCAGCCTCCCACCAGTTCCATGGAACTACTGTAGCCCAAGAACAGGTTTTTGGTTTGGTCTCCCCCTCTTTATTCCTCATGGAGTACTGGGTAGCCATTCTCCAGTAGGGCTGGGCCAGCAGCACCCCTGGCGTAGGGTGCCGGGCCTGCCCACTGTGGCCTCGCTCAGGCTCCGTCTGGGGAGTTGCCCAAAGCCTCCTTTACTTAGTTTACCCGGTGCCTTCTCTCCCAGGTCTCCCCGCCCCAGGCTTGGGGAGGTCCGGGAGATGCCTCTTGTAGTGACACCAGACCGTGTGGCCTTAATCCATTTGGGGCACTGTGCAGGGATTCTGGGGATAATCCGCATCCCATTTTTCGGGACCAGGGGATAGGTCAGGGATGACCAGAAGCCATCCATACTGGGTAGGCATTTGGTGGTTGTGTTGACTGAAAGGTGAGCCCATGAGCTCTCCCATGGCACCAAGAATCACCCACACCTCTGCCAGCACAGGGCCTGCCTTGGCAAGGCTGTCACTGGCAGCCTTCCTCCTGTCCCCAGTCCCTGAGGGCTGCATTTGGTGGATTCAGCCAAGCGCAGAGATGTCAGTGACAAGATGACCTCTTCATAGTGTCCTCAGGAACTACAAGCAGGTGCAGGAGTCTTGGTCCTGTCCATTCCCGGGCAGAGGGATGTCGGCTGGCCGCTTTGCAGGCATCTCTGTGTATGGACCTAGGCTGGGGCCTAGTCTGCACAGCATTCCTAGCACACTGTTGATTGTTCACAGACACTGCTGGCTTTAATGAAAGCGTACTGCCATCGGCTTCAAGACGCCCCCTCCCAGCCCACTGAAAGGAGCCTAGCCCTAAGGCTCTTCTCTGCAGGCCCAGCCACAGCATGGCTTGAATCACACACCCCCTCCCAGCTCCTCACTCCCAGCATAGTTCCCAGAGGGCATCTGTTCAGGCAGCTCCCCCAGTCTCCCCTGCAGACATGCTACAGGGCTGTGCACTCTGGGACTCTGGCTTTTAGCAAACTTGGCATCTTCTGCAGACAATAGCAAGTGGGCTGGCTTACACAAGTGGCCTGTTTTCCCATAAGGCTAAAAATAACTGGTGCATTCTCTTGAGTTCATGGACATGTGATCTAGGCCCTTTGGTAGTCACTCTGCTGTGCCTATCCTCCGTGGTTCCATCCTCCACGGGTTAAGCCCAAATGGTTGTTACCTTTCTCCTAAAGAAAGACCTTGATGGGAACCTTTTGTTTAAACTTTAATTTGTCAATCCACCAGGAGGACGGAGGTGCATGTTCTGATGTATAGGCAATGTTTCTTTAAAATCAGACCCAAGGGTACAGGAAGTTCCACTCCTGTAGTCTCAGGTTGGACAGCATGGTGGGTACATGTAGTGGTGGTGGTAGGAGACCAGTGGGACTCGGGGGCACTGGAAAGCCAAAGTAGAAACCTGGCGAAGGCATGACATGGGAGCCCTACCTGGTGGGTCATGGAGGCCGTTTTTAATCTGAGCAAACCTGGAGGAAGGTAGTTGAGAGGGTGTGGAAAGCACACACCAGTGCCCTGTTCCCCAGAAAGCCCACAAGGAGAGGTTCTGGATCTGGAGTAGCCTCCCAGTCCCTAAAGCCACCCCTCCTAAGGAAGGCAGAGGCTGGACCAGATTCTCCAGTCCTTTTCACACAGCCTGCTAAGGCCAAAGCATAGATCATTGGCCAGCTGTCTCCCGTGGACTGGGACCAGAGGCTCCTGGTGCAGGCAGGTGTGTCTCAAGGCTGTTGGAACAGATGACTTGTCTTGAGACTGTCTCCCTTAAGCCTGATGGCTGAAGGACACCTTTGTCCTCCCTCCCTCTAGGGCACTGTTCCCTGGGCAGAGGAATTACACCAAACCTAGGGTAGGGATTGGCTCTTTCCTGCTTCCTCAGGCCCCTCTGGACTGTCCCTGTCCCATTAAGGCCTCAGTCCAAGCCCCCAGCATAGTAGCCAGAGAAGATGGCAAGAGCCTTTCTGCTTAGAGAAAGAATCTTCACTTGCTTTCTGCCATTCTTCTAATTGAGCAAAGCAGGGCTCATCTAGAAGGTACCCGTTTGTCTTTGAGCAGCCATGCTACCCAGACAGCCTCATTCATCTGCCCCATTCACTGGCCCCCACACCTCTGGTCCTGGATCTCTTGGAGGAAGGTTCCCTCTGGCTCAGCCCCCGGCACTGTGGCTTCAGTACGGGCAACAGCAAAAGCCTCACCTTCCTCAGCCTGCCTGTGAGTGCCATCCCCAAAGTATGCTTGGCCACCCACTTGCCTAGGGAGCCCAAAGGTCCTGAGCAAGCTGTGGCTCCACCAGAGCCAACTAGGGAAGGGGACCATCCATACGCTGCATCCCCGCCCGCTCACTCCAAAGGCCACCAGACTGCCAGGAGGTGCCCTCTGCAGGTGCCTGACCTGAGTTCAGGGGAGCGGCCTAGACAGTTTTCATGACTGCCCACGCTTGCCTTACTCATGGGTGGTGAAGGGAGGACCTGGTCAGCACCCATGGGCTTCCTCATGTACAGGCCCCCGGAACTCGTTCTGCACACACATGCAGATGGGCGTTCATTCTCAGAAAGCCTTACTTAAAGTTTTTTCTTTTGTAGTAGGAAAGTTTTCTAAATTTGTATGCAGGAAAAAAAAAAAGTTAAATAAGAGAAAGGTCCATATTAAACAGGAAATCCCTCCGCCCCCACCAATTTCCAGATGGGTCTCCTATGCAGACAGATGGCAGACTTTTTCTCGGGCTCATTCAAGGTTCACAGCTGTTAGAACTACCCCTGGATCCTGCACCCCATTTCCACTGACGTGGTTAAAATTACTTGAATGATGGCCACTTAAAACGTAAGACAGGAGCCAGGGCTCAGGGACCCCTCTGCCCATGCAGCCCACAATGCTGTCCATGCCACATCCATGCTGCTGGTCAGGCCTCTAGAGAAAAATATTTTAGAATTGCAGACTGATGGAGCTTCTGTAGCCTAGGTAGGATAGCCTGACCTCCTAGCATAGTGTCATTGGCAAGTGAATGGCATTGTCAGTGTCAAGGGATGCCCAGGGGTCGGAGACAGACTGGCCTGCAGGCTAGGGCCACGTGTGCTGTCCCAGGCAGGTGCCAGCCGTGGTCCAGTTTCAGGTAGTGTGACTGGTGTGGTGAGTCAGGCCCCCACCAAGGCAGCAGTCCATGGGCAGCCCGTGCTGGGTCTCTTCTCTAGTGCCACGCCCCCGCTGCCTCCCCCCCCCCCCCCCCCCCCCCCTCCAGGCCGTGACTGCCTCACGCTACAGTTGCTGTAGTCTCAGGAATTTGCTTGTTACTTTTACTGTGTAAATAAAGCTTCCTGGTCCAACACCCGGCTGCCTGGGCATGGCTGTGTGGTTTTTGTTGGGCGCAGTGAACCAGCAGCTCTCCTGCCCACTCTTGTCTGTGAGAGTGTTGGCCCCGGGCTGGGAAGACCACAGGGTGGACTTCTGTCCTCGTGCCTTGGGAAGAGGATACAGTGTAGGGTGCCTGGGAGCAACTTCTGAGAGGGCTAGCCACAGCCACCATCACAGCCTTGAAGGAGGAGCCAGAGACCTACACTGGTGTGAGGGGCAGGCTGCCCAGTTGTTTCTGAGGTGAGAGCAAGAGAGGAAGCTGACCTGGCTGAGAGACAAGGCCACCAAGAAGAGTCCCGCAGGGCCTGGGCACCAACCTCCTCCTCCACAGAGCAGTACTGAAGGCCGTATAGCTAGGCTGTCAGCTCAAGGCCTCTGCCCCCACGGAGGGCAGTACAGTTCAGAACTCTGATTCTTGAGCTGTGGAGGCATTAGAACATACAGTTCACCCCAGATTGGGTACACAGCCCTGAGCTTACTCTCCAAATTGGAGACCTGGGTCACTAAAAAAAAACTCAGGCGATACACTGTGTCTGCAGTCCTGAGGACCCATTGGGGAGCATTTAATTCTGTCACCCAATGTTGGTTCCTGTTATCTGGCCTTGGAATGTTCTCCTAGACCCTCTGCTGTGGCCAGTGTCCTAGTCTGGAAGTGACATCCTGGAATACTCTTCTTTGCTTTTTTGACAACAGATCCTCCATCAAACAAAATGGTATGTGAACATGTAACTGAAGAAGGGGGTTGGGTGTGCAGAGAACCAGAGGACCCAGATTCAGTCCTCAGCACCCACAGAGGAGCTAACAACCCTCCGTAACTCCAGTTCCAGGGGATCTGGTGGCATCTTCTGGTCTTCCTGGGTACTGCATGCATGTGGTTCAGACACATGTAGGCAGACCATCCATAAACAAAAAATAAAAACTTTCAAAGAAAAAGCTGTCCTGGAGTAGTGAAACACACCCGTAACCCCAGGACTCAGGCAGCCGAGGCAGGATGATTGCATGCTCAAGGGCAGCTTGGGCTAAATATCGGGACCCTGCCTCAAAACGGGCTAAGGCCATAGGTTAGTCAGAGAGCCCTTGCCAGCATGTGCCAGGGGCTAGGTTCAGTCCCTAGTGCCACCAAAACAAAACAACCCACAAGTCCACCTTGGGGCCAGGGAGATAACTTGGCAGGTAAAGGCCATCACATACACACTGGCACACACCCATACTCAGGCAACATACACCATACACACAGGTAAAATTAGAGCACAATGAGAGATCCCTCCCAGGGTGGCCATCATTTGGTCTTCCCAGGACACCACCCTTGTGCCTTTTGTACACTGTAGGTAAGGTGACAACATCAGGAAGAGGGCAAGGAAAGCCACCAAGCTTTCCCAAAGGCAGGGCACAGTGGCCTTGAATGACCCAACAGCCTCTTACCTGCACCTCACACTTCCCAAGGGTACCAGTTTCATACTGACCCTGCTCCAGCCCAAGCTGACAACATGGCTGCCCTGGCCTCTGTTCTGATGCCTCCCTAACATTTCTGCATCTTCCACACTTTGAGGACCCTGCTCGAGGCCAGGCTTGGGCTCACAGGCTGTCGCTGTGGGTATCACTGCTGTCGCTGGACAGCTGCAGGCCTCAGTGTTCTGCAGCCTCAAAGTCCAGCTGGCTCATGGGTACATCTATCTAGGGCTGTTCCCAATCACTAAACAGCCCTTTTGTCGGTACGCAGGGACAGGGACCCAGTGGGCTTCTGTGAGCAAGCTGATGCTGGCCCTCTGTACACGAGGGAGCAGCCCTTTCTCGAAATGTGCATAGGACAAAAGCCAAGGAAAAATGAAACATTCCAGCCTGGACAGTGGCCAGACCTCTGAGTGGCTACTGGTTTCTTTTCAACTTTTGGGTTGTAGTTCCTACCATATCACTGCTTCTGTAGCCCCCAAACATCAAAACTTAGTGTGAATTGCTCAACATAGCTACTACCCAAGGAAAAGCTGGAGTGATAACGATGATCATACTGGCTTATGAGGTGGGACCCTGAACACCCTGTAGCCTCGACACATGACTGGGTCTTCTGTGTCCCCATTTTAAGGTGACCTGCAGGAGGCTTCTTCCTGATTAGTCCACCTGTTGAGGATGTAAGAGAGTCTTAGGCAGTGAGGCCCCTTGTGATAATCCTATAGGCTGACTGGTGGGCAGCTGGAAGACCAGGAGGGAAGCCATGCCACTGGGCAGTGATGTCACCTTGAGAAGCATCCAGGCAAGGAGGCAAGAGGCCGATGGATGTATGGGGGCAGGAACGGATCCTCTCTGGAGGGAGAAGACAGCTGTGTGCTGGATGATTGCAGCCCTGAGGTCACCATGAGCCGTCTTTCATGGGCTTTCAGACAAGGCTGGAGGGAGCATCTTAGAATCCAATTTTAGAAAGGGCACAGGATGTGGGGTAGACCATGGGTCTCTACTCTGCTTCTTACTTCTGGACCTTGGATGGGTCACTTTAAGGACCATTTCACTGAGCCACTGTGGCTCAGAGGACAGTGTGGTCTCTGCCCCGAGATCATACAGGGTCTGTAGAAAAAGCTCAGCTTTTCTGGAGAGACCAGCCAGTGAAAGCCAGTGTGGCAACTGCTAAGCATCAAAGGAAGGGGGAGGGGAAGAGAGAGAGAGAGAGAGAGAGAGAGAGAGAGAGAGAGAGAGAGAGAGAGAGGAGAGAACCCCAATACCCATGGGACACACTCACTAGCAAGCACAGCCTGCTGCACTGGTTTTGGTGTCCACATACCCTCCGTTCTGAACTGCTGCAGGACAACACTGGAGCTTTCTGTGTATCCAGCTAATAAGCCAAAGGCCCTTCTTTGAAGGTCTGTAACACTGGCCAGATTTGTTGCCCCTCATCCTGATGCAGATAGTCAGCCACTGTTTCTCTCTGATAAACTAGAGGTCAGCCTGCCCAGCAAGGCCCCGCCTGTGTCCTCACAGTGCCTGGGGTCCCGGGTTTCAGGGAAACCCTATCACAAAGGACCCCTGACTCCTTTGTGTGTTTATAGTTGCACTAGGGTGTGCACACGTGTGTGGAGACCAGATGTCAACCTCAGGTTCTGGTCCTCAGATAACATCGTATTTTTGGTTGTGTATGTGTGCATGTGTATGCACAGATGTGTGGAAGTCAGAGGTCAACGTCAGATGTTGTCCTCAATTTGTTTTGTCTTTCACTACATTTATTTGAGTGTGTGAGTGTATGCGCCATGGCACAAGTGTGGAGGTCAGAAAGCAAGTTGCAGGAGTTGGTTCTCTCCTTCCATCTTATGTGTCCTCAGGGTCAAACTCAAGTTGTTAGCCTTGGTGGCAAACGCCTACTCACGGAGCCACCTTGCACTGAGCCTGGAGCTCACTGATTTGGCTAGGCTGGCTGGCCATCCACCCCCAGGATCCTTCTGTCTCTGTCTCCCTAGGGCTGGGATGACAAGTACGTACTGGTACACTCTTAACCTGAGTCCTAGGAGACCAACTCAGGTCCCCATGCTTGAGTGGCTAGCAACTGACTGAAGTGTCTTGCAGCTGAGTTCCTTCTCAGTGAGCGCCCTCCCAGTTGACCCCTTTACCCACTGAGCCAATTCCTTAGCTGACCTCTGTTTATGAGGAGTCTCCGGAGAATCATCAATGGCTTCTGGATCGATTGGGGAAGAAATGGTAATATCAGCTATATCCATTCAGCAGATTCTGAAACTCGACACTTCGGGTAGGTGGGAGTACTGTCCCAGAGGCCCCACAGAGAAGGCCACTGCCCTTTATCCTGTCCCACTGTGGACAGCACGGCTCATCATTGCCAGGTGTAGTGAGGCATCGTTATAGATGGCTGTGTTACCCTTAGAGTCAAAAGTTGGGGGCTTGATTCCCTAGATAGTGATGTCAGGAGCTGGTGGGACCTTTAAAATGTGAAAAATCTGCCAGGTGGTGGTGGTGGTGCACACCTTTAATCCCAGCACTCAGAAGCAGAGGCAGGTCAATCTCTGAGTTCGAGCCCTGCCTGGTCTATAGTTTGAGTTCCAAGACAGCCAGAGCTACACAGAGAAACACTGTCTTGAAGAAACAAAAACAAACGAAACAAAGAAGTTGCAGGTCCTTAGGTCAGATGGGGCATGTCTTCAAAAGGGACATCCCCTCTGTCTTCCCATCTGACCATGGCAGATTCCATGAGGTCTTTATGAGACTTCACTTGAGGCTGGTGCTGTGTCCTCCGGCCTCCCAAACTGAGCTATACAACCCACTTTTCCCTCTTTTCTTCATTTTTTCTTTCATTTTCTGTTATATATATATATTTTTTTTTGTGTGACAGTTTTGCCATGTAGTTCAAGCTGGCCTGGAATTTGTGACAATCCTCCTGCTTTTGCCTCCTGAGTGCATGAACACATAACCCCACCACACTTAGTCTGCCTCTGGTATTTTGTTGTAGTAATGAAAACTCAGGGCTGGTGAGGCTCAGCTGGTCAAGGGGCTTGCCACGCAAGCCTGATGATCTGAGTTTGAGCCCCCAAACCTGTGTGAAGGTGGAGGGAGAGAACCAACTCTAATAAGCTGTTCCTCGGACCTCCACAAGTGTACCTATGTCATGCTTGTATACACACACACACACACACACACACACACACACACACACACACACAACTGAAAATAAATTCTTTAAAAATATGAACATAGTGCTGGTGTTTGCCCTGGTCTGTCTGCTCCCACTGGAGAAGAAGAAACTCTCCTTGACATCTATTGGTCCCCATGTCTTAATTTCTTAAAGGGGTCAGAGCAGGTAAGAAGTTCTGTAGCCTTGCCCCTCAGTGGCTCTAGCAAGTGGCAGGGTCAGGGTTTGAACCTAAGAACCTGTTTGGGACCTCCTCTTTCTACCCACTTTGGATCCCTTACCAACAAAAGCTGAGTCAAAGGCGGACTGTTGAGGCCACGTTTATTGAACCATTAGTTTGTGCTGTGCACTGGGCACAGCACATTCAAGTCTGTCTGTCCATCCTAACTCCAGCACATTCAAGTCTGTCTGTCCATCCTAACTCCAAGGTACTCTCTATGCCGCAGCCTAGACTGTAGAGGTGGACATTTCTGCTCTGTGGGAGGGTATCTTCAGTTTCCTGAGAGCTCCCCAGCCCATGTCTGGGTAACTCATGGGGACAGGAAGAACAGTGGGCTGGCATTGTTTCCTGAGGGAAGCGGGAGGGGGCAGACTGCTCATCAGTCACTCTGACTGGGGCCAGGGAGGGCTGTGAGTGGTGGGCAGGCTGGCTCAGCTCTGGGCTTCCCGCATTGTGCAGGGCAGGCCCCTGAGTTTTCTGCAGGCTCCTCACTCACATCAGAGAGTTCAAAGAGGAGTCAACATGCCTCATCCAATTGGATGGTACCAATTAAAGGCCCACCTACCAATGGTGACTGAAGGAATTCAGGGACTCAGGGGGACCTTCCAGCCCATGTCTGAGGGTTTCATTTTCTGGAAGCCTGACAGGTCTCTTGTACCTTCCTGGAGGTCACTAATGGAAATATGACATGGGCCAGGGAGGGGAGCAGGCGATATAGGTAGGGAACAAACCTCCACCCAGAGGCTGGGGAGGGAGGAAGGCTGACAGGGAACTAGTAGAGGGATGCTGAGGAAGGGGAGGGCTGGCTCTGGCCAAGGGACAAGCATCCCAGAAATGCCTGCACCTGCCTATGCCAGCAGTGGGCAGAGGGCAGAGGGCAGGGCCAGCAGAGCTTTGGGTAGCCTGGGGCCTCGAAGCGTGGGGGAGGGGAGCACAGTGGTGGAAAGAAGTGTGGGCACAGGGTGGTGCACTTGTCCACTGTCCCTGAAGGCCTGTCACTTGTCCATGTGCTGCAGCAGCAGGTCCACAGCCTCCGCAAGGTTGTCCACGTACCCGTCAGCCTTCACTTCCGGATGATGCTCATCGCTAGGCCTGGAAGACAGGACTGTAGATTAGTGTAGTAGCATATGATCCATTTTTGTTATTACTGTACACTAGAGCCCAGGTAACATTATAAAGAAAAGATATTTGTGTAGTTCCATATTTTAGAGACTGAAAATCCCACATGAGTCCCTCACTTAGGCCTCGTGGAGAACAGAAGGACAATGTCATGGAGGGAGCGTGGTACAAGAGAGTGTTCAGGAGTCAGGCTAAAAACTCGCTACTAAGCAGGTGCTTCCTCTCAGTGCCTACAAGAACCACCCCTACTCCTCCTGAAAACAGTAACTCAGTGACCTTCTCCCAGACCCTAAGTCGTTCAAGGTCCCACCATGTCCCACATGATCACTGGGTACCAAATCTCCATCACACAAGCCCTTGGGGGAACAAACCACACTCAAACCTTTGCAGCCAGAGACCCTACAATGGCCTCCTGAAGCCACTGCCTGCTGGCCACAGTGAACCTTCCTCCCAGCATGTAGCATGGGCCTGGCTTTACCCTGAAGAAACCTCTGTGCTGTCTGCTTTGCCAGGCAGCCAGGGCTGTGGCTCCCACTGTGCCCTCCTCTGCAATCTCACTAGGGCACACACACACACTCCTGTCCACCACTCCACTGTCTGTGGTTAGAGTACTGACAATCAGAACTCTTCCCTTCCCTGATGCTCTGGAGTGCCATGTGCTGCCCAGTTCTTGGAGGCCACTGCTGCCTCACAGGGATGCCAGGGGCTCTTCCTGGCAAAGCTATTCTCTGACTGGGATGCTGAGGACTAGGACCTCGCCTAAGCCTTTACCCATTATCTGTCCACACTTGCAGTCTGGCTGGACCCTGAGCTGGTGCAGAAGCCTGGACACTCAATGAGGTTGAATCTTGAATTCAGAATGGACTCTTGAGCAGACAGCAAGACTGGGGAGGGGCAGGGTGGGCTCATCTTCACAGTCCTCTGAAGATGTGTGGGCCTCATCCCAGGGACCATGGGCAGTCTTGCCAGGGAAGTGAGTCAGAGTCTCGTCTTGGCCACCAGAAAGCCCCTTCCTTCCCGCTGTCCCCAGGCTCCATGGCTTCACGCTGCTAAGCAGTCAAGTGGGGTGTGGCAGGAGGAGGGCTAGCCTCTGCAAACCTCCCACTGCTAAGGGACATGTTGCTGGGATTACCCTAGGCCTGACTTACACATCCTTGGAACTGTGTCAACCGGCAGTAGACCCTCAAGCCTCCACCCAGCCTGAAGGAAGTGGTTCAGTTGTCTGAGAATAGCTAAAACCCATGTTGTCCTTTTCAGATAGTAGATTCTGACAATTCTAGAATACTAGCTTGGAGGTCACATCCTGGTTGGAAGGGGTTTTCCTGTAGCTGCCAAGGCCCTGAACTAGAAGGAACCAGAGGAGCCTCTCTCCACAGGGAGGGTTGAGAAGAATAGCCTGGCTCCACGTTCACAGGAGGAGGGTCTGTGCAGAGAAGGAAAGGAAACAGCCAGGATTTGAGGGTATGATGGGTAGCCAGAAGGTCAGGGAGTTTGTGAAAGGGTCCAAGGCCTGAGTTCAGCTTTTCATTGTGCTGGGGATGATGCAGGATATCTGTCTGCAGCAGCTCGCCCCAGCCCTCGGATCCTGTCTAGAAGTGGGGCAGAAGCAGCTTTGCCAGCCGTCACCTGGGTACTGTCTGGAATCTGGGGCTTAAGGGCTTACCTGGGAGAGGCCCTCTTCTCTCCCCGCACAGCAGCCTGTGGTAGGTCTCACAGAAGCTGCATGATCAGGTCAGCCTCCACCGTCATGGCTGCCATCCTACCCTCTGGTGGATTCCTCACAAGGGAGAGGGGGTAGTTTCTGGCCAGGCCATGATGGTTCCTTCCAGCTTGCCCCTGCCCCTGCACTGGATCCACTGGAATTCCCTTCAGTCTGGCCTCCTTCCCTCTCTCCTGCAGCCAGGGATGTTCCAGGATGCTCACCTGCTCTGGCCTCTCCCTTGTATAAACTGCCGAGTGTCTTAAATGCCCGCAGCACAGACCCTCAGCAGAGTTCCATCCCGCCCCGACCCCTCCACATGACAGTCACCAGCCTCAGACATTCCCCACACTTAGAGGCCATTGTCCATGCTAAGTTTTAGAATTCTTCAATCCACCCTTCCTCCCTTCCTTCTTGAGATGGTCTCACTTGGTAGCCCAGGTTGCCTTCAAACTTACAGCAATCCTCCTGCATCAACTGTTAACCACTGCCTTTCTTTAGAATGCTCAACCTCCTCCACCCCCAGACAGGGTTTCTCTGTGTAGCCCTGGCTGTACTGGAACTCACCCTGTAGACCAGCCTGACCTCAAACTCAGAGATCCGCCTGCCTTTTCCTGAAAGGCGTACACCACACCACCTGGCCTAGAATGCTCTTGAAATTTGCTCTATGGGAACTCCTACATACCCTTCAAGACTCCACTCACTGGAGTCCCTACTTCTGACTCTCACTGTCTACAGAGTGTGGTACTCTCTGAGCATACAGAGCTTGTCCCCTGTCCCACTATGACTGGACAACACCCTGCTTCTCCACCTGTGCTGGGTATGCTTCCTAGAGGAGGGGTGGAGTTGCTCACCCTCTTGTCCCCCGTGCAGGGTTGGCCCTCAGCATCACCCAGGAAGTAGCTACCACCCAGTGAATGAACAAAGGGCTTGGGAGGCAGGGTGCTGCCTGTCATTAGCTATTCCTCCCCCACACGCCCCAGGAGCTGAGTGCAGGGAAGGGCTGAGAAAGGACAGAAACAAGGCGGTTCTGTGCATGCAGCCCACGGGCCAGCTTCACAGCGATAGGCTTTGTACCCAGTGAAGGAAAATGGCACAGGGACCCAAGCAAAGAACTCCAGCAAGGACAGCCTCCCGCTACCTCCACCTCCAGGGCACACAGAGGGCAGGAGCCTGTCGAAGGCCTCCTCAGGGTCAGCACTGCCAGGGGATTCGCTCTTGCTTTCTTCCAGTTATTGCCTGCTCCCCAAGAGGCAGGGCAGGGCTCTCACGACTACAGGGAGGCATCCACTGCTTTGGACCAGTTGGGCTGGCTGCCCCTGGCTGAGGCTAGGTCCTGGGGCTGCCCAGGGACAGAGCATTCAGTGACCTGGGAACTGGCATGGGATAGCGATGCCAACTTTAGGCCACTGTGATGCAGCTGGAGGACAGAGGGTATCGCCTCATGGGGCCAGATGCAAAGGGCATTTTTACATCTGAATGTGGGTGGGGAAGGAATCTGAACTACCCGGGAGCCTGGAAACCAGAGACTGGCTCCCACAAAGGCCAGGAGGATGGGGCTGAGAGACCTACCTCCTCTGGTCTATAAATCCAAGCTGTTCTGGAAGCCAATAGGGGACACCTCTCTACTGGGCATGTATTCAAAGGCTTCCTGCTGTCTACCTGCTGGCTCAGAACACACACGGTCAAGTTCCCTGGGCTCCAGAGGAGCAGGCAAGAGGCCAGGTCATCTTAAACCCACCAGTAGCCAACCCCTGGCCTGTGCTGGGCTGCTGGCTGGTACCTGAGGGTCAGTGATCTCCCAGGAGTGTAGCTGGGTGGTTTGCATTGGACATAATTCTCAGGCAAATGTTCCTCTTCCTCTTGTTTTCTGTTATATAGTCCTAGGTTCTGGAGGTGGGTGGGGAAAGTGTGCCCAGAGTTGAGTGTTCCTGCCCTGTCCCTTGGGAAAACACTGGGTCAGACTGATTATGAACATACTTATGTGGACATCCTTCCCATGGAGCTCATGTCCTCATTCAGCTGAGGCCTCCCTGGTGTCCACTGCACTTAAGGCCTGGTGTCTGAGAGACATAAAAGGGATTTATTCCTGTCACAGCCCTTGGAGGGCTGGGCCTGCCTGTACCTGAGTTCACGGTACCTTCAACCTTGGGCACCAGCGCTTGCTCTTGTACCCTTGCCCAAAGCCTGTATCTCCAGCACTGTCCCTACCTGACACCTGCTAAAGCCACCATGGACAAGGCTCCATCAGGATTCTGCATTGGCCTGGAGCAATCTGAAGGTTGGCCACACATCAAGGATGAAGGCCATCACCCAGCTCTAAGCTCCAACAAGAGAGGCTGGCCAATGGCAGGCCTGGAAGAGTCTTCCTGAGGCCTCTACTGAGGTATCTTAGTCATTGCTCTATAGCTGTAGAGACACCATGGCCAAGCAGCACATAAAAGAAAGCATTTTGAGGCTGGAGAGATGGCTCAGTGGTTAAGAGCACTGACTACTCTTCCAGAGGTCCTGAGTTCAATTCCCAGCACCCACATGACAGCTCACAGCTGTCTGTAATTCTAGTTCCAGGGGACCCAACACCCATGGAGATAATAATTATACCAAGGGGCATAATTTTTTTTTAAAGAAAGCATTTAACTGGGGGCTTTCTTATAGTTTCAGAAGGTTAGTCCATGATCATTGTGGGAGAATTCCTACAGAGCTCTACCTGGTCTGGTTCCAGAGTGTTAGCACCCAGCCTTAATCTACCTTGCGTTTCTCTTGTTACCCTCCGTGTGAATCTCCTCTGAGAGTTTGGCTGAAGGTGCAAAGCCTATGCAAGTTTGGTGGAAGAGCCCGGGACAATGCAGGGTTTCTTCAGCTGTTACTTTGCACTTGGCACTGTCCCTTTGGGAAGCTTAGATGAGAGGTGTTGGGATGTGAAGATGAACTTGTTGAAGGGTGTAAACTGGAGAAGAGTAAAAGGGGTCTTTGCGGAGCTACAGCGGACTGGTCTTAGAGACGAACATTCGTGCAGCTGAAAAAGGCTGGAGGTGCCTCTGTCTCTTGAGTCCAGGGGCCCCGAGTGAAGCTACACCCACACCTGGTATACAACAGATCATCATGGTGGGAAGTATGGCGGCAGGCGTGCGGACATGGTGTGGAAATGGTAGCTGGAAGCCTACATCTATATTTTTTTTTTTTTTTGAGCTGAAGACCGAACCCAGGGCCTTGGGCTTGCTAGGCAAGCGCTCTACCACTGAGCTAAATCCCCAACCCAACCTACATCTATCTTATCAGCAAGATGGAGGAACAAACAGAGACTGGCCTGGCATGGGCTTTGGAAACCTCAAACCCCATCCCCAGTGACGTACCTCCTCCAACAAAAAGGCCACACCTCCTAATCCTTCCTAAAGAGTCCATCAACTGGAAGCCAAATGTTCAAATATGAGCCTGTGAGGGCCATTTTCATTCAGATCACTACATTAGGGCTGTGGCTCCCTGGCCACTAAAGGGGGTAGAGACATCGTCTATGGCTGGTACCTCCCTTGCAGTCAGAGTCCTAGTCAACACAGGTGACCAAAATGTGCCATCTCTTGGCAGCCCAACAGAGCAAAAATGTGGCCAGGATCTGGTCCAGTGTGCTGCCCGGTGCTCTGCCTATTTGGCTCTGAAGTGGGATCATCCCTTCCGCGGATAACCCCAGCAGAAGCGCAGTGCAAGTGGAAATGCCAACCAGCCCAACCCCCAACACCTGTGCTTCTCCACGGAAGAGGTGGGGCTGAGGAGGGGGGGCGGGGCTCCCAGCCAGCCCTTCGTGCAGTGCTGAGGAGCCCTGTCTCCCAACACTGTCCAGATGAGCTCCAGTTCCCACCCCCCTCCCAGGGCTCCAGCTGTTCTCACTCCACCTCCACCAGGGCAAAAACCCATCAGTCAGCATGTCAGCAGAGCTGGGGTGGGGTGGGGACCTGCGCCCCCAACTGAGACACACCCTTCCTGCATGTGGGCAGCATCTGTTGGGGGCTGGGCGTGCAGCCCAGAGGCAGGAGGGGGAGCATGTTGTCTGTTCTAGCCCCATGGCTTCCTGGGGTCCCTGGTGGTCTCAGCCCCATCGATAGCTGAAGACCAATGGTGGGGCAGGGATGATCTAACTAAAGTCCCCTGAGACAGACAGAGCCTCAGGGACCCAGAGCCCATTCCAAGATGATCAGTCCTCCAACTAGGAGAGATCAGAGGTCTCTCCTAGCAGGAGATGGTGCTTGTCAGCCCAGTTACAAGGGCACTGAGCTCTGATGGGTAAACTGAGGCAGGGAAAGGTGTTACCAGAGGTCTCACACATTTTCAAGAGCCAAAGACTCAGGCAAGGGTGCTGGCTGCTGATCGGGGTATGTGACATCCTGGCCTCTTGCCTGCTCCACTGGGCCCTAGGGATCTTGTGATTTCTGAGCCGACAGGTAGACAGCAGGAAACCCTGTTGTGTCTAGTGGAGGGGTGACCTTTATGGCCTTCAGAGCAACTTGGATTTATAGTCAGAGAAGGCAGGTCTCCCAGCCCCATTCTTCTGGCTTTTGTGGGAGCCAAGGCTGCTGGTGTCTTAGATTCCTCTTAACTCAGATCCTGAGGTACCCTTGGCTTCATTACCTCTGACCCTGTGACACTCAGAGCCCTGGGTTGTGGGGAGATGACTTGTCAGTCACCATGTAAGCTGCACTCTAGGTCATCGGGTCCTCCACCTGTGGGTGCAGTCCTTGCAGAACATCCCTGTGAGCTCTGCCTAGCACTCCATGCAACTGTGGCCAGTGTCTTCAGAGACAAGAAACAAGAAGAGCTCAGGAGTGGGGAAGGCCCAGAGCCCCCGCCGTAACAGCTTTGGGTTGGCAACATTTCAACCTAATCTAGATCAAGGCTCCTCTGGATGGCCCCTCTGGGAGTTGGTACTGAGCTTGGTGACCTCTGGCTAGCCCCCAATGTCTGGGGCAGGGGGACCTCTCCCCCTCTTCTACCTTCAGACCAAATCTCAGCTGAAAAGTGTTTGCAGCTTTGACCATGAGGTGAAGAGAGCCCATAGCTCACAAAAGCTGACAAGATGGAGGTCTGGAAGCCTCTAGGAAGGGCCACTGAGAGCAACTTAAGAGTCAACAGGACTAGAAACCAGGTCTAAGCAATGTCAGACCTGATGCACTGGATAGAGCAGGCAGCTGGCAGCAGAAACCGGGCAGGGATTTTGCAAAGGACACAGTTACCTACTGCCCAGGATCACCCTGTAGCCTGGCCTAGTCATAACTTAGTTCAACTGATGACACGTCTCAACCAGGACCCAGCCCATGGAGCCACCTGAACCTACTCCACACAGTGGACAGCTTCCAGGAAGGTTCCTGAATCCCCACAGATGGCAGCATATGGTGAGTGTGGGCAGAGCAGGAACCAGCTGTTGGTGTGATAGTTGTCTCCTAGGAGACCTCCTTGAAGTCCCTGGCCATGACTGGAGTATGAAAAAAGTCCTCAATCTGTGTGTCTACTGAAGATCTTTAGAGTTTCTGGTTGCTAACCACAGAGCCCTTCAAAACTAAAAGCCAGCCAGGTATGGTAGCACACACCTTTAATCCTAGCACTTGGGAGACAGAAGTGGGAGACAGAAGCAGGTAGATCTCTTTGTGTTTGAGGCCAGCTTGGTCGACATAGTGAGTTCTAGGCCAGTCAAGGCTGTATTTTATGAGACCTTGTCTCAAAACCCCAAAACAAACAAAACAAAAACTAGACGCTACAATCCAGCTTCTTGAGCAATTTGGTAGACCCAAGAGTGGACAGAGGCTGTGGGCAGCCATACAAGGAGACAAGGCAAGTGGCTCCTGTTTGTCCCACCCCCACCTGTCTCTAATTCTCATTCGTACGCCAGGCACCCTTCACTCAAGTGCATTTCCAACCTACCCATGTAAAACTTTGGCTGAGACTCAATCCCCGGGGAACACGCCACGTCCAGCAGGCAGTTTTCCTTGAAGCCTTCCTAGTCCTGGCCTCCTTTCTTAGGTACCCACTCTGTGTCCCTGGCACTCAAACTGAGTACCTTTCACTCTTCTATAATTGCATGGTATCAGTCATGGTCCTGCCCTGCCATCAGTGATCTACCTTCTCATAGGGACACAGGTGATCCTAGAAGGCTGGCTTTGACACCCACAAGTCCTTGGACAAATGGACATTCAGAGCCTTCTATTTGGTCTATGAAAGTGAGCTGAGAGGAGCTCCTCCCAAGGCTGCAGTGGGAAGTAAGGAGATGAAATGGATGGGATGGGGTGTGCCCACAGCAAGTGCTGGACCTAGGTAGATATGCTGGATGGAGAGAATAGACGGTGGGGCCCAAAGTAGGAGCTTGATCCCGGATAGAAGACTGATGAAGGCCTGCTGCACTGGGTGGCTAATCAAATGTGCCTCTGCTGCCTGTTGTCTCTCAGCTGGCTCCAGCCAGAGTGGGCAGGAATAGCTTCCAAGCCTTTTGGTAACTCACACTGGACCAGCAGGACAGACTGTAGCCAGGTCTTGAGGTCAACATATTTCAGCGGAAAGCATTTTCCTTAATAGGCTCTCAAGGAACCATGAAGCTGGTTACATCAGGGGCTAAGGGTCGCAAGGGTGCGATGCAGTTTCTAAGTAAGCCCCTGGCAGCAGATACTCAGGGCCTGCAAAGAGGGGCCTATGTCAGGGGACAGGTAACAAGGGACTCTGGATTTCCCCTAAGACAGAAAGGGCAGCAACTAATACCTCTTAGATCCCTAAGCCAATGAGAAGTGCTGTTCACAAAGTCATTTGTGAAAGTCTATCCCAGCCACTTTGTGCGTCAGGGACCTGGTAAGAGGACTTGCCCCACACAGCTCCTCTGTCTCCACAGCAGTTAGTGGAAGAGGCACCACTGCTTCATTGTACAGCTGACAAACCAAGGTTTAGAAAGGGTAAGTGGCCTGCCCAGGGTCACAGAGCTGGTGTTGAGAAGTTGGTTTGGCCGGGCGGTGGCGGCGCACGCCTTTAATCCCAGCACTCGGGAGGCAGCGAGGCAGGCGGATCTCTGTGAGTTCGAGGCCAGCCTGGGCTACAGAGTGAGTTCCAGGACAGGCGCAAAGCTACACAGAGAAACCCTGTCTCAAACAAAACAAAACAAAACAAACAAACAAAAACAAGAGAGAGAGAGAGAGAGAGAGAGAGAGAGAGAGAGAGAGAGAGAGAGAGATTGAGGTTGGTTTGGAAACATATGTAGCCTGGTCTAGATCCCATGGGGATCCAGGGCTGAACTGTCAGGTGATGGACAACGGTCACTTGAAGGCCGGCAAAGGCAGGCCTGTTTGGGGCTGGCAGCTGGCTTGGGACAGAGGAACCTCTAACCGCTGTTCATGTTTTGATGAAAACATGGTAAGCACCTGGCATGTGTGTTTGGAGTTAAACAAGTTGGCCCCACCCCTAGCCGCGTGCAACAGCTGAGTCCCTGAGAGATCTGTACCCACAACACCGGGGGCCCGGGGCCAGGGTCCACACACTCGGGGTCTCTCAGTAAAGCCACTCTGCCCTCTCAAGCTGGCTTCCTGGCCCCTAAGCTCCAAGTCTTCATGGGGTGCCAGGAAAGCAAGGGCTTAGAGAGGGGGCATCCTTGCGGGTCTTGCAGTTGGCTGGCATCACTGAATCTTGTCACTTGAGGACCTAGTGCCACGGGCAGAGCTCAGTGACTGAGCCAGGGATCCTCTTAGCAGGCCAAAGAGAGGCTACCAGGGGCTTGGCACCCTGGGAGAGGGGACTAATACTCCTGAAAACAACTTGCCCAGAGTACCAGGTGGCAGGGTGGTGCTTCCACTTGGCACCTCTGTCCCAATCTCTCTGCTCCCAGTGAGCACCCCCCCTCCCTTCAGAGTGTTTGCTGCTGGTGAGCAGGCTGCTCCCTGGAGTTCCTGTTCCATGCAAGTGTGACCTGAGCTTAGAAACTGGCTTCCTGACCTCATGGCTCTCCAGGGACTTCTGGTGGAGCAGTCTCTGCTGCCATCACCCCTGCTCCACTGACAAGTATTGAACAGGGAATCCAGATGCCCAGAGTACCTGAGGAGGACACAGGCCACAGGAGCCACTAGGCAATATAGGCAATAGCATGCTCCAAAAGCCTAGGCCAAACCCCACCCTGAGCAGCTGCCCCTCTGAAGCGCATTAGTACAGGAATAGCTAAGGATGCCTATGAGTGATAGGCTGAGACAGCATTAGATAGCAGGACAGACTGCCTGTGACTCTACCCTACCCAGGGGCAGGAGGGCTCACCCTGCTCATTCCAGATGCATCAGCATCTCTGATGGAGAGAGACACTGACCTGAGTATTCGGATCCATGGAAGGCCTGGGTATTTCTGCTAAGAGTTAATTCTAAAGCAACATGGAGTTTGGTCTGTGGCAAGTTCTCGGTAAATCCTTGCTGAATTAAAAGACAAACGCTCTAAGGAATTGCAAGGAGGTTTAGAGCAGCTGTGCACTGCAGTCCACAGTAAAGAGAATACTCCCGTGCAGGAAAGTAAGTCCAGTGTGGTGTATCTGCTTGGTAGATACTACATAACTCTGAAGAGGAATCAGGATGTGTAGACAAGAGTTAAATATTATAGGACCACAGTTACAACGATTGGGAAATTAACAATTGTCCCAGTGAGGCCATTGTGAAGGCACACTTAAGCTCCTCACATGATGAGGACAACAGTGATTCTGTTCTGCACTGCCACTTCTCCCCAGAACCAGGATCAGGCTGCAGAGTGATGAGGTTGAGGATGAGGATGATGATGATGGAGAAGGTGGTGGTGAGGATGATGACGACGACGGCGACAATGATGATGATGATTTGAGACAGGGTCTTACTATGTAACCTTAGCCTAGAGCTTACTATGTAGACCAGGCTGGCCTCAAACTCACAGAGATCTGCCTGCCCCTATCTCCTGGGTGCTAGGCTTCAAGGTGTGTGCTACCACACTTAGCAAGTTTATTCTTTCGCCTCAACCAGGACCAGGGCAGTCCCTTCTGAACCTGTGGCTTGACATCTATGGGAGGAACAAGACTGGCTAGTGCTGGCCCTGAGGGCAAAGACTTGCCTGGGTACAACAGATGCCATGTGCTCTGCAGACCACATCCAACTGTTGCAGACTCGGCCGGGCCGGGCAACCTTGAGCCGGGGATAGATCAAGTACACAATGTAAAAATATCTGACTTGTGACCAAAGGGGTTGGCGACCCACAGGTTGAGAACTTTAGAGCTTTAGCGGCTTTGGGTCAAAGAGCCAGCATGGGGGGACACGGATCTCAGCATAGCCCTGGTGCTGGAAATAACCAGAGGGAGAAAAATCTATCAAGCCCCCAACCCTGACAGGGCCTCTATGGTGCAGCCCCCTGGCTTCCAAGTGAGGAACCTGAGGCCAAGAGAGGGCAGATACTGTTGAAGACTGTACCTGAGGTCAGAGCCAGCCACCCTTGGGCACATGAGCCTCTCTGCCACCCCTAGGTGAGTGCCTGAATAGGAAAGGTGCCCTCTATCCCTTCCCCAGCTACTCTCCTGTACACATGGGAGGCTGGGCAGAGCAGTGCAGTTTACCTTCATGCCTCTGTACAGATGAGAAAATTGAAACCACCCCAGAGGGACCAGGGAGGAGGCCAGCACCCTACCCATATTTACTTAACACCTCCTGTACCGGGCTCCCCGAAAAGCTAACTAAACCACCTCCTTAATCACAGGCCAGAAAAGCCAGCTCATAAATCAGCGGAGCTGTAGGGTGAGGGGCCATTCAGCTTGGGCTGGGAAGCCAGCCTGCCTGAGGTGGTGTGCCCCACACTGGGCCAATTGTGTCCATGGGGGACCCTGTCCAAGCTACCGGGGCTCCTGGCGGGCTGCCTGGACGGCTCCTGGACAGAATCTTGTTTTCTCTAGTTTTCATCCCTGACCAGGAGGCTGAGCTGCTCTGAGGAGCCGTTTATTCAATGTAGCTTTGCCCCTCAAAGGCCTGCCTGCCATCCCACTGTGCCTAGGAAGCCAGAGGCCAGGCCAATGGAGGCTGAGATCTCCCATCACCCGCTGCTTGCTGTGAGTGGACAGCAGCAACAGCAGGACTCAGTGACCCTCAGAAGGGTACCGGGGTGGGGTGGGGTGGGGAAGTAGACTGCACGAAGGTTTGGTGACAACAGGCTGGAGAGTCTAGGCTGAGCTTTTTCCTGAGTTTGGAGAAGGCCCCAGAGATTAGCTTCTGCTTATCTGTCTCTGCGGCTCCCCGCCATTGGAAGCCCCTCATTAGCTTTCAGTTTGGTGTATTAGGAATCAGCTCTGCTGAGCTATGAGGATGTGCAGGGCTTGTGGGGGCTGGTGACAAGGGGAATGGGACACTTTGGTTAGAGTGACTTGGGGGCGATCACTGGGAAGCAGGCCTGAGGTGCGGGGGGGGGGGGGGGGGGGGGGGTGAACCTCCCGTTCTAGCTCTTCCTAGGTGAGGAATGGTCACACCATCTCTCATCCACTCTGGGCCTGCTCTCTGTCAGTCAGGTCCTGAGCACACTAGCCTCTGAGGCTTTCTGCTGTGGGGTTAACATCCCACAGGGCTTGTTTCCGCTCCCTGCCCACTTGACTTCCTGACTCATTTAATTTGCTTATTCTCCTCTATAAATGTGTTTGTCTCGGGTGCATTCACTGGTAGGGTGGAGGGAGGGGGGAGCACACACCTGGGGTTGTCTTAAATTGTCCCTAAATGAAGTTAGTTCCTCAGAGGGGAAACCTTAGTGTCTAATTGCCTCCAGGGACTCTTGGGAAGGGCTGTTAGCCCAAGAACAGAGGTGGGTGGTGGAACCCCCATGGACGCAGACAAAAATTCATGCCAGTATTGAAGTGGGAGGCAGCTGATCGGGGTGAAGAGGGAAGCTGTAGCACTGAGTGGCCATTAGGCAGAAGAGTGGAGAGTCTCCAGTCAAGGACGGAGGTAGCACCTGAAGAAACTGTAAACCTATCTAACTAGCTGTTGCTGGAGAGGTCATGGACCTAGAACAGAACCTACTTCTGCCATTGTCTTTTTTTTTTTTTTTAATGTGGAGCTGAGGATAGAACCCAGGGCCTTGCGCTTGCTAGGTAAGCGCTCTACCACTGAGCTAAATCCTCAACCCATTGACTTAAACCTGTGTACTTCTTAACTGTATTCTAAATGCTCATCCTTCTGCCCGCAGGGAACTATAGCTCTCACCCCTCATCAAAGAAGCTTCCTTTTGCAGCAGATGGAAACAATTACAGAGAGCCACCAGGGTCAAAATGCCTATTTAGGCAACCATTGCGTGCCCAGACTCAACTGATACATCTCAATGCAATCCCTATACCCAAGACTCAGGGAACATCACGTGAGAGTGGGCAGAAAGACTGTAAGAGCCGGAGGACCAGAGCATCTACTGCTAGATAGTGTCTAGAGATGACAGCAAAGCTGTACCTACAAAGTCTCAACAATATAGTTACCTACACAGGACCTGTATAACGACAGCACCAGTTGACTGGTGAGGGGAATTTCACAAGACTCTACCCCTAGATGAAGAGCTAAAGGCAATCAATGGTTCAGAAACAAAGGATCAGTCCCCCCCATCCCATGAGTCCCTCTGATGGGCTATCCAATCCCAAGTGGTCAGCCCTAAACACATACAGAAGAGCAACACTAAGTGACCAGTAGGCTGTGTGTGAGTGTAACAATAATAACTATAGAAAAAGAGGTCATGAGTTTGAAAAGGAAAGGGAGATGGTGGGAGGAAACGGAGGAGGGAAGGGGTGGAAATGATGTAAATACGGTACTCATGTATGAAATTCCCTCCCCCAAATTTAAATAAGAGAAAGTAGAAGGCTGCAGAGACGGCCCAATGAGTAAAAGTACAGCCCGAGATTGAATCCCTAGGACCTGTGAGAAAATGCAGGGCATGGCTGCGCTCCACTGTTGGAGGGTGGTGACAGGCAGATCCTAGCCAAGCAGCATGTTTCAGGTTCAGTGAGAGACCCGTCTTAGTGGAATAAGGTGGAAAGTGATGGAGGAAGACCTCAGCATCCTCTGGCCTGTGCATGCCCATTCACAAACACACATACACATGAAGGAAGAAAGGGAGGGAGGAAGGGACACGGAGGGAAGGAGTAAGGACGGAGGGAGAGAAAGAGAGAGGGAGGGAGGGAGGGAGGGAGGGAGGGAGGAACAGGGAGGGAGGAAGGGAGGGAGAGAGAGAGAGAGAAAGAAGAAGGAAAGAAACCAAGAGAAGATGAACCCAGAGCAGGTGGAGGCAGGAACCGGAAAGGTGCCCGCACGCCCCAGCTGCTCCCGCGTCTTCAGCAAGTCCTTCTCCTCTTAGTAACCCACGGTCCACAGACCAGATAGCTTCCTGTGCTGTTTAGAGCCTGGAGCTTACAGAAGAGCCTCTGGACAGCACAGGTAGGAGGGACAGCTGGAGTAGGAGCCAAGCCCTCCGGGTCTCTCCCCCTAGGGGGCGGTTAATAGAGTCCCCAGCTTATACCAGCAAATGAGCTCCAGCTCTGCAGCACCTAGAGAGACACACTTCACCATGCACTGGGCTGGGCCTTAACTTTTCAATTATTCCCACAAAACACTCAAGATGTATTTATGGGTCCCCCCAGTAAGTGTCATGCATGCTAGCATTTCAATTCTCTCTTGGACCCCAACTGCCCATGTTGACACATCCAGACCCCCAAGCAGTACTGAGGTACCCTCTATTCTGCAAACTCCTCCCCAACCACTTGGGAGGACTACTCTGCCTCTGTCTGTGCTCCCTACACAGAGACGCACGCGGAAACAAGATTTCCTGGGTTTGGGACTGGTGGAAAAATCTTAGAAAAAAACAAACAAAAAAACGATGACCTCAGACCTTTTCTGTCTTGGGCAAGGAGCCTACTTCCTGCAAGGAGGCCAGAGGCTGTCTACCTCCCCAGCCCCTTGCCTTGCCTTGCTGAGCCCAGCCAGGGCTGGGAATGCACCCTGCTCCTCTATTAGCTGGCTGTGTGAGGCTCTTTGCCTTACGGAAAAGGACACATGTTCTGGAAGGGCCATACCTTCTCTCAGATACAGAGCCTGAAGTGACATCGCTGGGCATGGGACTTTCTACTGTCTCTTCACATAGTGTCCAGCCCACTGTGGGGCTGGGGGATAGATGAATGCCTGGCCTCCTGAAGTGACTGCCTTGGGGACATGAGTTTAGCCCCTGCACAGAGGCAGGTATTGGTGGTGGTGGTGGTGGTGGTGGTGGTGGTGGTGGTGGTGGTACTATGGATGTTTCAAGCAAGGAAACCAAGTCCCCTAATGGGACTGCAGAATAGTCACTGGGCTGACTGGGGTCATTCACCATGACCAACACCAAAACTAGACCTTGGCTGGGAATTCTGGGTTGGCAGAGTTCTCGTGTCTGGGTTAGGAGAAAGCCTCCCCTGACCATGCCCTTTCTATACCCATCTTCAAAAGAAAAATGGCTGTCTCCAAACCATTGGGTGGAGTGGGCATATTCATGCATGGATGTGTTGTTAACAGAGCTAGGCTTCTATGACATCACAGGCAATAAAGACATCGAGCTGCAGCACAGCCCACAAGGTCCCGGGGCTTTCCTATGGGTGCGTGGGGAGGATACCTTCCTCCACAGGCCCCGGACAAAGGCAAAGCCAAGTGTTTGTTCTGCAACCCTAAAACGTGCCCCATCTTCCTGCTGCTGGTGGATGGGGGAGGGGCAGTAGGGAACAGAAGAGAGAGGGAGGGAGCCAGAGTACAAATGAATGAATGCTGTTAACATTACTCTTTGGAAAGAATGACAGATTCAAAACCTGCAATGCCGGTCAACACCTCTATTTTTCTAAGCAGGGGAGGTGGGGGGGGGGTACATAGAAAGCTTTCCTGAAAGGACTTGGCCTTGAAGTATGAAGTCAAACAACTGGAATTGGCAGGCAGGCAGCTCTGGATTCCACCAGCCCGAAAAACTGTGGCCCAGTGGCAGGTCAGGCTGAGGTACAATGTAGCTATTCATAGTGCAGCTGGGTAGGGGCCTTCGAGTGTGAGAGGCCATGGCACCAGGGACCCCAGGGGTCTGATCCAGAGCCAACTGTAGCTCTGTGGCTGTGGGTATCCCCACAGAGGCCAACGGGACAGTTTGAGGGCAGACAGGACAAAGTCCTGCTCTGAGCCACTAGCAAACATATCAAGGAGACACCTGAGAACAGAGATTTAGGCCATCAATCATGGCAGTCGAGCTGGATGGGGCTCCCGTGCCATGACCTCCCTGAGCCTGCAGGGCTGCTCTCTGCTCTCCCTCAAGAACACAACCCTACCTTCCCCTGTGGACCTGCCATGGGCTCCCTGCGGTCACAGCCACATCACCTTGTGAGAGTCAAGTTTACATGTATGCTTCGACTCCAGCCCACAGCCGAAGCTTCTGTGCTTAGAAGAGACAAGAAGCTGGCATTTGGGATACATGCTGGAAGAGGGACAGAAGTCCCATCTGTTTTGTGGTAAATGACCTCCAGGAACAGGCGCCATCTTTAATCTCTGAGTTGTTGGGTGCAGAAAGATCTGTGCTTCTACATGGAGTGTCTGCCTCATGGTGGCAGGAACAAGGTTTGAAGTCTGGCCAGAGCTGTTTAGCACACTAGTCTGTAAGGGTGACAAGCCTGTTCTCTCGTTGTTCCAGAAAGGGCACCATGAGATCACGGCAGGGCCCTCCTCAGTTGTTCTGCAGCACAATTTATGTCCAGTCCACGCTTCTAAATAACCGGCCCAGCTGATCAGGAGGGGGACATCCAGGTTTTCTAACCACTCACTGCTTTCCCTTCCTCAGCCACAGCCCCGGCAGAGGATGGTCAGCGCTGCCGGTGAGCTTCTCACTCTACTCAGGATCAGTGAGGAAGCCGACACGGTGACCACAGGACAGGACTCATCTCTCAGAAGCCAGCCTTAGGGAGCTGTGTCCTAAGCTGCAGCCACAGCTGTCCCTACAGAGCGAGGTCCTCAAACACAGGCCTGTTTGTGTGAACAGTTGTAGACATATCTGTCTAAAGGCACGGGAAGCTTCTCCAAAGAGGAAGGCTTATTGTCTTCCGGCCTTCACAGACACTGCCAAGGTGCTGACAGGGGGCCCCTGCTGACCCCTCTAGGTTCAGGCTGGAGGAGTGACAGTTGGCATGAATGATGAGTGCCAACTGTAATGGGCTCTGGCTTGAGCTGGGCCACCGGTACTTTGCAGATACCCAGTACTCAAATGCAATATTGGGAGAGCCCAGGAGCCAGAGGTCAGGAATGCAGGTCCAGTTTGGGATAAAAGCTCCCACCTCCAGACCCATGTGATCTCCCCAGGTTGGTCTTGAGACAGCTGGCTTCCCTTTTGAGGTGGAGGTTACCCCAGAACCTTCCGGAAAGCCGTGGAGTCCCAGGTGTGTCCCGTGGTGGTATTGGGGCTTTTCTGCTCCTTATCGATTTATGCAGCCCATTGGGGCTCCCTTTCGAACTCATGCTTACTCTGTGTTTTGCAGAGACTGGATGCAACAATCTCCTCTCTGAGTGGCACCTGGGCATCTAAGCCAGGGCCTGCAGCTGCACAGCTAGCCCCACCCACCTGGAGATGCAATTAGCTGATGCAGCTTTTTTTTTTTTTTTTTTTTTTTGTTGTTAGTTTGGTTTTTGTTTTTGAGACAGGCTGGCCTGGAACTCCTGACCGTCTGTTTCAGCCTCCTAAACTGCTGGACTTACAGACAGCGACCATTACTCCAAGCTATTGTCCTCTCTGGCCCTCAATGGCTGAGACTAAAGGAGTGTCTCATGCTTGAACCCATTTCACCCCAGAACCCCAGAACATCATCAGACCACATCTTCCTCGTTAGCACACACGGCAGTGGGTCACGTACTGTAGTACCAGTCAGCAAGGGCCAATTGCATGCGTCCCCCCCCCCCCCCCCCCCCCCATCCTGTGTGTGTCGTCCCCCCCCCCCCTTCCACACTTGGTGAGAGAGTGACCAGGTGCTGCAGCTGGAAAGCAGGGCAGAGAGGCACCAACACCTCAGGAAAAAGCAGCAGGATGACAGGTTAGCTCCCCTCCCCAAGCCCAGAACTGGCTGATACACTTCAGGCATGGCGCCACTTCCATCTGATAGCCCCCAACTTCCTCTTAGTGGTTAAGAAGGCTCCACATGACAGTGACTTATAAGTATGTGCTCACACGTAATTGTGCCTGAGCCCACAGAGGCAAAGAAAGCCAACATCCAAGACAATAATAATAAAATAGGGTAACTTAATCCAGGGAAGGCCTCTTTAAGGGAGCAAACCTTTTCAACTAAAAGGTTAATTAATTAATTTCTTTTTTGAGACAGGGTCTCATTTGGTAGTGCGGGCTGGCTACTGAGAGCTGGGATTACAGGTGTGCACTGTGCCCAGGTTTGCAAACTTTGAATTTAGGAAAAATTTTGAGCCATTAAAATCTTCTGGCACACTGTGCCTACCAAGCCTGTAGGCTTCTGCAGACCTTCCCCCTGCCTGCCCGAGAGCCTGCCCTTCCCCCCAAGACTACAATCTCAGCCTCTCTACAAACACAAGTTAAAGTGATGCTGCTGCTAGATCCCATGTTGCCAGGCAAACTCTATCCTTGGGACAGAACTCTGTCCACAGGTCAAGTAGGGCCATTCTATGTCTCTCCCCATGAATCTAGGGGGCCCTTGGGGGTGGCTCACCTCTTATTTGTAACCGACCATGACTCACATCTGATGAAGTTTGGGGACAAGGCCCATTTATTTCCCCTAATTCTGCCCCCACACCAGGAAGGAGGATCCCAGGATCACTTCCGGTCTCTGTCCACTTACTCCACCAGGGAGGATTGGCTTATCTCACAGATGTCCCCTCCTTCTCTACGCATCATGTACACAGATACCTGGGAAAGTAGCCCCAAGTGTAGGAGGGGCAGGACCTGTGTGACTAACTTGCTACCTTAGCCATGAGTAATATGGCTCAGGGGGTAAATAAAGGCTTGTCACAAAGCCTGACAACCAGAGTTTGATCCCTAGGACTCACATGACAAAGGAGAACCCACTCCTGCACACTGTCCTCTAACTGCCTCATGTGCACTGGCACACATGGACCCCCTCCCCCAAACCAATAAATACACTTCAAAATTATTCTGTCTCTTTTAAAAAGAAACACATCAAATGGAGTTTCAAGTCCACGTATAACCACATCACAAATAATAAAATGGGGGCTGGAGAGAGAGCTCAGTGAGTAGGAGCACTTGAATCCCCAGCACCCACTTTAAAAGCTAGATGTAGCTGTGCCACCTGTGACCTCAGCGCTGTGGGGTGGAGAAAGGGCTCAATAGGACTTGTTGGATGCCAGCATAGCTCCAGGTTCAGTGAGAGAGCTTGTCTCAAGAGGAATAAGGTGGAGAGTGGAGGTGCAGGGCACCTGATGTCCTTCTCTGCCGTCTGCCCTTGCACACACAGGCATGTGCACATATCCACACACTACACACACACACACACACACACACACACACAAATGGAAAATTTTAAAGTAGCAAAATAGGGCTGGAGAGATGGCTCAGAGGTTAAGAGCACTGAATGTTCTTCCAGAGGTCCTGAGTTCAATTCCCAGCACCCACATGGTGGCTCACAACCATCTGTAATGAGATCTGGCGCCCTCTTCTGTATACATAATAAATAAATAAATCTTTAAGAAAAAATAGCAAAATAGCACATGGGGAGGGACACCCAGACCCTTTCCCCCTTCTGCCCCTCCCCGTGAGAACACAGGGAGGGGCGCCATCTTGAAAGCAGAGAACAAGCCTCAGGAGACACTGGATCTGGCAGCACTGATATTTTACCTGCCTCCAGAACTGAGGAGACTTATTTCTCCTTCATAAACTGTTCAGTCTTGGGTATTTTGTGATGGCAACTCAGTCCAAGACATCCCCCAACTCAAGCTAGATTCAATACAATTCCAGCTGAACTCACAGACACCGACAACTTGATTCTAAAATTCACACAAAATTGGGAAAAAGAACAAAGCAGGAAGACTCATGCTCACCAACCTCAAAACCAACCACAAAGCAACAGCGACTGTGCAGTGTGGTGCTGGTACCGGCACAGACAAACCATTTACATAAGGCCAACTGGTTTATTACTATTATTGTGTATGTGCGCGCATGTGCACAGTGCAACGTCTCTGCCCACGGTATAGCATGGTTTTTTTTTTTTAGACGTCATTTTCTTTTGTGGTATGTCTTTATATACATGAAATGTGTAATGAGACAGGACGAAAGCTTGGAGCCCAGAATACAAACTGTGGGGCAGCAGTCTATTGAAATACGACGGTGTCGCTTTGGCCTCTTTCCTGGCTGTGTTGAAATGCTGATTTCAAGGTGTGCCAGGCGTAGAGATGAATAGGTGCTTATGTGCAGTCTTCCCCGGTTGGCGCCGTGTGAATACAACTAAGGACGATTGGCTGGTGCTCAGGGAAGTACTGCGTTCCTCTCCCCAGAAGCTGTCTGCTGGAGTGACTCACATTTGCCAGAGCTGGGGTAGCAGGAGAAGAGGGTAGTAGACCAGCTCCTTGGCATGACGGGATGGGGTGGGGAGGTTAGGAGAGAGAACACGGCCAGTCTTGCCCATCCCCTTGCCTACCCTACTGTAGGAGACCCTCTGCTGACACTGACAGTGACCAGAACAGCCCTGGGGGCAGGGTGGGGGTAAGGTCCCTCGGGCACATTAGCTTCAAGTGTCCAGTATTTCCCACTGATTACCCACAGAAGCCTCTGCCCGAGTGACCCTCTCCTGGGAGCCTTCTTGGTCCACACCATGCCTCTGGCATCTTGAGGGTGACAATACCAGCACCCGGGCAGCACCTAGTGGTGCTAACAATTCTTAAGGCCCACAACCGAAGTGCAGTGCCCCAGTGAGCGCTGTTGGGCACCAGGCCACACAGGCGCGGCTCCGGCCTCATTTAGGGAAAGCTTCTCTTCTAAGCAGATCCTTCTGGTCTGTTGCACCAGGTTCCTGGGACACAAGTCACAGATCACAGAAGTAGGGTGAAGTAGACTTAGGTCTGTCTTTCCCGATGGCTCTGCTGTCCTGCAGCTCCCTCAGTCCCCAGGGCCATCAGAGTTGCCTGACTGTGACTCCTGGTAACCGTCTAGGGCCTGCAGAACCCCTGCC
The DNA here is from genome assembly GCF_903995425.1 of Onychomys torridus. NCBI lineage: Eukaryota > Metazoa > Chordata > Mammalia > Rodentia > Cricetidae > Onychomys > Onychomys torridus. The sequence goes on along the minus strand of NC_050443.1, from coordinate 110,493,960 downwards.
CAAGGTGGGTTCCCGTGCCTAGCACAGTGCCTGGTACCTGAAGCATTCATTCCTCAACCATGCTGAACAATGCCTTGAGCTCTGCTCATCTGTCAGGTGGGGCTTACAGCACCACCCCCAAGAGGTTCCTAGGATGTTTTCTGATGCCCCTGGGGCCTGGGTGGGTAGAGGTGGTAACCTGACTTAGGCCAGGAGGTCAGTGGAACCTGGAAGTCTGGCTGAAAGGAGGAAGAGTAACTTGGGCATGGGCTGACCTCCTGCCTCAAGGCTTAGAGGCCAAGTTCTGAGCAGATGCCACTCTGGTGAGGCCTTTGGGCTTCTACTGGGCACTGGCCATCTTCTGGCCTCCAGGAGGGGGTCTGTGGGACTGTGGAAAAAGCAGATGGGTGAGAGCCATGTAGCCTATTCCTGGAGTCCCGATGACATCTGTCACCCCTCACCAGGGCAGCCAGGGGTTCTCCATTTTGTCCAGCAGTGACTGAAAAGGCCTGGGCCCATCTTAGGGAGCCCAGCACCTGGGGCCAATCACCACACACAGACTAATAAGTACAGGGGTGGTGTGGAGCAGGGCAGTATGCTGGGAGAGGGAGAGACACCATCCTAAGGAAATGCCTTCACTGAAAAGGAGGCAGGGAGTTCTATGTGTATATACACACATGTGGTTCATCTTCATGTATATGTACACACACGTGAGTAATGAGGTAAGACCTAGTCCCACTTGACCACACAGTGATGGTGACAGTTACTGGTGACAGGACACCTGGTCTTTCTGCCTGCCTTGGGGCCTCAGAAGCCTAGGGGCCCTGGAATGAGCTCTGGAGAGTGTCACATGACCATTTATGAAGCTAATTACTATTTCCCTGGAACAATAAAATCTCAGGGTGGGTTCATTCCAGATGTACAGAAAAGACTAGCTGGTGGACAGGGCTGATGGGTGGACAAGGGGTGAGAGGTGCTGCCTATGTCCAGCAGGCTGGGCTAGTTTTCATCCAGGGGACACAGTCTGAGGCTGCCCCCGACTGGGATGGTTGAGATCAAGAGACCCATCCAGTTCTCCAGGCACAGCAAAGACACCCTCCCCACCCCCCCACCTCTACACACACACACACACACACACACACACACACACACACACACACACACCACTCTGTCCTGCAGCTATGTCTTCTTTATGGACCCAAACTGGGGAGAGTAATGGTTCCTTCTGCCCAGGTACTAAATAAGGCAGTCAATGCCCAGCGGCTGGTACTCAGTAGATATGATATTTAGTTTCTTTCTTTTCCTTTCTTTCCTTTTTTGGTTTTTCGAGACAGGGTTTCTCTGTGTAGCTTTGCGCTTTTCCTGGAACTCGCTCTGTAGCCCAGGCTGGCCTCGAACTCACAGAGATCTGCCTGCCTCTGCCTCCCAGTGCTGGGATTAAAGGCCTGTGCCACCACCGCCCGGCAGATACTTGGTTTCTTTATCTACAAGATGCAAAGCCTAGGCCTAGATCTGCTTAATCTTAGCCACCCTTACAGGGTGAAACACCCTGGGACTAGCACACTGAGACTCGGCTGTGGTGGGTGTCCTCACTCTAGCCGGGCACAAGCTGATGGAGTGGAGTCAGAAATCTGGAAGGATGGGACAGCAAGGGAGTTGGGAAGACAGGCCTCCATCAGTGATAGCCTCCTCCTCCTCCAGGGTAGATCCCACACTTGGATCCCCAAACCTTGGTCCAGCCCCATTGCACCTCCAATCTTTTGCTTGTCCCCTGCCCAGGGAGGAAAGACTTTTGTGTGGGCAGGTACAGTGGGGGCTCCTGAGGTCCCTGCACCCCTGGAGGTCTGGGGTAGAATGTGGAAGCAGACAATGGAAGAGGCCTGAAGTAGGATTTAGGGGACTTAAGGGGTCTGGGCATAGACCACAGGGGAAGCCTGGGGTAGAATCTGGGGAGCTGGGGGACGGCCATGTGGGAGGCCTGGGGGAGGGTTTGGTACCTGGGGCTGGGCTGAGGAGGCTGGACTCTTCCCATGTGCCCCTCAACTCTCTGCTGCCTCACACCTCACACTGGCGCCTTATGCTCTGCCAGCTCCTAACATTTGTTTCTTTAACTTTCTGGAAAAGCTGTGATTTCCCTGCTGTTCTGCCAGATGCTTTTTTTTTTTTCTTCTTTCATATGTGTGCTACATCAAGCACATGAAGTCATCCTTCTTAGCCAGCAACAGAACCCTGGGTGTGCAGGGAATGAGTGGTTACGAAAACCAGGCCTGAATGCTCCGGACACGGTGAAAATGACCAGCCCTGGCCAGGACCCATGCTTTCCTCTGGCATGCACTTTGGTTTCACAGATCAATGACTGTGCAGATTTGGCGGAGGGCCTTTGGGGAGCGGGTAGGTGGCGGGCCACCAAAGTGTTCAGCGTGGCAAAGCCACTGTCTCTGCTCAGCCTGGAGTCCCAGCTATCCACCATCTCACCAACCCTGCTCGCCCCCACACCCAGGCTGCACGCATGCGTGCTTCTGTCCTTCCTTCCATCCGCCTCCCCTTTCACCTCGGTTCAGCTCTGCATACCTGAGGCTAGCTGTTTCCCGAGCCTCAGGCTGATTCTCCTGTCTCCACCTCCCACCTCACCCTAGGAATGCTGGGATTACAGATGGGTGCATGCCACCTCTTTCTGTGAATTTTTGGGGTCTGAGGCTTGTGAGGCAAGTGTTCTTAACCGCTGAGCCATCTTCCCATCCTTGGCAGGTTCTTATGTACATATTTTACTCACTCATCCACATGCCTGGCACCTTTGGGGGGCCAGGGAGCAGAGGAACAGGACCTGAGTCTGAGAGAGTAACGGAACAGGGATACAGATGCCCCAAGTGAAATGGGTGTCAGTGTGCTCAAGGGGGCTGGGGTAGGGCGAGGGCTGAGGGGAGAGATGAGACAGCTGTGGGTGAGGGAACAAACAGGAGATTAAGTAAGACTGGCTAACCTGAGCCCTGGCCAGAGGCTGTGGTAATGCCTGGGACTCACAGGGGCCGCCCTCCCCCGTAAGAGGTCTTAGCCATGGTATGAGGTATAGCAAATGACTAAGGGGCTGGGCAGTGGTGGCGCACACCTCTGATCCCAGCACTTGGGAGGGAAAGGCAGGCAGAGCACTGTGAGTTCAAGGCCAGCCTGTTCTACCGAGTGAGTTCCAGGACAGCCAGGGCTATGCAGAGAAACCCTGTCTTGAAAATCCAAACAAACTGAGTGAACTGTCTAGAAGCACTAGTTCTCAACCTTCCTGATGCTGCAGCCCCTTATATAGTTCCTTATATTGTGGTGACCCCCAACCATAAAATTATTTTCTTTGTTACTGTTATAAATTGTAATATAAATATCTGGTATTTCTGATGGTCTTTGGTGACCCCTGTGAAAGGGTCATTCGACCCCAGAGGGGTTGTGACCCACAGGTTGAGAACCACTGATCTAGGAGGTTGGGAACAGATGCCTACACGGAAGAGGGCATGGTAATCCCAACTGTTTCGTCACGTTCATGCTGAAGGCCAGACCCACTTTGAGTGTTTGGGTACATGCTCTAGACATGTTGTGTTGGACCAAAATTGAGCATTATGGGAGATAGCGTCCCCCTTCTTCAACTCCTCTCAAGTGTGGGATGCTGCCTGTCATCACAAGGCCCAAGTGTATCTGCCAGCATCCTTCACCACAAACTTTCTGCTTCCCTCCACTTGTAATGGCTGGATACTTGGCCGTGGGGCAGGTGTCTTGAAAGGTTACACGCATACTTCATTGCAGTTTAAATCTCAGAGGGCTCTGCGGCGGGTAAGGGGATAGTCAAAGCTTCCTGGACTTAGGCTAGGGGCTAGCTGGAGACAGAAGTCACAGACAGAAGCACAGCATGGCTGGGCTTACGGGAGACAGAGGAGGACGGTGGGCCCAGGCCAAGCAGCCGGGAGCCCAAGCTATGGGAGGCCAGGTGGTGAGAGGGGACTGAAGGGTTGCATTATGACGTGCCGGAAGGCAGCAGGCGGACTAGGAAGCCCCTCTCAAGATGATACCCCTCCCTCAACTCCATGCCCTGCCCAGAGCCACCATGTGATCTTACCCTCCGGTTACTGTGCCACACATCCTCTTTAGCCCCAATCAGCTACTTCCTCCTCCAGGGCCAACCCAGATACCCGGTGCAATGTGACGACCACTCCCCTCTGAGCCTGGCATACCTGTGTGGTTTATGAGTCTCTGTGGACTTGGTCTGATGGTCACAGCCCCCAAACCTAGCAAGCTGTAAATAGGACAGGACACTTGGTGGAGATAACGTCAGGCTGAATAGGAAGTATGAGATTCAAGCAGCCTGGGCTGAGGGTCTCCCTCTGGGGTACAACCTCAGGCAGTGGATGAGCCCTGTGCTTGTCTGGGGACCTGCTGTTGGCATGTTGCTGCTCCTGGGCCCAGCAAGCCTACTCCCCTGATCCTCCTGCTCGCCTGCCAAGGCTGCGTGCTGAGAGCCTGTGTGGCAATCAGATATGTGGCAGGCGGGTCTCATCTGCTTGTCTTTCCGGTTTCATACAAACGCACACAGACAGCACACGCTATTGGGGGGAAGATGGGACACACACCATAGGGGCACCAGGACTGGGTCTCCGATCCCCTGAAAGTGGTCGCCACTGTACTGGGTGCAGGGCCTGAGACTGGCATGCCCACCAGTGACAGCTGCAGGGCAGTGTGGTAGGTAGCTTCCTGGGGCCTGTGTACCTGGAGGCTGTGAGGATGGCTCTGTGTTTCCCAGGTATGGCATATAAACCAGAACCTTGTAGGAGTCTCAAGCTGGGGAAGCCACTGTTTGAGGATGAGAATCTCCTGGGTCAGGAATGGCTAGGGGAAATGCTAGTCTCAATGTCTAATTCTACAGAAAGGGGTGTGGGAACTGCGAGTGTAGCGCAGCTGACGACAGAGGATGTGCCCAGCATGCTCAAAGCCCTGGGTGCCATCCCCAGCACTGCATAAACCAGGAGTGGTGACGCACTCCTAGTATTTCAGAAGTCGGGAAGTGGAGGCAGGAGGATCAGAATTTCAAGGCCAGCCTGGGCTACATGAGACCCTGTCTCCAAAAAAGGGGAGAAGGGCTGTCCCAGTGACCTGGATCCCAGTGTACTACCTTGGCTTGGTGACAAGAGGCCAGTGAAGGTGGGAATGCCATGATCCTTGCTCGCTCTGTGGAACGACACGGCCCTCCTTTTCTTGGAAGCAATAAGGAAAAGGGTCAAGAACTGAACGGCACATCTGCCTCCAGCGGCCCAGCAATCCCACTTCAGGGAACCTGGTTCTGACAAATGATGATCAAAGCACACAAAAACGTTTGCAGTGAAGCCCAAGCAAAAGATGTCAGCTCCCTGGGTAGGACACATGTAGCAGGGCACGTGAGAGGTGAGCAGGCAACTAGGAAGAGGCGTGATGGGATTATTGAATATTTAGGGAACCTTCTAGAAATCCAGAGTTACTCCTGGGCATAGTCGTGCACACACCTTTAATCCCAGCACTTGGGATGCAGAGGCAGGTGGATCTTTGTGAGTTTAGACCAGCCTGGTCTATAGAGTGAGTTCCAAGACAGCCAGAGCTGCATAGTGAGAACTTGTCTCAAAAAACAAACAAACAAACAAACAAACAACCCCCCCAAAACAATAATAATCATAATGGTAATGACAGAAAGTTATAACGAGCATAGCCTGCTATGACAGGGCATATCTCTAATCCAGCACTCAGGAGCGGGTTACCGGAGGCTCACACAGTGTGGCTATCTAGTGACTGCTGCCTAGGAGGGAATAGGTTCCCAAATATACCACAAGAACATGATAAGGCCACTCTGTGAGCTATGTGCCACTGATCTGTTAACATTTTCTTCCAATAGCTCCCTGAAAGAACATGCCTCCAGAGGGGTCATTTAGCCCAGGCTACCAAAGGTTCACATTAGGCATGTTGCTTTTGGCTGGCTCATGAGGGGAAGTGGATAGATGTAATTTTCCTTATATATTCTTGCCTGTGCGCATGTATGCGTGTGTGCATGTGCATATGTGTTCACCAAAGGTTGATGCTTAATAAATTGTTCTTCCATCTGATTTTTTTTTTTTTTTTTTGGTTGAGACAGAGTCTCTCACTGAACCTGGAGCTCACTGATTGGCAAGACTTGCTGGCAAGTCCCAGGGATCCTCCTGCCTCTCTGCCTCTGCCTCTGCCTCCCCAGAGCTGGGATCACCGGTCTGTGCTGCTGCACTTGTGGTCCTTTGACTGGGGGATCCACACTCAGGTTCTCAGGCTCACACAGAAAGCATTTTACTGACCAGACCATGCCCCCAGCCCCTCTCCCCAGATAGTCTTATCCAGTCTTTAAAGATGGCTGCCCAAGCTGGTCACAGTGACAATCCTAGCACTCGGAAAATGAAGGGGGAAAAAAGTGCCAGTTAATGCATGACAGAACTTACAGAAGAACATTCCAGATCACCATTCCAAACAGGTCCACAAGTCTCTATCAGTATACTACTGAAGCAAGCAGTGGAGGACTGCACAGTGATATGTGTGAATGATCCTGGTCTCCATACCACAAGTGGGGAGAATCTATGAACTCAGTGTAGTCAAGGAAGTTAGACCTCTGTGGATACGGCGCAGATGAGAGAGAGCCCCCTAGCATGCATGGAACCTTGAGTACCACCCACATCACTACACAAACTCACCCCAGTACTGAGGAGGTAGAGGCAGGAGGATCAGGGTTTTTGAGGCCATCCACCGATACAACATAAGTTGGAGTCTAGCCTAAGCTACAGGAAACCTGTCTCAAAAAGCAAAGAAAAACAACAAAAACAGAAACAAACAAATAAACAGACTGCAAAGTACCAATAATACAGTGCTCCCTGTGGGGGAAGTATGGGATGTAGTTACCCCAAGGAGAAGCAGGGATCTTGAAAAAGCAGGCCATGTCCTGCTCTTTCAACTGGGGCCAGTGACAGGGTTGTGTTTGACTCTGTCAAGACACACCAACTAAGCTGGGCATGGTGGCACATGCCTTTAGTCCCAGCACTCGGGAGGCAGAGGCAGAGGCAGGTGGATCTCTGTGAGTTCAAGGCCAGCCTGGTCTATATAGTGAGTTCTAAGGCAGTCAGGACTGTTACAGAGAGAAACCCTGTCTCAACAAAAACGAAAAAGATGCACCAACCAGAGCCAGGTGTGGTGGCTTACATCTGTATACAGCGCTCGGGAGACTGAGGTTGGAGAATAGAGTCGGAAGCCAGTCAGGGCTACAGAGTGAGATTCTATCTGGAACGAAGGCGAAAGGCAGACTGTACCCTCATGCTACTTGCTTTCCAGTAAAGGTAATTTACAGAAGAAATGCAGCTACTTAACATGTGCGTCAGAGCCAGTCACAACCAACAGCTGTTTGTATGTGGGTGTGGGCATGTGAGCATTGTGTGCACTTGTGGACTTACATAAGTGCATGCCTAAATGTCTGCTTGTATACCATGTGGACTCACGGGCACCTGGGTAGACACGTGATGGTGTGTGCGTGCAGCGAATAACGACTCAGTTTAGCAGAGGTGATCATAAGTGACAGCCAGCAATGTAAGAGGTCAACTGTCCCTTGTCAATAGTTCTGTCCGCTGTTAAACCCAGGTGTTGTTTTGTGGTCAGCTGGGGACCTTCGTGATCTACAAAAGACCAGAAAGGTCATTTTTGCTGACACTCATTATGTACAAGCATTGTTCTATGCTGGGTGTTAGGCCAAGCACGAGGTCTGTATTTCCTGTTCTCTTCCTTATGCCCATCTATAAATGGAGGAGACCCAGGCCAGGAGGGGACAGCTGAAGGCTGAGCTGGGATTGGATGGCCCAGGTTCTTTGGCTAGTCTGAGAGCCGCCAGCATTCCCTGGATTGACCTGTTCTCTCTTATTTAGCAATCCTTATCTTGCCAGACCTCTGGCTATAAGACAATGAAGAACCTCGGGGATCTTCAAGTCTTCTTTCGGAACAACCAAAACAAATACAATCAGCAATACAGAGACTGGGACAAGAGGCTGGGGTAGAGAGAAGACAGTGCTACAGGGGCCCATGCCTTCTGGCACCCATAGACCAAGGTACAAGTCCCAGCTCGGAGTCTATAGAGTCCTAGGGAAATGCCTTCAACCTGATCTGCACTGCTCTCAGCAGGAGCCTGGGACACAAGGCCAACAGAGAGCTCTGCCTGGGGCTGAGGGTTCCAGCCCCTGGCCAGTACCATCTGAAGGAGTGCTGAGGGGGTCCACTCCCTGACCAGCACCATCTGGAGTGCTGAGGGGTTACAGGCTCTGGCTGCCTACCTGGGTACTTCTCTAGACCTGTATCTACAGTGAAGAAATACACCTCTGGCCTGGGAAATACACTGCTTCTCACCAGTGTGGGAAAAACACTGCAATATGGTTGAGATAAATTCTTTTTTTTTTTTTTTTTAATTTTATGTATATGAGTGCTCTATCTGCCCTTACACCTTTGTGCCAGAAGAGGGCATCATATCTCACTAGAGATGGTTGTGAGTCACCATATGGTTGCTGGGAATAGAACTCAGGACCTCTGGAAGAGAGCCTAGTGCTCTTAACCACTGAGCCATCCCTCCAGCCCCTGAGATAAATTCTAAACAAAGATTTATTTATTATGCATACAGTGCTCTGCCTGCATGTATGTCTACAGGCCAGAAGAGGGCACCAGATGTCATTACATATGGCTGTAAGCCACCATGTGGTTGCTAGGAATTGAACTCAGAACCTCTGGAAGAGCAGTCAGTGATCTTTACCACTGTGCCATCTCTCTAGCCCCCTAAACAGACCTCTTGATAGCTGCTCACCAGACTCTGCCTCCTTCATCTAAGTGAGGAACTCAGTTGCCCACCTTATGTGAGCAAGTCCTGCAGGGGTCCTAGCAACCCTGCACAGAAGAGCCCACTAAGCAGGTCTGTACTGTTCCTGTACAGTGCTGCCCGTTTTGACACACTCGCCAACTTTCATAGTAAAACTGTTTCCCAAGCTGTGAATGAACCATGACTATGCATACCTGGGAAGAGATATATCCAATACCACCATGCTGCTCCCCACACCCTCGGGCCTACCAACAGTCAGTCACCCACGCAGACAAAAGCAAGAATGCTTCCCTGGTCTCTCAGCTTAGTGGCCTCTGAGGGGGAACAAGAAAGTAGCTTGTGTCCCAGGGAGACAAGGGCAACCCCTGCCGAGGGTAAGTTCCTTCAGGGACATGGCCGTCCTGAGCAGGCTGTTCATATGGAGAAGGTGCCAAGAACTAGAGAATACTTAGTATCGCAAAAGTCTTGAGGATCTGTTCCCTTAGGGTAAGAGGAGAAGGTGCGTCTGGGATGCCAGGCCAGACTGGGAATCTCTGTGCTCAGCCACACCTGTTCCTGGGCCTCTCGCTGAGATACCAGAGGGTGGCATGACAACCGCCCACAACAAACACCTCACAGCTGCCAAGGCTGGAGCTCCAGGCCACCCAGGGACAGCAAGGGCCTCTGGAGCCCAGTAACCCAGGCCATCCAAGGACAGCAGGGGTCACCCTCGGCTTTGTTGCCTTGGTTTTCTTGGCTTCTGAAGGCGAAGAGGTTCTCTCCTTTGCTCTTGGAACCACATCATGTCAGCTGGAGCTGGGAGTTAGCAGCCATGGTCCCGGCTGCTTGCCATCCTCCTTAGCTACCTCCAGACCTTCAGCGAGGTCTGGGCATACTGAAACAATGAGAGGGATGCTCCAACCTGGGTGTGCCTGACAAGCCGTGACCCCCATCCCCTTTCTTTCGTCACTGGTACTGTTGGCATTGCTAGGCAGCCCACTGCCTCAGCCTCCTCAGTACTGGGATTACAGGTACCCACCACCAAACCTGGTAACACTGGATCCTAAGTCCCCAAAGGACACAAGGTCAGAGTGACGTTCTGGAGTCTGGATACCGATTTTAGAATAGTGCCCTGAACTAAACTAGAACCCTTAATAAACCCCTCAGCAGGGACACACAGATGGTTGTGTTTGGGGTGATTATGGCTCATGCAGAGAGTCCCAAGGTGCCTGTATTCTTTTTGAAAACAAATTTTTAAAGAAAAAGAAGTCATGAATTTAAGAGTGAGCAAGGGGGGTGGCTAACATAGGAGAGGCTGGAGGAAGAAAAGAGGAGCGAGAAAACAATGTAATTATATTTTAATTTCAAAAAAATAAATAAAATACCTAAAAGGTTATTTTTCATTTATTGGGTAGTGTATGTGCCATAGCACCCATGCCCAGGGTGTGTGTATGGAGGTCCGAGGACAACTTTTGAAAATTGGTTCTCTCCTTCTACTGTGTAGTTCCGGGGGATATAGCCTCGGGTGTTGGGCTTGGCAGCTGTCCAAGCTGTCTCACTGACCCCAGGGTCTCCATTTTTATTTTTTAATGCCTCTATTGGCTTAAAAAAACAATAAACAAACAAACAAACAAACAAAAGACACTAATTTATGAGCCTTGGTGTGAAGGTGTCAGATTCCCTGGAATTAGGGTTACAAGCAGTTGTGAATTGCCATGTGGGTGCTGGGAACTGAACCCGGGTCCTCTAAAAGAATAGCCAGGGCTCTTAACCGCTAAGCCATCCCTCCAGCCCCTGTGGTCTTCATTCTTTTATAGACTCCCACTGAAAGATGACGAGGAGGGAGGATGGCTCTCACTTCTGCAGGCAGATAAAGAACAAGCAGGCAGACAAACGAAACCCTCCAGTGTGACCAAAAGGCAATCTCGAAGGTGGAAATTCCCCACCTACATGCTTGCTAGCCTGCCACAGGCTGTGGAAAGTGAAGTCTGCTTGGAGGAAGTCCCTAGAGTCTCAGGAGGGCCTCCCTTGTTGTCGCTCACGGAGTGCAGAGCACTACAGACTGGTGGAATAGGGAGGGCACAGACCACACTGCAGGGTGGCTGCGCTGCTGTCGGGCCAGTGCGGTCTCATGACAGCTGCAGCCTCTCTCTCAAGTGCTCTCTGGTCTAGTGCCTGATGGGAGGACAGGCTGGAACGGGACGTGTCAAGGGAAGTCAGGGCAGAGCTCAGCAGTGCAGCAGTCACGAGTTCTCCCACAGCCTGGCAGGTCAGGCCCTCCAGCCCGGAGCAGCTGCCAAATGGCTTTCCAGGCCCTTGTACACCCGACCAATTCTCTGAGAATGGCCAGGTGGCTTCCTTTCTCAGTATCCAACCTTTTCCTTAATAAACAATAATGTAACTATAGCAAACTTTGGAATTAAGGACAGGAAGAAAACTCTCCATGATTTCATAGTCCTGGGCATGCATACCTCCCAACCCAGAATCACTCCACCTCCCCCTGGGGAGGCAGGGCTTACATCCAGCATTCACTCCTAGCAGATACTCCATAGATGTCTGTGGGAAGGATGCTGATGTCCATGTCCAAACAGACAGACGGGTGACCCTAAGCCTCTTTCTCTGCTACTCTGGGACTCCCTCCCCATGAAGCAAGCTTCCCGTCTGTCATTGGCATCTACCCTCAGGCTACTGAAGCCATTTCCCTGGGTTGCTACATGTGAGGGTTCCTTTCCTCCTTGATACACTGCCAGTAAACTTCTCCAGAGACGTGTAGATTCACATGGAGTTGTAAGAAATCGAAGTGACTCAGTTTCCCCTAATAGCAGTGTCTCGCAAAACTACACAGCACTCCCAAAGCTGGCATGCCGACCTCACTCCAGCGGAAATACTTCCATCACCACCAGAGTTCTTTGGGCGGTTTGTCTGTTTACGTGGTTGGTTTTTTGAGTCACATCTTATTTATTTGTTCCTTTCTTGCATTTGAAGTTCTCTCTGATGGCATCTTAGCCTGAGACTCTCTGCCACCATCCTTCACAACACAACTGCAACCAACCACTTTACAAGATTTCTCGCCGGGCGGTGGTAGTGCACACCTTTAATCCCAGCACTCGGGAGGCAGAGCCAGGATCTCTGATCTCTGTGAGTTCAAGGCCAATCTGGTCTACAGAGCGAGATTCAGGACAGGCACCAAAACTACACAGAGAAACCCTGTCTCAAAAAACCAAAAAAAAAAAAAAACCCAAAAAACAAAAAAACCAAAACAAGATTTCTCCCTGTGATCTGCTTCACAGAGGCCCATGCCCCCAGTTTCTTGTTATCAACCTTAACCAGGCTCACTTGGTGCTTAGCACGAAGGGTCTTTCCATCAACTTGTATACGTAGGCTCACCATGACTGGGTGCAGGTATACAAAGATGGGCTTGGTGCTGGTCTAAGGGTCTAACAGCTTCTCAAATTCATGCTAGGCCGACACATAGAACCCACTGTCTACGAAATCCAGAGCTGGCAATATACATCCCAAGCAGATGCCCTTGGGGACAATGCAGGGGACAGTGAGTGCCAGCCCTCTAAGAACCAGTCTCCCAGGCCCATGGCCCACTCCAGATTGCCGAGAACACCCTCCAGGACCCATTCATGACCCTCTGTGAAATAGTTCGAGCCTGGTGCCCTTCCACTAGCCTCCCCCACCCCCACCCCCACTGCTGCCTTCGTGGGTGGCCTTTAAATCAACACAGCTTGGGTTACGACCTGGCTGGGAGGGTGTGAGTCCTCGGGAAGCTGGTCAGGTCCCTGGCTGGAAGCCTGGGGCCCACAGCGAAGGGAGTAGAGGACAAGATGCAGCTGGAGTCAACCGCATACAGTCCCAGCAGGTGCACCTGGATCCCACCCAGCCTCCTTCAGCACTAGGTCAGTATTGCTCAAGGGCCAAAGGGCAACTTCTAGAGTCCATGGAGATCTGTGAGCACTCCAGCGTCCAGACTCCACTTCGGATGGCTCCAGCCTGCTGGACGGAAGCCGCCCTGCTGAAGTACTCCTCATGGCTCTCTGGTTTTTCAAGTCCTCTCAAGTCCTTTCTTCTCTTTCAGCCCAAGATGTGGACACCTTGCCCTCTGAAACCATGGCTGACTGCCTTTCAGAGGTGAAGCCAGTTAGACGCCTGTACTCAGAGTCGTCTGTGGAGAGCACAGCAAGGGGCAGAGAGGAGGAAGGGCCAGGCCTGGCCATGGGGCTGTCCAGGCCCAGGAAGTTGGCCAAGATTTTATTTGTAATTTCTTTTGTTTCCTGGGTTAAGGACCTACAAGTCCAAGCAAAAGGGTCGAGAAAGAACTGAGTGGCTTGACATTCTCACCAAACGTCATCCCAAAGAGTGCCAGGTGGGGAGGTGGTCGGCAGAGGATGCTGGCTGGCTGGCTGTCACCATAAAGTTCCTACTCTGGCTAATCCATCTTTCTCTGGCAAAACCTCCGATAGCCCCATGCTCAACATCAGGGCCCAGGAGAGAAAATGAAAACACTAAAGGCTTGCTCGATGATACAGATGGGCATTAGGCCCATTCTGTGAGACGCTGGGCAGGCTGTGGGGTGTGGGGACATGGCAAATGTCACTTGCCTACTGGTGCTGCCTCTATGACTTCTACCCAGTCATTTCTTACAAGCCTTCCAAAAAGTTCTGCTTCTGAACTAGACATAGTAAGCCTATGCCTTCCTAGGAGACGGTGTGGCTTTCACCAGTCAGGTAAGTAGGACTTTGGTGACCACACTGGACACACTCTACCATGCACTTGCTGAGGTGTCTAGTCTCCTGGCAGAAAGTGGCTAAGTGGGGAACTGAACCTCGGTCTGTGCTGAGCCCACAGAGCCTCACCATTTTGCATCATGACTGAAATGCAGTTGGCCATTTATGTGCACCGACCACCACTCTCACGTGCCTGAAATTAATTTGCCGGTGTCTGCGGTCACAGGATCTGATTGGCTCAGAGAACAAAAAAGAGGCGTCCTCTCCAGGGAATAAATAAGCCACAGATTCTGTGTTCCATCTCTGATGAAATGCAGATTTCTCATTAAGAGAAAGCCTGCATCTAAAAACACAATAAAGGCTGAGAAAGGAAATGAATGTGCAATTTATAGAGGGAAAAAGGTCTCATCAGCCATCAAAGATGACTCCATTTCCCCCATCAAGGAAGGCCTGCTCTTAAAATGACAGCACTGTGCCTTGGCAGTATTTGTTGGCATGGATATTAAGAAGTAAGATGCCCATCATACAGATAAGGTAAGCAACTGGAGGGCAAATTCTGCAGAAATTCAAATTTTAGAATACTGTACACCCTCTGACACAATGATTTCCTCTGTAAGAATTTATCCTAATGCAGAAATCGCAAGTAAGTGCAGGGTCACAGAATGCCCATGGTGGCCCTGTCTACAGTAAGGGTTGGTGTCAGGCATGGCGGCTCATGCCCATCATCTCAGTGCTTGGGAGGCTGAGGCAGAAGAATTGCCATGAGTTCAAGATCATTCTGGACTACAAAATGGGTTTCAGGGCAGCCTGAGCTACAGAATGAGACCAAACAAGCAAACCAAAGAGTCACAAACAACTGTATCATCCGATAATAACCATAAAAGGCTAGCTATAGTGTGTCCGCACAAAGGAGTTGGATGTAACCACTAATGTGGCCATGCAGGAGAAGGCATTGTGGTGATAGGCTCAATGATGTAGAGGGGTGTCCTTCACCCATCACTGGTAAGACTGTTTCTAGACACAGAGCACATGCTCTGACCTCATTTTCAAACAGAGCACAGAGCTTGCCATGTGCCCTAGCAGGCAAGCAGGTGTGGGGTGGGCAGCAGATGCTATCAGAAACCACCAGCCATGAGCTGGTGGGCTGGTCAATACTTTTTTTCTTTGAGTTTTCCTAAGATTCTCAACAGCGAATCTAAGTACACGCTTGGGAGCCAGCCTGCCTGACTTTAAAATATCACCCCTTCTACCCCAGAGTAGTGGCCTCTGGGTGACTGAGGGACAAAATGAGTGGCTGCAAACACTGAACAAATTCTGGGTATTAGGGGCAAGCCAGCCATATGTCGTCGGCGTACAAATACAGTCAAGGATTCTACTGATCCCTAAACAAGTGATGTGCCCACGTCTGGGACTTAGTGTACGGAGCCAGAGAACCTACACATGGAAATAGCTCAGGGCAGAGCTAGACCCAGAACTCCAGAGCTCTTCGGTGTCGGCAGACTGGAGAGGTGGGGGCACTTTTATTGTGTTTGCAGAGGACCCAGGTTCCGTTCTCAAAACTCATAGAAGGGCTCATAACTGCTTTAAACTCCACTTTCAGGGGGTCTGCCATCCCCTAGCCTAGCCTCCACAGGCTTCTGCACATGGTGTACATAAATTCATACGCACACACACATTTCAAAAACTTTTAAATAAAAGAGAAACTGCTCATTTTTACAGTTGGCTTTTTTTTTTTTTCTTTCAAGACAGGGTTTCTCTGTGTAGCTTGGCACCTTTCCTGGAACTCACTCTGTAGACCAGGCTGGCCTCGAACTCACAGAGATCCACCTGTCTCTGCCTCCCGAGTATTGGGATTAAAGGCGTGCGCCACCACCGCCTGGCCCTACAGTTTTATTTTTTAAATGAGGCTGATGGTCATGACAGAAAGATTCTCTAGCCTTAAAGAAAGTAGAAAAGGGGATCAAATATGTCCACAGATGGTATTAGGGTGCTGGATGCCAGGCAGTGCAGAAACCTAGTGAGGCTATCCCTTCTGGGGCCCTGTGCAGGAAAAAGGAGCCCCTGCCACACCTACCTCTGTTGGGAATCCCAGCATTCCTAGGTGGCAGAGGTAAGATGGAGATGGGAGTATCATACATTCTCTGAGGCACAGACTCAGCAGGGTTCTGGGCAGGGAGCACATCAGGGCTCGGTGAGGCGGCTTCTCTGTGGTGCCCTCCCTTCCTGGGCAGGCTCTCTGTGGAACAGCTGTGCCGGGAAGGCCCACAGACCACCATAGGGTCCCGGGGCAGGGTTTCCAGACTGTGGTCCTTCCCCTGGACTAGCTAGCCATCTCCTCCCGCCTCGTCTGGGCCCTGCAGCCTTGCCCTGCGTCTCATCCCCTGCCATCCCCATCCTCACTCAGCCTCACATGGCTCACTTAGGAAGAAAACCGAGTGGGGTTCCCTGGAGAAGCAAGGGTTATAGTGAGGCAAGAAAGCCTAGGTT
Source organism: Onychomys torridus (assembly GCF_903995425.1). Classification (NCBI taxonomy): domain Eukaryota; kingdom Metazoa; phylum Chordata; class Mammalia; order Rodentia; family Cricetidae; genus Onychomys; species Onychomys torridus. Next base: position 110,477,916 of record NC_050443.1, on the reverse strand, counting down.
CAAATCCTGGCCCAGTCACACCTTCTGAACAAAGTCTGAACGATAGATAACTTAGCCTCTCTGGACTTGTTTTCTCACACCTGCAAGGCCAGCTGCATTACCGTTGCATTGGAGCGTGGTATCTGTCATGCGGGTTTGCCATCTTCTTCAATGTCGGTGCACCCCTCACATAGACTCAAGCTCCCCTCTGTACCCTGTCCTAACCCTCCACCACAGGAACCTGCTTCTAGCTGGAAATTTCTCAGAGTTGCAAAGCTCTGAAATAATACCCCGATGCCTAGAAATGAAAGTGTGGAAATGATGACAGGAGAGGGCCCACCAAGGGACTCCAGACACAGAGACGCCAGCAAGACACCAGCACCAGGAACTGCCTACCTGGCCCTGCCCCTGCCCCTGCTTGACCCTGCCCTCCTGGTCATTGTAGATGGCAAGAACAGTAGGGACAATACTTGGTGCTTATTGTGCACAAGGCTCTACACTAAGCGATTAATGCCCACTGCTTTTTATCTTCACATCCCCATTATGTAGTCTAAAAGAGGTCACCAAACTACCAGCACCCAGGAGGCCCAAGCCAATAACCCCTCCCCAAATCCTTCTGCACACAGGCCTGAAGTGTTCTCCTTCCACACTAGAACTGCTCACACAGGAGCCAAAGGACGCTGCCTGGAGAGTACCTTGGGCCCAGAGGACATGTTTCGAGGACAGTGGCAATTCCTACCCCTCCTCAATCAGGATAGCTGCTGTGATCTTTTCAATGCAGGGGCCTGGGTTACCTGGGCTTTTCTGCTCTCCCAGATGGGGTGGGGGCTGACAGAGGACCTCTGCATGGCTCTTAGCTGTGGTGGTACTTTGCCCTGCTGTTATGATGCTTGGGTTTTCTGGAAGCCCCTTCTTACCCTCCTCTGCTCAGGGCAGAAGCCATGTGCAGCGGGCAGTGAGGGGCTAGCGTAGGTCTAGGTCATCCTGGAAGCTCTGGAGCCTGGGGAGGCTCCACATTCCCCAGATGAGAACTCTGCTTTGGGTTTGAGGGACTTGTACATTTGTTTCTCCCAAATGCCCTTTGTTATGGGAATCTAATTGACCAGGAAATAAGGCACAGGATCCTGCTTCCTACAGTTACCACTACCTTGGTGGGGACCTGCTTCCGAACCCCAGGGGTGGTAACAGCAGGTGCTGACCCCTCCCCATAGGGGGACCCAGAAGGCCCCAATGTGCAGAATAAAGAATGCTTAGCGGCGCTCATTATCAGCTTGGAAGGCCAGCTTAGAGGATAGCCCGTAATTGCAAGGGTTTTGTAAATGTTAATTACGGTTGCCTTCATTAGCTCCAAACCCATTGATCTATGGATTATATTAGGTTTATAAGTGTAATTACCTTAACAGGCATATGGATTACAATTATGCTCTACTTAAACCCCAAATGTATAGCATATAAATTAGCCAAGGGACCATTCCGATTCCTCAGGGTCACACTGCTGAAATGCTGGCTCTTTGGGGCTTTATTCTGAAGGCTGCTCCCTGCTATACAGGCAGAGGGTCTTTGAAATTGGGAGGGAGGAAGAAGAACAGAACACATGTCTCTGGAAGCCCAAGCCAGCTGGTTGCTGTGAGCCCTGGATTCTTACCTCTCCCCAGGAAACACTGTGTGTGTGTGTGTGTGTGTGTGTGTGTGTGTGTGTGTGTGTGTGTGTGTCCCTGTCCATCCATGTGCATGCCTCCAGCCCTACCCCACATGTAACCTCAGGTGTTATCCTCAGTGTGCTTCTACCTTGGTTTGAGAAGTCTCTCATTGGTCCCTAACTCCCCAATGGCTCGGCTGGAAGTCCTGTGAAACCCAGGGATCTGCCTCTCTGCCTCCCCATTGTTGGAATTACAAGCATACACTGCCATGCCCTGTTGCTTGTGGTTTTTTTTTTTTTTTTTTTTTTGAGCTGAGGATCGAACCCAGAGCCTTGTGCTTGCTGGGCAAGCGCTCTACCACTGAGCTAAACCCCCAACCCTTGTTTGTGTTTTAATGTGGTTTCTGGAGACTGAATTCAGGTCCTCGTGTTTGCATGGCAAGCTCTTTACCCACTGAGCCACCTCCCCAGATCCCCTCAAGCCCTTCTGCACCCACTGGCGGTCACACCCACATCCCGGTCTCTCTGGTCTAGCCTCACTCCCACTCTATTCTGGCACCCCCCTTCCAGGCTCCTGGGGACGGTCCTCTCAGGCTACACGCAGCCCTCTCCTGCGTGTCCTTCTCTCTTTATAGGGCCACTGGAGTTGAGGCTGGTGGGGTGCACAGGTAGAACTCACGTGATGGGATGTCATGGAGGGATCAGAGATGGATGAGATCAAGCTGGGGCAGAGCACAGTCTCTGGAGCAGAGAGAGATGTTTTTAACAGACTGAGTAGAAGTACTGTGGCCTCTGTGTCCCCATGAGCTGGGCTAGTCTCCAGAAAAGAAAAGTCACAGAGACAAGCACATGGTCAGGGCCTCTCTACCTTAGCTTCTGGGGTCAGAGGTAAGAGTCCAGGGTTCAGGGGGTGACCAGCTGACCTGGGCTTTCAGAAACATGCAGTCCCCTCTCACCTGGCCTCACTACTAAGATACAGTCAATATGTCCAAAGGCCCCGTGGCTGCCTGCTGTGTTTTATACACGTGCCAGGTTGTGCTACATGGCCCTGGACTCTCAGAGGCTACCCCATAGCCCTTCTACCTGCCACAGGTAGTCCAGCCCTCCCCTGAACTGTGGGGCTGGCTGCCTTGGCCCTACGTGTTACCCTTCTGTCTCCCATCTATATCTGCCTATCAGAGCAGAGGGCCTGGTGCTCAGGGTGCCCTGCCCTTCTGTCCTCCATGGCACCCCACTTCAAAGTGGGTTAATGGTATTCACCAATACGCCCATCGGGAGAGAAAGCCATCTTTGCCTGGCGGGCTGTGAATTAATGGACTGTGGTGTGTCCCTATCTCTTTGAGAGATGGGGCTCCTAGGCTGTCCTCACTGGGGAGGGCCATGAAGTCCTAGCTAGCTCTTAACCCACCCAAAGCAGCCTCCCTTGCTGGCTCCTGCCACCTGGACCTCTGCGGTCATTCCCCAGTCAGCATTCCCCACATAGCCTGAATTCTGCTCAGAGGCCAAGTCTGTTTGGCCAAGTGGTGGCCCAGGGCCTTTTCACCTCAACATAGGCGAAAGGCAGTCAGGAGTGGTAACAGCCCTCCAGAGGAAGGCACAGGCTCACTCTTTCTGTATGTTCAAACTCTACCTGTGGACACTGCGCAGGATAAGCTGTGGATTTTTCTAGAGTGCATCCTTTGTCCATAGACATCCACAAATAGAATTAATGGAATCATTAGTGAATCTTAAGTCTCAATATTGAAGTGAGCAATTAGGAACAGGATTACAACATGCCATAAGAAAGCCTATCTTGTTAGTCTGTAATAGAAAGACCTCTCCTATCCCAGCAAAACCAACAGCTCAACTGTGCATTCTCCGGGGACTGCAGGATTGAAGGGCATGCCTACAGGGGCTGACAACATCGGCCTGAACACTGTTACCATCACTGTGGAGCCTTAGTCCCACACAGGTTACAGGGGTGTTCCTATTTAGTCTGTAACGCTCCCAGAAGCGGGCACAGTCAAACATCCTGTCTACCACAGGAGAGAAGGATGCTTCAAGAGGAGAGGAGGACTAAGCTAAGACCCCAGCACCCAAACTTGGCTTTTGTTGCCCCAAGGATGCAGCTCTTCCAGGCCTTGAGCGTCTTTCTCACGGAGGGGCCGTCTTCCTCATGGAGAGGCCAGCAGGAGCTGAGGCTGTAACTCTCCGTTCTTGGGTCCCCAGGGGATTAGCCACAATGTGGAGCACATGTGTCATACCCACATGGATCAGTATACTCCGCTGAGATCACCCTCTGTGATGTTCCAGGAAGAGCAGCTACAGCCTGACTGCAGGCCTGCTGGGTACCCATTCATAATGCCTGCTGTCAGATTTAACCCTGGGATGTCCCGTGAGAAGAGACACAGGAACAAGCTACTCCGCCAGCCCAGCAGGGCGCTACACTCATTCTTGGCTGAATTGTACGAGACCACACGGGGGTGAGCTATAAGCAGCTGCCAGGCTCTTACAGGGAGGGTTGTGGGCTACGACATGAACACTGCCGGACTTCAGCAGCCCAGACAAGATGGATATTGTCATCGTAACGGACCCTCAGAGGAGGTGGGCTCTGAGGATGGGCCAGGTTTCATTGTGCTCCTTCCTAGATGTGGCCATGTGCTGGTTTCAAGAGCTGGGGCCCTTAGGAGGCAAAGAGCCCCAAGGCCTCCCTGATGGTGAATGACATTGAGTTACTTATAAAGAGGCTTCAAAGGGCACCATCCTCTCTTGGTTGCTGCTCTGTTCTCTCACCCTGTGAGGACACAGCAAGAAAAGTCCTTTCCAGGGGCAGAGCCTCGGACAAGCTTCTGCTCTCTGTGGATTACCGTCTCTGGCTCTGGTACAGCAGCGCAGATGGGCCAAGACAGGTGGGTAGGGAGGGCTCTGCGCTTGTGCAGGGACAGAATCAATAAATTCTGCAGTCTGAACTGGGGCTGACTTGCTGGCACTGTGTGGCTGTTTCCTGGGCTCTGCCACGGTCAGGACCCATCCAGGGTCCCTCTGCTCCAGGTCCACAGAGATCTTGACAACAGTCACTCAGAGCTGTCTCTGGCACAGTGCTCTATAATATACCCACTTCTGCAGAGTCCCAAAGCCCAGTCACAGCCCAAACCGAGAGCCATACCACCAGCTCTGCCCTCACTCCTGCTACTTGAGCTTGGGACACTACCTGATATTTCACGTGTTCCCTAAGATGCTGGACCCTTGGCTGGGGAGGTGACCAGAGATAGACCCCAGAGCCTGGTCAACCAACTCTACCTCTTCTGGGAGAAGAGCTTAAGATCCACTGAGAGGCCGGCCTGGCCCAGTCACAGCTGGGCCACAGTATCTGGTCCCCTTCCCATTCTACAAGACTGTCTCCCTTCTTCCTTAAAGGGTAAAGAAACGGCTCCACCCCCTGCAAGAAGATGGAGGTGGTCTCGAGAAGTAGCTGCTTCCTGGAGGCACCAAATCAGCCCGTGTCACTGTCTCTCTGGCTTAGTCCAGGGGCAGAACATGCAGCACTAATGAATGGATTCCCCTAAGGGGTGGGATAGGTAATGGGTACCACTCTGGCCCCTGCCCTGGCACACAGGCTTCCTGAGCCCCCTGCAGCAAAAGGACAGGGCAGATGTGGCCAGGGTTTGCTCCTCTTCCTCGGTTACCTTCTCTTGACTCTCCTATGGGGTATTCATCTTCCCCTTCAGGATCCTCCTCTGGAAGAGGCCATGCTGGCTGGAGGCATGTCCTGTGGCTGCAAGCCCTGGGCCGTCATCCAGCCTAGAAGCAGCTCCTTGTTCACACTTGACTCTTTCCTGGTTTCTGCAGGGGACCTTCCCCACCAGAGGTGGCGGGATGGGGTCACACAGCCTGACTGCCAGACTGACAGAAGCCCCTTTAAAGGTCTGACCGTGAGAAGGAATAGCACACATGGTTTGTTGCCATTTATAGCAAGGCCTGGGACAGGCAAAACTGTCTCTGCTATTAGCTATCAGGAGGGTGCGTCTGAGGGTGGGAGAAGATGCTGGAAGGGCCAGGACATTCATTCATTCCCAGAGCTGCGTGCATCTAGGGTCTGCGTGCTTTTGTGATACATTAATAATAAGTTTTATTTGTTTATATATGAGAAGAACCCTGACCACAGCAAACAGGATGTTTCTGACACCTGCCTTCTGATCTAAAGCCCCAGCCCAGGGGCCGCTAACAGCCCGATATATGCTGGGACCAACTGACCAACACTGAAACTGAGGGGTGGCGACCTCTGGTGTGGGGCCCTCAGGGCTGCTAGCCACACACACCACAAAGAGGGGTAGCTAGGTCGAGGGCTGGCACATGACAAATGTACACAGAGCTGTCCTCAGATGAAGGCTCACAATGGGAAGCAGAGTCCCCAGCCCTGACTTCCAAGAAGAGAAGGATTCTGACTCTATCCCAGAAACCACAGATGGGGAGATCCAGATTCGCACTGTATGGGGGCGGGAGGCCTCCTCTGGCATACAAGGCTGGGAGAGGTACGTGCTCAGCTCTGGCTTTCACTGTTCTCAGGCCAGACCAGACAAAGTTCCCTACATCTCCTCCACTCTGCTAGCTTTCAACTTCCTGGGTACACCTACCCCAGGGGTCACCCCCTCACTGTTAGGTCACCTGCCAGGACACAGTGATGCCCTAGGACAGAAATATGGTGAGGCTCAAACACTCTTCATACAATTTTAAGTACAAAGCTGCATTTTATAAAGAATCGTATTTCATGTCTTTTTGTTATTGCTGCCCCTTACAGAAACAGGCAGAACAAAACACTACCTGGAGTTCCTCAGAGGTGGGATTCTGAATGATTTCCTCTGTGCTTTCCCATATTTCCCAAAGGGCAGACGTTTCTTGCAGAAATAGAAGAATCACTTTAATTTTAAAAATGAAAAAAAAATTACAGCCTCTATTAAACATACAAAAACAGGAAGGGGAATTGGAATCTGGAGGCGGGAAGTGGCTTTTCTATAGACTGCTGACTTGGGCCTAGGCAGGCCCACAAGAACCCACCACCTGACGAGACAAGGAGGACAGAGCACAGCCTGGCACCATTACGGAGGAGGCCCTGGCTACTCAGCTCTCTCTTCTCAAGTAAGGCATTGAACCCAGGAAAGGCTCCCTGCTCCCAGGCTCCCCTGTCTCAGTTGTGACAGGGCTTCAGACCTCCTCCTTCTTGGAGGCTCACAGCGGCTGCAGACACAGGCGCTTGTTATATGCCCACAGGAATGTCAGCCCTGGAATGGAGTAAGTCTGAGGGGAAGATGATGGGGTCTGGGGCCCCCTGGGCCAGCTAGAAGCATATAGCATGTGGAAGGACAGGACCCCCCACCCCAGTCAGGGATTCCTGCCTTTCTTGGTATATGTACTGTCTATCCTACATATGGCCTACACAGGGTCGCATAATGCTGGCTGAAACAGGAGAAATTCTCCCTCCTTCCCACTTCTCAGACGAGGACTTAGATCTGGGCACCTATCCCTCCAACAGGTCTTGACGGAGGATTTGGTATGCACCATACCCTGAGATGGGTACCAGGTGGCAGTGAGGGTGGCCTGGGTAGACCCTGTTCATAGGACACATGTAACAAGGTGGGAACAAAAGACACCGGTCACAGAGTGGCTGCATCACAACTACATTAAGAACTACAGGACAGGGAGGGCCAGAAGGATCAGTGTGATGAGGTCCAGATGTGCAGGACACAGATGTACAGCAGCTGTGAGGGCAGGCAGGTATGCCCTCCAAAACCCCCAAGAAAGGCGAGGGTGATCAGTGGGGTTAACATGGGATTCAGAGGCTCGGGCCAGAGCAGGCAGGGCAGCAAGAACCCCGGACTTGTGCCTGCCCAGGCATTTAACTACACATACTTTTTTGCTTCTGGTTTCAAAAGAAATGAAAACATCTTCATGAGCTCCTAAATTATGGCAAGCCAGCCCACACAGCCCCAGACACCAGCAGAAAAAAAAAAAAAAAATCTACAGGAACCACCAAGGCAAATGAGAGAAGCGTGGCTGCCTTGGGCTGGAGTGCCAGGCTGAGCACACTGCCAGGGTGCACAGTTCCTGGGGCAAGAGCTGCTCCGGGGCTGCCCACTGTGGCAACTGCCCTCAGGACACAGGGGGAGCAGCCTGAAAGAGGTGCAGAAATAAAAAGGCCCAACTATAGTGAGCACCCTGGCTGCCATGGCGTAATGTTCTACTAGCTGGTGAGACTCACTGCCACCTGAACCCGGAGGGACAGGAGAGGGATGGCATCCTGCCAGAGCTACAGCCGGGCACTGAGGAGCTTTGGAGCAGTGCTGATTTGCTGCAGACCTTGGACTGGGCATCGAGGTAGAGGAGGTACTGATGGCATCTACAGCCTTGCACCCTCCACCCCCAACTGCACGGCTCTGAAGTGTGAGCCTAACAAAACATCACACAACACAGCTCGCTTCAGGCTGGGCATGCCTGCCACCCACTCTCCGGGCCTTGATTCATGACATCCCTGGAGCCTCCATCCCGGAGGCTGCTTCTGGTCATGCGGGCAGTGGTCTGACGTCCAACATCTCCCTAGAGTACCTCATAGCACATGGGCCCTGGACTGTTCTCAGCAGCTGGAAAGCTGTGGGAAGACAGGGAAATTGGGAACCTTGCAATCATTTGAACTCTAGGGTCTACTAGGTTGAACTGTTCCCTGAATTTGAATTATTGAAACCCAGAGGCAGCTGAGTTTAAATAATTTACTCTATTTACTTTCTAGGGTTGTTCCAAGAAGCAGCACCAGGGCTTGTCTCCTGGCGCAATGTGAGTCTCACATTCTTTTTGGAGATGGCTATTGTTTTTATTAGGAAACCAGGGAGTCTGAGCCACCTGGTGCTCTCCGGCAGAGCCAGGACTGCATTCCAGGGGCCAGACTAAAGCCTCAGCTTGCCCACCTTCTGTCCACAGCCCACTGGGCTTGTGGGGGGCACACCAGCTGGGACACTCACACGGCCCGGCACTTCAGTACGCTTCTTTCCATCTGGTTGCAGCAGCCCTGTCTGAGCTCGCCTCCAAGTTTATTTTAAACTATCTCACATGGAAACACTAAGCTTCCTCTTTACTGGTGGGGTCCAAGAAGGTTAACCCCTTCTTCTCCACGCTGCCTAACCCCTGCCAGAACTGCCCCCCCATACACACACACAGAAAAACAACAACCAAGGCCGTCCTTACACACACTGCTGGGGATCCTACTTTCCATGAGCATCTGTACCCTTGGGAGCTAGGATTCCTGGTGGAGCACTCCAGAATAAGCCTGTTCCACTGTGAGGTGGAGAGGCTAACAGAGGTGTAGGAAGGGCGGGGTTAGAGCAGCCTGCCAGCCACAGACTCCCTAAACTCAGCCTCCTTCTTTAACAGGTCAGGTCAGAGCTCCCCAACCTGGCTGTTTTTAAGGCAAAGGTGGGATAACCACTACCTTCCCTGGTCCAGAAGAGTCAAGGAATAGGGAAGAGTCAAAAGAGCTGCTTATGATACACTATGAGGAGAGACTTCTAAGTGTCACCATGGTCCCCAGGTCCATGAGAGACCAGGGCAGAACTGGAGCTCGGCAGTCACAGCCTGGGAGACCCTGAAACGGCCCCTCTTGGTTCTGCAGTTTGAACCCCCTGGGATGCAGTGCAGTGGGACCCAGAGTTCAGACCCCCATGCCACCAGCAAGCACCTTTTCTTCGGAACCATCAGATGCTGGGAGGGTGAGGACCTGTTGGAGCCCCACAGCACCCTGCAGGCCGAGAGTACCCCAGCCTCCCAGCCTCCTACCTGATACTGCTGACAATGAGTGCTGCCCCTTCCTGCTATAAGCTATCCGTATAATTTAGACACAAGAGACTAAAAAAAAACAAAACAAAACAAAACAAAACAAAGAAAAACCCCAACCAAACAAACAAGATTAAATGAGAAGCCAGCATTCTGCTAGGGTGGTGTGTAAAGCTGAGGCACCGAAGGAAATCAATACATCGCTTCTAGGCACCACTGGCCATGGACTCCCCTACTCACCCACTGAAGGGTGTTCAGGAATTTCCTCTGTAGCAGAGGGCTCCAAGTTCCCCAGTGCCCGACCCCCACCCCTATGCAAAACCCATTCCTGGAGACTTCTTCGTCACTGGTGCCCAGTAAACCTGAGGTTCTCATCCTCAGAGCTCACGCCCTGCCACACTAGCACACAATCACCAACCACAAACGCCCCTTTCCCTGGACACTGAAGCCTTCACTGGGGACCCAGAACACACATGCTGACACTGTCTTGCTAAACCTTTCCCAGCAGGGCGACCCCAGGTAAGTCAGCTCCTTCCTAAGAAAGTGGACTTCTGGTCAACCTCGAGGCTCAGTGAGAGAGTATGAAGCGGGCAGCTGGGAGGTCTCTGTTGCTCAGACTGGCTCATGCTCCCCAGACAAGGCCAAAGAAGGCCTGTGGGGAGTGAGCAAGTAAGAGGGTGGGGAGAGACATCAGGAGTCAAGGTCTCTCTGTTGGAGGAGGAAAGTTGCAGCCAGGTGCCACTGGTAAGCACCTCACACTATCCACAAATGGATGTGGACGCAGAAATAAGCTCGCCGTATAAGTACACCATGAGGGTTGGGGCATGCACTTTTTCTCCTCTGGTAACTTGAGGGCCGAGAACGGCAACTCCCAGAGGCTCTCCTCACCCCAGGCTTAGAGTCTACAGGGCACTTTTCATGGAAAGAACCAGGGCTTCCTGGAGAAATGGCTGGTTCCAGGGTTGTGTAAAGACAGAAGATGAACCTGAAAGGGCTTTCTGCACCAGAAATCCAGGAAGGGCACAGAGAACTGTGTGGGGGCATCAAAAGGATGTGGGGCCGGCTGGAGGGGACACAATGAGGAACATTTGAGCAGACAAATGATAACCTGATAGATCAAATAGGAACCTGCGGACTCACGGTGGTATAAATGGACTGGAGGGAAGAAAACTCTTGTTTTTTGGGGGAGAATGGAAATATTAAACTAAGGACAAATGACGAAATTATTCCAGGACTGTCACAGAGGCGACAGACTCGGGCTGGGGAGAGGACTCTGTGGTTAACAGTGTGCCCTGCTCTTGCAGAGGACCTCAGCTTAGTTCTCAACACCCTTGTCAAGTGGCTCATCACAACCTGCAATTCCAGCTACTGGGGACCCAAAACCTTCTTCTGGACCCTGTGACCAACTGCACTCATGGACACATCCCTCCTGCCCAATCCCACCATATGCACATAATTAAAAAAATAAAAATAAAAAAATCTAAAAAAGGAAAAATGACCAGCTCAAAACAGAAATGTCCACTGATATTGAGAGTACTGTGTGAAAGTGGGTGAGTGACAGGCTACTAGTGTCTCCCCACAGACATTAAGAGAAAGTAGAAACACATGGTGGCTGACACCAGTTTGCTTATGCTTAAGGCACAACCTCACAGACCCCAGGCTTGAACTTGAATGCCTACCTCCAATGGTAGTCACCGTCATCATCAAGCAATCAATGCTAACCTCACCAGTAACGGGCATCCTGGTCACCTGGCAGAAGGGCACTCTGGGGGCACTGGCCCTCACCTGCTGCCCCACAGTGTGAACTGAGTGTTGTCACAAGGAACAAGCACATGAAACTGCTGCCTGTGGGCTTCAGAACTGCTGCTCCCGACAGAGCTGGGCCAGGGTAGAGCATGGGATGAAGGAGCCTGGAGGTCACCATAGGACTTCACAGTGCTCTGTCTCTCTGAGAGAGAGAGAGAGAGAGAGAGAGAGAGAGAGAGAGAGAGAGTGTGTGTGTGTGTGTGTGTGTGTGTGTGTGTGTGTGTGTGTTCTGGGAGTCACTAGAGAGACCTGAATGGGATCTGTGTGAAACAACATATAAAGATATCTATCTGAAAAATTCCAAAATGGTGTGGAAACAAGAAGGTTGGGGGAATTCTTTGTTATTTTTATTTATGTGTGTGCACGCCTCTGCACACTCGTGTTCATCTGTGATAGTGTGGGTGTGCCTATCATGGATGGCTGTGTGTGGAGGTCAGAGACAATCTCGTGGGTCAAGACAGGGTCTCTGGCAGTTTGCTGCTGCAGACAACAGGCTAGCTGGCCTGTAAACTTCCCATGATTCTCCTGTATGGGATCACGGCCACTCACTGACACAGCTAATCTTATGTGGGTTCTAAGGATCTGAACTCAGGTCCCTGTGTTTACAAGGCAAATAAATGCTTTACTCATGAGCCATCCCCCCAGTTCCTGGAGCAAAGCACATGTGGGGTGCAGAGAAAGGAGCTAGTGCTACCACCTGGTGTTAAAAGGCACGCTGCCCCTCTAGTCCCACCTAGAGTGGTGGAGCCCCCTGCTGGTTGGAGAACACTGAGAGTCCGTCATGAAGAAAGCTAGGCGAGGATCCTCAGGGATCCAGACAAGCTTAGGAGGGGACACATGGGAAGAGGGGTGAAGGGGCACAGCATGGACAATGGCTCCGGGAACAAATGCAGAGGGGGCAGCGGGGGACTTGTGGGCAAGGACTCTCCTGACACAGGGACCCGGCCTCTCTCCTCTCTGACAATGGCAGGGGACCCAGGATTTTCCTCTTGGGAAGGTACCAGCTGGAGAAGAACAAAAGAGAAGCCTCCATGGGTCACAGAACCTGCTTTGGTTCTCGAGCCCCCAGCCTGCCCTGCGTCTAGCAAGCTAGCCCGACCCCAAGGATGACAAAGACACACATCAGCAGGGGAGCAGGAGGGGGTGAGCATGCATGGGAGTGAGCTGCGAGTACAGGGGCATGGATGTGAATATGCGTGCGTGCGTACGTGCATGTGTGTGTGTGTGTGTGTGTGTGTGTTGGGGTGTGGGGTGGTGTGGGTGGGAGAGAGGCTGGCTGTGAGTGCCTGTGCATGTGCATTAGGGTCTGTGCATGAACTAAGGAAGGGTTGGCTCTTCTAGAACCTGGTGATCAAGCGCCCTCTCGTGGCCAGAGCAGGAGGCAGCACAAGAAAGAGGAAAAGGAAAGTTGACTGGTGGTGACCCTGGAGAAGATGGATGGGAAGAAAAGGACACTTAGGGGAGAGACCCAGTGCTGTCCTGTCTTCCCTGAGCTTCACCCCCCCCCCCAATACTTGAGGTGCCCTGTCAGACAAGGGCCAGGCAAAGTGGGCTTCGACTAGCTGCGTGGATCTAGGAGGAAGTGTGGGCCTTTTGGCTGGCATGTGGAACCCAGGTCTGAGTATGGGATAAAATGAGGTCACCCTACACCAGGGAGAGGGAATACTGTGAGGACAGTTTGTGTGACAACACCCCCCCCCATTCTTCCCTGTCTTCACAGCCACCACCCCATGATCCTGGAGTAACCCTGTCTGAGGTACAGAGTCGTTGGATGTGGTTGTGCTTGGTGGGGAGGGGGGGGGGCTGGGACAAGTTAAAGTGTAGGGATAGATTGGCTGCCACTGTGCCCACTTAATGGGCCAGCCAACCCATGTTGGGGCAGGCAGAGTTCCGTGTCCAGTGATTTCCACTTAGGCAAGGGCGGCCCTGGTTGGGCATGGGCCAGCAGGTGTTGGCCCTGGTTGGGCATGGGCCAGCAGGTGTTAGCCCTGATGGGATGGCTTTCCTTTTTGAGAAGCCCCAAATTCACAAACCTTGGGCAAGCCGAGTGCACCCTGAAAGTCCATTTGTTCTTACAACAGTGGCATGACACAGGGGACCCCTAAGGGTACAGGGCACAGTCAAAGTCACTTATGACACTTAGCCCTTTCCCTTTCTACTCAGCGTGCTCACCACCTACACTCAGTGTTTCTAACCACCAGCCACTGCTTTAGCAGTGATAATCGAGGACACAGAGGTGACAGTCACAGAGCAGGACTGGTTGGCAGGACATCCCAGCACCAGTGTCCCTGCTCTATTTGGGCCTCAGTTTCTGCATCTGCCAATGGGAGATGGCACAATCGTATTGGGAGTTCTATGGCCCCTCTGAGACTCGGCTCCATTTCCTCTTTCATCTGTGGGAAATAGGACTAGCCTCCAGTACTGTCCTAGGGACCAGAGGACAGAGGCTAGACCAGTGTCACCCTAATGTGGATGCCTTGGGCCTTTTACTCAGGCTTCTGGCACTTTGTCCTCTGGGATCGACCCTAGGTAAGGGACCTCATCCCATTCCAGACAGCTGGGTCTCTTCTGAGATGGCTCTGATGTACCTTCCTGGGTGCAGTTTCCTCAAGGATTCTGTGAGGGCCCTTCCAGCGCCCCGTGTGAACACAGCGGGAGCTAAAGGCTGCACAGGGTCCCTGTCCGCCTCTCAGAAAAGCACAGCCTGGAAACCAGACCCTGCAGGCATCATCCACAGGCACAAGGTGACACTTCCTGGATGTGGAGATTAGGTCAGATGACCCACTGGGTCAGAGGTTCCCAAAGCCAGGCCTTCCTGTAAACCAGTTCATTGGCTAGAGTTGGTCCTCCAACCTGATATGTTTGGAAGGGACAAAATGAGGTAGAGGAAGAGATCTGAGCCTGTCTGAATTCAGAGGCCACCCACTGGCACACACTGAGAGCACACATTGCAGAGGGGCAGTGTGCAGGATGCCAGGGATGGATGCTGCTGGAGTCACAGCAGTCACCATGGCTATTCACAATAGCCACCACTATTCCTTAGGGATCAGGGACACAGGATCCCTTTGGCCACCAGTGTGCAGTCAGCGGTCACCTGAGCGTGCATCTGTGAATTAAGAGTGTCATTTGCAGTGAGACAGGGACAGTGCAAGAACAAACACATACCTCCAGTCACAAAAGCTTGGGGTTAGGGTTAGACTAAAATTTTCTAGTAGTTCACTGACAGTAAGTGTAACAGAAAATGTTAGGGTTAGAGATAGGGTTAGAAGCCAGGGTTAAGATTAAGGTTAGAGTTCCTAGTAGGCCACTGTGGTAGTTTGGCCTCCACAAGCTCATAGGGAGTGGCACTATTGGGAGATGTGGCTTTGTTGGAGGAGGTGTGGCCTTGTTGGACAAAGTGTGTCACTGTGGGGGTGGGATTTGAGGTCTCCTATGCTCAAGTTGCTCCCAGTGTCATAGTTCACTTCCTGTTGTCTGTGGATCAAGATGCAGAACTCTCAGCTCCCTCTCCAGTGCAATGCCTGTCTGCATGCCACCCTATTTCCCACCGTGATGATAATGAACTAACACTCTGAAACTGTACGCCACCTCAATGAAATGTTTTCCTTTATAAAAGTTGCTGTGGTCATGGTGTCTCTTCAAAGCAATAGAAAGACACCATTAAGACAGCCACTAACAGTCAGAGTAATGAAGTATCAACGTTTCAAACTGTCTTCTCCATAGAAAATCAGTGCTGGGCTTGCTACCTCTACTTGGTCTCTGAAAACAGTGTTTCTTGCATGTTCCCATTGGGACAAGTCACTTTTCAAGCCACGTGAGGCTCTCCTATATGGCAGTGTTTCTAGGGCTACAACCTCTAGGTCCCTCATCCTTTCAACACTCACGAACAACGGCACAAACTGAGCCTCTTGCTGGAATAGCCTCACTGTGGGTGATCTGTTGTGGAATAGTATTTTCAGATGTGTTACACTTGTTTACGCTGAGGAACATTTGTTTTAATGATGCAAAGATGTGTTGTATTCTTTTATGTTTATTTATTTAACTCTGCGAAACTATGTTACTTTGCCTGTCTAAAACACCTGATTGGTCTAATAAAGAGCGGAATGACCAGCAGCAAAACAGGAGAAAGGACAGACGGGGTTGGCAGGCAGAGGGAATAAATAGGTGGAGAAATCTGGGAAGAGGAGATCAAGGAATGAGAAGAGAAGGAGGAGAGGAGGACTTCAGGTGCCAGCCACCCGGCTACACAGCAAGCCATGGGGTAAGAAGTAAAGAAAGGTATATAGGATAAAGATAAAAGCACAGAGGCAAAAGGTAGATGGGATAATTCAAGTTAAGAAAAGCCGGCTAGAGCCGGGCAGTGATGGCACATGCCTGTAATCCCAGCACTCGGGAGGCAGAGGCAGGTGGATCTCTGTGAGTTCGAGGCCAGCCTGGGCTACAGAGTGAGTTCCAGGACAGACTCCAAAACTACAGAGAAACCCTGTCTCAAAAAAAAAAAAAAAAAAAAAAAAAGAGAAGCTGGCTAGAAACAAGCCAAGCTAAGGCCGGGCATTTATAAGTAATAGTAAGTCTCCGTGTGTATTTATTAGGGAGCTGCGTGGTGGCCCCTCAAAGAGTAGAGAGTAAAGAAACAAAACAACAACAAAAAAACCCCAACCAACTATAGTGACTCAGTTGCTCCCTTGTAAGAACTAAGATTCTTACTTTGTCATTCTCCAGGCTAGCAAAGGAGGATCTGCCTCCTTACAAACAAGCCCTGTCCTGTGGAACCAGGGCAAGTGGTCAGTTTCCAGAAGCCTGTTGGTAATTAAGCACAGCTGCACGATCACCACCCTGGGCTACCAGAAAGGACTTGGCATGTGCCAGGCACTAGACAGAACTTTACAGTTACAGAAAGATGCCATAAAACAGTCTAGAAAAAAGCACGGGGCACAGTATAATCCCATTTTTGTAATAAAGGAAAACCCAAAACATGAGTCATGTGCTTGTCTGACCAACGGGTGGTCTCCAGATGGAATTCTCTCTCCAAGTGCAAGCTCCATCAGGTGGATGTCACTTCCCTTTTGCTGATTTTAGATTTTATGGTCCTGGGGACTAATTGGGTCTAGGACCTCACACACGCTGGGTAAGCACTCTACCACTGAGCTACACCCCCACCCCACTGACACTTCCCTCTGAATGGCATGGAGATGTCTGGACTCTGCAATGGGCCTACACCTGGGGGACTAGAGTGGGTGTAGCTCATAATCCTACTCATGTGTGGGTCTCCCTACTGTGTGTGGGATCTTCCTTAGAGACTCAGCAGCCTAGAGGTTTGTTCCAGCCAAGAGCAAAGCCACAGTGCATTCTGAGTACATGGGCCACATAGGTTTAGACTGGCCAGACAGGCCCCAACCAAGGACACATTTTCCTCAACTAAGATGTTTTCCTTAGCCGGGCAGTGGTGGCGCACACCTTTAATCCCAGCACTGGGGAGGCAGAGGCAGGTGGATCTCTGTGAGTTCGAGGCCAGCCTGGGCTACCAAGTGAGTTCCAGGAAAAGGTGCAAAGCTACACAGAGAAACCCTGTCTCGAAAAACAAAAACAAAAACAAAAAAGTTTCCCTTAATAAACTAGAGTAATCCTGTTTCTAGGCTTTCAAAAACAAAATGCTACTCACTTGTTTGACCACTAAGTTGCAACACACACTGAACATGTGCCAGCTGGGCTCCCACAGCTAAGCAGCAGGGGCACCACCATAAACAGTGCAGCCACAGAAGGGTGCTGAGCCCCACAGCCCAATGAGGAGCCTCAGGCCAGGAGAAAGCAGAATCAGGCTTTCCAACTCTCAGGGAAAGGAGGGATCATGGATCTTAAAGTCTGCTATGGCCTGAATGTGGTGTTGGAAACCAAATTCCTGGTGCAACAGTGTTGGAAGGTGGGCCTTGGGGAGGCATTTCATCATGAGGATGGATACCCCATGAAAAGGCCTTGAGGGAGTGGGCTCTCTGCTTCCTATTGCACATGTTAGGATTCATGATCCCGCCTCCTCTGGGGATACAGGAAGACACATCCAGAGCCATCTTGGAATGGGACACTGACCTACTGGCACCTTGATCTTGGACTCCCAGCTTTCAGAACCGTGAGGGACTCTATTTCTTGTCTTCAGCAATGTGGTACTATGTTTTACAACAGTGCGCACAGACCAAGAACGGGCAGGCTGGGCACTTGGGAGAAATGCTTTTGTAGCCTCTGAGCAGAATTCCCTCAGGCCACACATAACCAATGGAGCCATGAGAGCCTCCTCAGTGAGGCTGGGGAGGAAGGAAAGTCTGTATTTCAGGGATGCTGGGGTTTCAAAGATACTTCCACCCAGGGAGTCTCGAAGTGGCTTCTGACCCCGGACCCCAGGAGTGTGGACACCCCCTTTCTCACCAAGTCTTTCTAGCACCGACAAAATGGTACTTTGTTTGAATGGCCTGGCCACAATGGAAGCCACTGAAAACAAGTAAGGCAGGGGCTAGTGATTCGGTTTGGTTGGTAAAATGCTTGCTTACAATGCACAGAGCCCTGGGTTTGATCCCCAACACAGCATAAATTAGGCATGGTGATACACTCCTACAATCCCAACACTTGAGAGGTAGAGGTGTGGGGAGGGGGTGGCGCTCAGAAGTTCCAGATCAATTTTGGCCACATAGCAAGTTTGAGTCAAGCCTGAGCTACATGCGAGCCTGTCTTGAAACATAACATGGGGGCAGGAGAGAAGGAAGGGGAGAAATTATGTAATTGTAATAAAAATTATTAAGCAATAAATAAATAAGCAAGACACGGCTGCGGCATGAGACACTCTCAATGGTGAAGCAAGTCACAGCCCAGTCCCCAGAGGGCAGACCCAAATGCCCAATTCCTAGTCATTGGTCATAAACTTCGGACCCAGCATACCCCTGACAGCTCTCTGTGGTCTCTGGGCCTCTCACAGGCTGGAGAAGGAGGAAAAGAAAAGGGAGGCAGCCAGATGGCGTGAGGCCAGGTGCAACCTCAATGACTGCAAGAGTTCTGAGCACACTGCCCAAAGGAGCATGGTGAGCTCCACCCGATTCCCTGGGGCTCCGCCTTTTTTTGTTTGTTTGTTTGTTTTTCGAGACAGGGTTTCTCTGTGTAGCTTTGAGACTTTCAGGGATCTCACTCTGTAGACCAGGCTGGCCTTGAACTCACAGAGATCTGTCTGCCTCTGCCTCCTGATTTGCTGGGATTAAAGGCGTGCACAACCAACACCCAGCTTAGAGCTCTGCCTCTTTATCCTCGCTCTGCACAGATTCACATCTGCCTCGAAGTCCAGGCTCTGCCTCAAGAGCTGCTCAGCTTCACCACCACCACACAACGGAGGACAGTGACTTCCACCACAGAGGTCAGCCCTCCGGGTCCTTAGGGGCCAGCTACAGATAAGGCCATGAGTGTCCACATACTGTTTGGAAAGAAAAGCCCCAAGACGAGGAGGCTGTCACCCTGTGAAAGTCCAGAGAAGAGCAGGAAAACGAAGCGGCCGTGGGCACTGACCTGAACTTTCCGGTCCGCACCTGCAATGCTCTCATCCCACACTGCTGGGCGCCGCCAACATCCC
The DNA here is from genome assembly GCF_903995425.1 of Onychomys torridus. Taxonomy (NCBI): domain Eukaryota; kingdom Metazoa; phylum Chordata; class Mammalia; order Rodentia; family Cricetidae; genus Onychomys; species Onychomys torridus. The sequence continues at coordinate 110,459,092 of NC_050443.1, read as the reverse complement.
CCACGATGTCGTCGCCAATCATGATGGCCTGTCAGTGGGGAAATATGCTCAGAAGTTATGTCAGGAGAGTTTTATTCCTGGGTTCTTCATCTTTCTGTTTCCTTCTCTTGACATAATAAACTGCTTGATTTGATGTTTAAAGCCCCCATCATACAAATTAAACAAGATAATATTGTCATTGTATTGATTTTAAAGTCAACCCACCTTGAATCTATCTCCCGCTGCCCTGCCCTGCCCTCCCCTCCCCTGGGCCATGACCAGTTTATTTATTCCATGTGAAATCAATCAGCAGCTGTCCAAGTGATTTGGCGCCTTGAGGGGCACCTGCCTCCACACAGAGCAGACTGCCTTTTACTTGATGCTAAATGCTCCTCTGGGGTCAGGTGAGTGTGTTGTGAAAACTAAGTCAGTGTCTGGCAAGTCTGTGTAGTCTCCATTTCAAAAGGTTTTGCTTTCAATTGTCAAGTGACTATGTGTAAAAACCAAAATCTAACCACACACACATACCACACACAAGAAATACTTGCCTACTGGATACGGTTTCAGAAGCAGTCTGTGGGACAGATTCCTCCCACCTGAAACAACCCCCCCAAACCAGGCAAGTTCTCAGAAACAGCAGTTCTCAATTCTCAACAACAAGGAGGGTATGTCTTTCCAGGCACAGGAAGCAGGTGAGGTGAATCTGTGACCCGCCCAGCCCTGTCTTCAGTGTTCTCACGGTGAATGTGTGGGGAGGATATCATGGGCTGAGTTGTACCCTCCGAAGTCAGCAAGGCCTGAACCCCAGTGTGAGTACTTGGAGATGGCACCTTTAGATACCACGAGGTCAAGGGTAGAGCCCTGACCTAGTGTGACTGGGGTCCTTATTGGAGGAGGAAGAGACCCCACAGCTGTCTCCAGACAAGCGCAGCAAAGGCCACGTGAGGACACAGCAAAGAGGCAGCCACTGTGGTTTGGACACGGTTTGAGGGTGTCTCCCAAAGGTTTACGTGCTGGTGGCTTGGTCTCCAGTGTCATGGTATCAACGGAGGCACCTGTAATGGGTGCAACTGGAAATCATTGCATTAAGCAAAATATGCCAGACTTTAAAAGGCAAATACAGCATGTTTCCTCTCATAAGCAGAATCTGAAATTGAAATTATACACATAAGTGTGTGTATTTGTATATGTGTGTGCGTGCACTTGTGTGTATGCACGCATGCATGTGTGCACTTATATTCGTGTGTGGTTATAGGTCCTAAAACTAGGAAGGCAACACGTGAGGAGGGGAACAGACCGCAGGGCAGAGGGAAGCAGAAACAGTAAAGGAAGACACAGAAAGGAAGCAGAGCAGCGCTGCCTAGCAGAGAGGAGACCAGTTGGAGGCCAAGGGGTGCCAGGGACCAGTGCACACTTGAAAATCCTCACTGGATTTCTCTGACCTCTCCTCCACCTCCTTCCTGTCTGTGTTTCACAGATAAGTTACAAATACTGGTGACAAGCTGATTTCCATCAATGTCCCCAGATAATCATATGGTGTTTACTCCTAGAATAGTATGGGAAGACATTCTGGTCTTCCACTTGTAGTAATGCACCAAAATTCCTTTTAAAACTCACTTAATTTTTATTTATTTTTCTTTTTTATTAGTATTAAAAAATTTTCTGTTCATTTTACATACCAACCACAGGTGCCCCTCTCCTCCCTCTTCCTGCCTCCCATCCTTCCCCTCCCCAACCCATCCCCCATTCTCACCTCCTCCAAGGCAAGGACTCCCTTGGGGAGTCAGCAGAGCCTGGTACATTCAGCAGAGGCAGGTCTAAGCCCCTCCCCGTGAACCAATGTGTGTAAGGTGTCCCACCATAGGCACTGGGCTCCCAAAAAGCTGATTCATACAGCAAGAACAAATTCTGATCCCGCTGCTGGGGCCCCTTAAGCAGGTCAAGCTAAACAACTGTCTCGCCTATGCAGAGGACCTAGTCCAGTCCCATGGAGGATCCACAACTATTGGTCATGAGAACATAAGGGGATGGGATGGTCGAGCTGGAACAGGGACAGAGTGGGAGAGCAAGGAAAGAGACATGACATGGGGAGACATCAGGAGAACGGGAAGACACAGGGTGCTAGGGAAGTTCCCAGGAATCCACCTTAGACTACTAGCAATAGTGGAGAGGGTGCCTGAACTGGCCTAACCTAATAATCAGATTGGTGAATACCCTAACTGTCATCATAGGCCTCCATTTACCCAGTAACTGACGGAAGCAGATGCAGAGTTTCACAGCCAAGCATCAGGCCAAGCTCCAGGAGTCCAGTCGAAGAGAGAGAAGAGGGATTCTATGAGGAAGGGGCATCAAGATCATGATGGGGAACCCTACAGAGACGGCCAGCCAAACTAGTGGGGACTCACTTAATTTTTAAAAAGTCAGTTTAAGGCAATTCTGAACAGATCCTGGTGCCAGTGGCAAGAGCCCAGCTTTGACAAAACACAGAACCTTTCCTAGGCGGTCAGTGTTGGGGGACACTGCTCAGAGCTAGAGTGGAGGTTCTGTTTTGTTTTGTTTTCTACCAACTTTCACACAGCAGTGTAGAAACCATCCAGCCACCTGGGAAGATCCAGCCAGTGACATCTATTTGCTGTAGTGGGACAGCTTGGGGTACAGTGACATATGGGCTCAAGACTCCAAAGCTTTAGGACCCAACAACTTGCACAAAGTGGCCTCAGGTACAGATGGCCAGACACTTCATGTTAGGCTTGCTGGCCCCCTTTCCAGGAGCCATGCTAAAACTGTTGATTCAGCCTTTGAACACCCAAGGGTTCCGACTCAAGCGTCAACCGCTGCCAAAGGTTTTGGGACCTTTGTGTGACTGGGCTTCCTAGAAATGGAGCGCAAATGCCAACTACTGCACATCATGCCTGGCACCTTCCCTGCCTCGGAGGACAGCAGAGTTGTGTACACGTGGGCCAGGGCTATAGCTCAGTCACTAGAGTTCTTGATTAGTATACACAAGGTTGTGGGTTTGAACCCCCAGCACTGTATACACTAAGTGTGGTGGCCTGTACCTGTAATCCCAGGACTTAGGAGATAGAGGCAGCAAGATCAGAAGTTCAAGGTCATCCTCAGCTACACAGTGAATTCAAGGCCAGCCTGGACACATGAAATACTGCCTCAAAACAAACTGTTATGTACGTGCTTGCACACATACAACTAGACAGTGGGAATTGTCTTCTCTGGATCCTTTCGGGCTGGTTATTTGTTGATGTGGCTCCTAGAGATGGTTTCTGAAAAAATCTAATCCCTCGGAGGAAGTGCTATCACATGGAAGAGCATCTGTGGGATAGATGCTTAGGATGATGACATGATGCCAGCATGGGGCAGAACCCCGGGAAGCAGAGATGTGGGTGGCAGGGAACTGGGGCTAGACATGGGGCAGCCAGTGGGGTGTGCAGTGAAGCCTGTCTGGGCCAGCTTGTGGGCTCCGCATACCAAAATGCTCTCAGAACCCTGGGGAATTTCCAGATTTACCATCAGTGAAGGACAATAATCACACCGAGAGGAGCAATTATTGCCAAATCATTTAGGATTTAAAAAATCATTGGCAAGAAGATGGAGGTCAAGAGGTGCACTGTCGGGGGAAATAAAAAGCTCTACCTGTCAGGCTTGGCTTTTACTCCTTTCTGACTGTGATGCGATACAGGGGAGACAGACATTCAAACCTGAAAGACTGTACTCCACGAGAACCCAGAAATGCAGAGAGCTGCAGGGGGCTGTCACCCTCCAAGACAGGCTTTGGGGTTTGGATTTGGAAATCGGACTCTGGTGTGGGGCATGTGGGTCAGTCGGCAAAGCACTTGTCTAGTGTGTGTGGAAGTCTGTGTTCCTATTCCCCCAGCAGCAAAGGGTACAGGGGTTTGAGATCATGGAATTAGGGAGACGGAGCAGGAGTATCAGAAGTTCAAGCTCATCGTTGGCTAAATAGTGAGGTGAAGACAGTCTGAGCTAAAAGAGGGGATCCTCTGGCTCCTTCAATACCTGCAGGTCTCTCCTTCACCATCCTGGGTGCTCAGAAGAATGGAGCCTAACAGGTGACATGCTTTGGAGGACAGGCTTCCCGGGCCCAAGGGCTTCCCAAGAAAGTCTGTGTTTCGTGAGCTGTCAGCTCTCCCTGGACTCTGCTGGGCAGAGTATGCCCCCGTCACAGGGAAGGACACAGTGGGGCAAGCAGGGCACACACCCTGCACGGAGAGTCCTCAAGGGATATTTACACCTTCAGCTTCCAGTCACCTCACAAATGCAGAGGTGACACTCACTAAGCCATTTCCACCATGGCTTGGCACATTTATAAGGACAAACACTAACATGGCAAAAGCCAAGGATCTTTTTTTTTTTTTTTTTTAATGTGATTTTTTAAAAATGTGTATTTGAGGTATGCTATTCTCCTTATTTCTGGACCCTTGAAAGGACCTGATTACCTCTAAAGACGATGAATTTCCACACATTTAGGGTAAGCCCAGTCCTCTGCTCTTTCTAGGCTGTTCAGGGGAAAAATGTAGTGGAAACTGGGTTGGGGGCTGCCACCAGGGAGCTCAGGCTAAATACCTCTGCAGAGCCATCACCAAGGGAATAGCAGCGATGACTTTATTGATTAGGGCAGCTCAGAACAGTTAAGGTGTGCCACGACCAGAGAGATACCTGAGCAGCCTGCAGCCCTCCCCAGGCCATTTCCATTAAAAGCACACATATGCACACCTATACACACACACACACACACACACACACACACACACACACACACACACAAATACAGAGCCAGGGATTATTACTTGTGTGTGCATAATATAGTTATATGAAACTCTGTCTACACATCCCAATATTTAAATAACACTGGCAAGCCTTTCAGCAAAATTGCAGGCCGGAGTCAGGAGAGAAGGACAGTGGGGGAGACGCACGCACGGGTACCGTGTTTAAATTCAGACTGCACGAGCTGGCCAAGTGCCAGGCACAAAGCACAGGTGTGCACCACAGCACGCACGCACGCACGCACGCACGCACGCACGCACGCAGAGGTCAGAAGACCCGTTCCAGGAGTCAGTTGTCCCTCCACCCTGGGAGGCCTGGCCATCGGGTTTGGCTGTAGGTGATTTTACCCACTGTGTTATCACGCCAGTCTCGACTCTAGAACATTTTTATCACCCACAGGAGACCAGGTACTCATGAACCGACGATGTTCATCACGGGCCCACACCTCAACCTCTGGAAACCACTAGTCCACTGTCTCTGCCGCTGCGGGCTTGCCTGTTCTGGACAAGCCCTATAAAAGGATTCCATGCACACTTTTACACCTAGCTTCCTGTCCTTGGCAGACTATGTTCATGGTCCATCCCTCCTCTTTATGACTCAGTGATACTTCACTGTCCGAGTGGGACACATGCGGCTGACCCATTCTTAGGGGATGGGCAGACACCTGAGTTCTGTTCAGCCTTTTAGTTACTGTAAAAACAGCTACCATCATCATTGATACGTGGTTTTAGAAGACTCTCTGGTTGTGGGGCTCAAATCCAGGGCTTCATTCTTGTTAGGTGAGTGAGCTCCCCTCAGGCCCTCCAAGTGTATTGTTTGACCACCGGTTTCAGTTCAGCTGGGTCTACACCTCGGAGTGTGATCACGGGGGCAGACAGCAGGCTCATCACCCAAGTTTCCCTCACAGCACTGGTGGGCTAAAGCAGTTCTCCTGCCAGGTCACAGGGCTCCAGCTCTTCCACATCAACACTTGCAGTTTCCTGCTGTTTCTCTCTTTTAGTGGCCATAGTAGATGATGGGGCTGGACTCGTGGCCCTAAGGAGTCACGACGAGGCTCATCCTCACCTTTCTGTGTGCTGGGGTTCTCACTGCTTCGTGGTTTTGTTAAAATGACCCGTTTTAAAGGAAGTATTTTAACATGAAAGGATCCAGTTGGCCTGAGATTTGCTTTAAAACATGACAGTAACAAATCTTCTCTGGGGCTGAGGGGATGGCTTAGCTGGAAGAGTGCTTGCTGCACGAACATGAGTCCCATGAGAGAGAATCTGGGCACAGCAGCACACATCTGTAATCCCAGCGTTCCTATGTTGAGACGGGAGACAGAGACAGGAGAAGCCCTGGAAACTCACGGCTTAGCCAGCGTGGCCTATGCAGTGGCAGGTAAGACCTCATCTCAGAGTACAAGGCAACCTGAGGTTGTCCTCTGCCTTCCACATGCACACTGTGGCACACGTGCACCTGCAACTTACACACACACACACACACACACACACACACACACACACACACACACACGCAGAAAACAAGAAAACATTTGTGTTTTAAGAGGGAGGAAAACATTACAAGACGAGAGTGTGTGTGGTCTGGCTGTTGGGACACATGGCGAGTAACCATCTTATTATCTCATCATCTCAGTGAGAAGAGTTCTGGGCCAGAAAGATGGCTCAGTGGGTAATGGCACTGGCTGCTTACCCTGATGACCTGAGTTCGATTCCCGGACCCCACAGGGTGGAGGGAGAGAATGAACGGACACCATCCCACACCCAGAGGAAGAAAGTAAGTAAATGTCTTTTTAAACATTTAAAGAAGAGGGAATCCTGCCGTTCATTCCTACCTGGTGAGCTTCCACACCTATGGCTTGTAGGGCCGACTTGAAGAACTCGGGGGAAGGTTTCCCGACCACTTCAGCCTCAACACCACAGGCATACTGGCAAAGAAAAGACAGAGCATGGGTTTAAGATCAGGAACAGGAATGGGACCAAACATGGGAAAGACTGTCTGGGGATGGGTGAAGCCCTTCACAACGCAGGGTGCTATGGGCCTCAAAAACATCTCACAGACAAGAGCATCACAATTCCACAATAGGCTGCAGCCCAGAATGCTTAAGACACCTACGCCCAGCTTTGCCACTCACTCTAAGGTTGCCCACAGCAAAGTGGCAGACCGTACCTAGCAAAGCCATAAGCCTCCCAAGGGACAGGGGACCAGGGCTATCATCTGCCTGTTCGGCTACAATCCTGCCCCTCCCTGTTACCTACCTCCAAGTAGATCATAGGCTCCCCTGAGGGGTCCAGGATTCAATCCACCCACCTGTGCTGTGGAATATTCGTTTTGGATGTGTTACATCCGCTTATGCTGTGGAACATTTGTTTTAATGATGAAAAGCTGTGCTGCATTCTTTCATGTTGCATTTGTTTAACTCTGTGAACCTGTGTTACTCTGCCTGCCTGTCCCAAACACCTGATGGTCTAATAAAGAGCTGAATGGCCCATAGTTAGGTAGAAGAGGGACAGGCAGGGCTGGCAGGCAGACAGAATAAATAGGAGAAATGCGGGCGAGCGGGCAAGTGGGTGAGGGTGAGGGAGGGAGGGAACAAGGGAGGGAAGAAAAGGGAGAGGAAGGAGGAGCGAGAAAAGGAGAAGGAGAGGAGGATGTCAGGGGCCAGCCACACAGCCAGTCATGGAGTGAGAAGTAAAGAAAGGTGTATAGAATAGAGAAAGATAAAAGCCCAGAGGCAAAAGGTAGATGGGATAATTTTTTTAAAAAGATTTATTTATTATGTATACAATGTTCTGCCTCCCTGTATGCCTGCAGGCCTTTCCACCCCCTGGATAATTTTTTAAAGATTTATTTATTTACTATGTATACAGTGTTCTGCTTGCATGTATCCCTGCAGGCCAGAAGAGGGCACCAGACCTCATTACAGATGGTTGTGAGCCACCATGTGGTGGCTGGGAATTGAACTCAGGACCTCTGGAAGAGCAGTCAGTGCTCTTAACCTCTGAGCCATTCCTCCAGCCCTAGATGGGATAATTTAAGTTAAGAAAACCTAGCTAGAAACAAGCCAAGCTAAGGCCTGGCATTCATAATGGAGAATAAGTCTCCATGTATTTATTTGGGAGCTGGAGGGGTGGGCCCCCAAAGAGTTAAAAAAAAAAAAAGAAAAAGAAAAACCAACTACACATCTGCCCACCCTTCCCACCTGGGTACAGGTTGGCAGGAGCTGATACAACTGTGAGGATAGGATGTGGTACAGTAGTAATCGAGGCAGGGGGTTGGCCACAGTCACAGTGGACTCCAGAGGTCTGGCCACAGATGGTTCTGTAACTTGGAGGGTCATCTCAGGGACAAGGCGGGGGGGGGGGGGGGGTAGGGGTGGTGTCCCATCAAGCCTGAGGTGTCACGGGGCCAGGAAGGAGGCAGCCATGAGCCCAAGAAGAGTGGTAAAGAGCATGCTGGGAGAGAGCAGCAGGAGGTTGGCTGGGGTCGGGGTAAGAGGAGGACATAACTGACTGTGTGATAACCCAGGCAATGGGGGAGCCAACCCCAGAGGAGAGGGAGTGAGTGTGTGGCTGGAAGCACGCACAGGAGGCGTGCAAGGCTCCTCCCTCTTCTCCAGAAAGCCTGAAGAGGGCATGGGACAGAACCAGGGCAGGTACCTCGAGTGCCTTCATATAGGCTCCAACATCCAGCATAAGGCCAGAGGTCTCCTTGTAGTAGCGTCTGCAAGAGAGTAGAAGGGGAAAAGTGAACATAGAGGCAGGCACAGGTGCAGGGCAGTACTGACGCCATGCTGAGAGTGACTGATGGAGGCCACATGGCAGAACCAGAGGGCCAGCAGCATTAGGACACCATGCATCATCCAGCCGCTAGCCTTGTAGGCACCCTACCGCAATGATTAGCCAGGGACCCAAGAGGGACAGATGGATCCAGTTACCAACACAGAGGAAGACAAGTGACCGCGGGGCCCCCAGAGCATGTGCTGACTCCCTAATTGCTAATAATTAACCCTTAACTGCTGCCTGAGGAGAGAACTCCATTAGTTCCACAGCAGCCTGCCACATCTCCTGTTAGCTGGGGTCAGGCAAGGTGCCAGGTTTCACAGGCACCAGCTGCTTCCCTGAGATGACAAGAATGTCTTCCCAACCAAAGGGACAATGCAGGCTCTCTGGGAGCGTCCCTCCTTAAGATACTCTCATTGCTCTTCCAAGTGCCCACTGCCTACCCCACATCAGACCAAGGCCTTGAGGTACAAGGAGTCCTGACTGCAAAGTCATCCCTACCTGGGTCTTCTCTCTGAGCAAAGCCTTGTGACCATAAGGAAGCAAGAAGGTGGCTTACACATCATGCTCCAGAGACAAGGTTCACTGAAGCCCAGGAATGGTACGGGGATCTGAGTTTAGAATTATTTAGAGGTCTGACCATCTCTGTCAGTTTTCTCTTCCTTCTGTGTCCAGCAGGGGACATTAGCTAAGCATGTGTGCAGAGGACAGGAGAAGAGAGAGACACACACAGGCTGGCTTCCACATTCAGATCCCCTCTGCTTCCTAGCAGGGGCCTTGGGCTATGTAAGCCTTTAGACCTCAGCTTCCTCACATGTAAAATGGACAAAAGAAAGGAACCATCCATATCCGGGCTGTTGTGAAGCTTGTACAAAATAAGACACAAAGTTCCTGACAGGCCCAGAACACAAACACCACTCAACATAGGACTGGAGAAGTCTACTACAAATTGCTGTTCACTGGAGCTGAGACACAGGCCCTGAGACAGGAGCCCAGTGGAAAAATGAATACAAGCCCCAGGCCTGGTGGTGCTACTCCTGTAATCCAGCACTCAGGAGGCTGAGGCAGGGGGATTGTGAATTCTATGCCAGTCTAGGATACATTGCAGATCCTATCTCAAGAATTTTTTTTTTCTTCATGTGTGTGTGTTAGAACATGGTCTAAGAATGGAGTTGGGTTGGAGAGATGGCTCAGTGGTTAAGAGCACCAACTGCTCTTCCAAAGGTCCTGAGTTCAAGTCCCAGCAACCACATGGTGGCTCACAAACCACCTGTAAGATCTGGTGTGCCCTCTTCTGGCCTGCAGGGACACATGCAGGCAGAATACTGTATACATAATAAATAAATCTTAAAAAAAAAAAAAAAGAATGGAGCTATGTGAGGGGAATTCTGAGTGCTTGTGAGAAAACAAGACAAGAGTCTTGTGACCTCAGTTTCTGCAAAACACTGAATTGTTCTTGGACTGTTTTCATGTTCCTCCCAGATATAGCGGGCAGGACTGAGTTGACTTCAGATGACTCATTATTGCCTGCTGCTGTTATTCAATAAAATGTTTAAATGGTCCGTCCTTTCTATGCCTCTATGGAAAAACAGGTTTTTGCCACATGCAGCTTGTCCCTGTGGTTGTACACAGCTTGAACTCATGAGAACTTTACTCTTGCGATTCTTCTTAACCCTCAGACTATAAACTGTCTGATGCTTTGAATAAAGCTGGCTGTTGCATGAGACTTCAGTCCGACTCATTTACTGGCTCCATTCTCCAAGATTCCACGACCTCTAGAGTGGTGACATGTATGTGTGTATGTGCGGCATGTGCACGCAGAGGCCTGAGGCTAGGATCGGGAACGCCCTAGACCACTCCTTCACCTTATTTATTTTTTGTTTTTGGGATAATGGTCTCTCAGTCAAATCTAGGGCTTGCTGATATAGCTAGTCTTGCAAGCCAGCTTGCTCTTGGAATCCCCCATCTCTACACGGCTGGAAGTCCAGGCGGCCTGCCACACCCACCTGGCATTGTGTGGGTTCTGGAGACCCAAACTCCAGCCCTTGTGCTTGCACGCCGACAGCTTTTACCCTGGTCTGATGAGGGGGCTCAGAGAGTAGACACTTGTGCAAGCATGCAGACCTTCGGGTCCCCAGGATCCCTAGAACCCAGGCGTGGTACCATGTATCTGTAACCCCAGTACTCCTGCGCCAGATGGGAGGTGGAGACAGGAAAAGCCCCAGAAGCTAGCCTGGCAAACGACAAAGGGACCCTGGTCTCAAAGCAGGCGGAAGGTGAAGAGCGACAGCTGAGGTTGTCCTGTGACCTCAGCATGCACACCCTAGCATGAGCATGCCTACACTGACTGACAGACAGACACACATACACCTGTGACCTCCACATGCACACCTTGGCATGAACATGCCTACACTCACAGTCACAGACAAATAGAAAGACAGACAGACATACAAACACTTACTTGAAAGTGTTTGTTTCACCCCCCCCCCCATTTTTACAATGAACTATAATGACTATTTCCTGAGCCAGGGTCCAGAGTTCCAAAAAACTGGAGAATGATTAACAGAATTTGGCCAGCAGAGGGAGACACTGGTGCTGTGCTGTGCCGTCTGGGTGGTAGGTGCCTGACCCTACTCCGTGCAGGATTCTTTGCAGGACTCAGGGACATGCCCAGACCTGGCGTGCACCCCTGGACTCCCAGTGTCCACGGAGAAACTGTAAGCACAGACACGGTGAGCTGCATGAATAGGGTGATAGAGGCATCCCTCAGAAGAGGTGATTAAGCTGTGCCCTGAGGGGGAGCAGGTCACTCTATGAGTGAGGGGAAGGAGTGTGAAGACCAGGGGTCACTTTGGGATCACCAGAGCACCTGAGGGGTCCACAGTGGCCCACCTCTGCACCCACAGTTGGGCCATCCTCTTTGGGCAAGGGCCCTCAGGAGGCTCCCCGAGGCTATAACCCAGAGAAAGATCTCCAGGAGAGGATTATCAGGGTCCTCCCAAAGGAAAGGATGAGTAGAATGGGTTAAGCAGAGGACAGAGGGGAACAGACCTAACTCAGCACAGGAGATGCTCGCCAGGAAGCAAACAGAAACTTCCAAAACAGAACTAGAAGGGGTCCAGCTGTTTGCAGCTAAGGATTCTGGGGGTTTTCAGACTACCCCAGGGCTAGCTGGAGGACACAGGAGACTGGATGGACTGGAACAAGCCCTTCTCATTTGGAAATCTCACCCCTAAGGAGTCCTTGGAACACAGCTCTGCTAGCCTTGGATCTAGAGGTTTATTCTAAATTAATTTCAGGGTGTTTGGATTTACTGGGTGACTTGAAATACAGCCAAAGCATGACCTTCTGAGCCAGAGAAAATGGATTTTCAGAAATCAAATTGAAAACTTTTTCTCTGGATTTTTTGGAGACAGGATTTTTCTGTGTAGCCTTGGCTATCCTGAAACTTGTCCTGTAGACCAGGCTGGCCTCAAACTCTGAGATCTACCTGCCTCTGCCTCCCCCAGAGTGCTGGGATTATAGGTGTGAGCCACCACTGCCTGGCTAAAATGAAAACTTTTAATCCCCACCCCACCTCTCCCTCTCTCAACACAGACTTGTTTTTGAGACAGGGTCCCACTACACTCTTCTATGTAGACCTCCAACTCACAGAGGTCCTTCTGCCTCCACCCCCACCCTCAAGTGCTGGAATTACAGGTGTGCCCACTATCTCAGTTTATGTGGTGCTGGGGATGGAACCCAGTACTTTGTGAATGCTAGGCAAGAACTCTACCAAACAAGCTACATCCCCAGCCACCCTCTCCCAGTTTTCTTTCTGACATTTTTGTTTTTGTTTTTCAAGTTTTTCTCTATGTAATCGCCCTAACTATCCTGGAACTCACTCTGTAGACCAGGCTGGCCTGGAACTCACAGAGATCCACTTGCCTCTGCCTCCCGAGTGCTGGGATTAAAGGCCTGGGCCACTACGCCCAGCTTACTTTCTTTTTTAGACTGAATCTGGGCTGCTTCTTATAGAGCACACCATTTTTCTGTTTTGTTGTTGTTGTTGTTGTTTTTTGTTTTTGTTTTTTTTTTTGTTTTTTTGAGACAGGGTTTCTCTGTGTAGCTTTGCGCCTTTCCTGGAACTCACTTGGTAGCCCAGGCTGGCCTTGAACTCACAGAGATCCACCTGGTTCTGCCTCCCGCGTGCTAGGATTAAAGGCGTGTGCCACCACCACCTGGCTTGTATTTCTTATTCATTCAGGAGAACAAAAATCCACCTTGCAGCCAGCTGCTAGCTATAAATACTGTGAGTTCCCTTTAAGAGGGACAGCGAACAGGCATCTAATTTACAACCCTTCTCTAGCAACTGGATATAGTTTTCCTTCCTTTATGGCACAGTGTGGCCCGCTGTGGGCCTGAGAGGGCCCTGGGCACTCCAGCCACTGAGGGCCACTGTGGCTACCAGGAGAATCGGGGCACAGGGAGCAGTCAGATCTGATTTTATGCTTCGTTCTCCCGCCGTTTCTGATTCCTCGGTCCAGCCTCCCTGCAAAATGACCACTTGACCTCTCCCAGAAGAGCCATTAACCTCCATAGTCTGTAGAGTAAACAGCTTAATTTTCTGACGGCGGCATGACAGGAGAAATTACAAAGGCAATTCCCTCTCTCAGTCCACACAGATGCCAAATGTAAATCACTCCATCTGGAGGAGGGGGGCATCCTGCCTCCCTCCACCCTCAGGGAAGACACCCCAGCCTTGACTGTAGTGACAGGAGCCCTTCCTGGGTCCTTGGGCAGCCTGGAGAAGCTGCCACCCTCTGGAAGCTGTTGAGCCCTTTCTCTGTCTGGGTTTGTGACAAGCCCACCCTTCACCGGAGTCAAAATCTAGGGAGCTGGAGGCCCCGCTCATATCAGATCAGCCCTCACCTCCTGCTGAGTCTGCTGCAGTTATCTCCCCCAGCCAAGAGCAAGCAACTGCTGTGTTCATCTTTTTCACCAACGTACTTATTCAAGCCATTACTCGCAGTCTGGAACAACCTTTAGCAATGATGAAACTGCATCAAAGGAAAATGTGTTGACATAAATGACCTACAATATTGCCTTTTCATTATGCACATTTTCTGGTGGAGGTTTGCCAACTCAAATACCCAAGGGCAGGGCTCAGGTCAGTAAGTTAAGCAGGCCAAGTGTGCCTAGATTAATGGGCATGAGGGCCCAGTCACCAAAGCAGGAAATACTTCCAGCAGGAAGCCCTGCTGTCTACCAAGCTAGGCAGGAACCCCAAAGCATCCCATCACCTCCAGAGTGTGAGATTCTGAACTTCTAATACTGTTTCTGTTGACCAGACTAGACATGTACAGTCTTCTGGAAACGAGCTGGGCAGCACGCATCATGAAACTCAAAATGACTCAGACCTGGTGACTCATACATGTAATCACAGCACTCGGGAGGCTGAGGCAGGAGGATTGCTGAAAGTGTAGGTTAACCTGAACTACAGAGTGAGACCCTGCATCAAAATCAATAAATAAAAGGATAGAAAAGAAAAAAAATAACCCTTAAAAGCCTTCCTTTAGTGGTCTCTAAGGACAACATCTGATGTGACAAAGACACTCAAGCATCGCTTACTATCACAGACAATAAGACACAACCTCACTGTCCAACACTAGGGATCACTGAACACAACCCCAGGACACTCACAGGGCAGATAACCAAGTCACAGAAACAGTGGGTCATGGTGAACCAAGTCATTCACAAGCTGTTGTTTGTTGACTGTAAGAAACAGGCCACAGGGGCCTGAGGAGATGGCTCTGTGGTTGAAACCTTTGCTGTACTGGAGTTCAGTACAGGACTGGAGTTCACATCCCCAGCTCACATAAATGCCTGGCAGACATAGTGGCCCACCTGTAATTCCAGCCTTGGAAGGCAGAGACCCCCACGACAAGCTGGACCATACCTTTGATCTGTGTTTGATTGAGAGATGCTGCCTCACTGAATAATGTGGAAGATGGATGGAGGATGCTATTCCTGATGTGCACACACATGCGTGCGTTCACATATACACACATGTACCCATACACATGCAAAAGTGTACACACACACACACACACACACACACACACACACACACACAAGAAACCCCACATGTGACAAAGCAAGTCAAAGCAAGGTCAAGCCTGACTCCCACACTGGTTCCTTGTTGTTGGGACCAGATACATCACCAGGAAGGAAGGAAATGCTGGGAAGCAGAGAGCAGGGAATGCTGGTGCAGAGTCGCGTCCTTCTTTTCCCTTTTTCACAGGGGGTCAGAAGCCCTGGAACTGGAGTTACAGACAGGTGTGAGCGGCCATGGAGGTGTAGGAATTGAACCCGGGTCCTCTGGAAGAGCAGCCAGGGCTCTTAACCACTGAGCCAACTCTCTAGCCCCAAGGATGAGTCTTCCCTCTTTATTTAAACCTCTCTACAAATACAGTCACAGAAAGGTCCAGAAGTGTGCATCTCAGGTGACTCTCAATCTAGTCCTGTTCGTAGCATTGGATGAATGTCTGCATCTGAGGACATACACCCCAATGTTGGTGTTGGTGCTGCATAGACAGACTGCAGACACCTTTCATTTTCTCCTGAGGCTCTGTGATTTCTAAGTTTTCTTCAATGAGCATGTGCTATCTCGGGGGTAAGGAAAGATGCTAGCAGGGCTGGGGATATAGCTCCGTGGTCCAGTGTTGCCTAGCTGGTCAATGCCCAGCACCGACAGTGAAGGAAGGTGTGCTTTGTTGGCTGTGGCAGCACACCTGTAACCGCAGAGGTGGGAGATAGAGGCAAGGGAATCAGAAGTTGAAGACCAATCTCAATTACATAGAACATAACCAGCTTCAGGCCAGCCTGCGGAGACACCAGATCCCGTCTCAAAAACAAAACGAAACAAAACAGGGGCTGGGAAGATGGCTCAGCAGTCAGAGCACTTGTTCTCACAGTGGACTTGACTTTGGTTCCTAGCACCTATGTGGCGGCTCACAACTAGCAATAACTCCACTTCCAAGGAATCTGACACCCTTTCTGACCTCCGTGGGTAGGAGGCATACATGTGGTGTACATACATACATGTAGGCAAAACATGCATACACATGAAATTAAAAAACCAAAGAAAGCAAGTAAGGGAGAAAGGAAGGAAGGGAAGATGTGAAGCAAACAGTGCTTTCCTTTAAAGAAAAAGCTGGTGCGAGGGTGTACATCCTGACTGTCTCCCAGAGGCCCATGAGCTGAACGCTTGGTCCACAGCTGATGGAAGTGTTGAGAGGTGGTAGATCCTTAAGGAGGTGGGGGTCTAGGACTGGAGAGATGGCTCAGTGGTTACTGCTCTTCCAGAGGACCTGGGTTCAATCCCTGGCACCCACATGGCTGCTAATAGCAGTCTATAAATCCAGTTTCAGGAAATCTAACTTTCTCTTCTGGTCTCCATCAGTACTACACATATATGGTGTGCAAACATGCATGTAGGCAAAACACCCATACACACACATACACCCCCTCTAAGGTGGGGAAGCTTGCAGGGGACACCGGGGACTCTTCCTCTTTCTCTCTTTGTTTCCCAGTCTCCAGGGAGATAAGCTGGACACCTTTCCCATGGTGTCCACCCTCACCACAAGCCCAACGCAAGCCTGTGAAGCTATGACCCCAAGACCTGGCCTTCTTTTAACCAGTTTATCTTAGGTGTCTGCTGGAGCAGTACAAACTGACCAGCGTGGTGTTAAGTGTGATAAAAGCCTTGCCAAAGCATGGGGACCAATGCCAACTCTAGAGACAGCACCTGGCATCCAGACCAAAGCATCCTCCCAGACCCCATCTATTAATACATGAAGTATCCCTAGGGACCATTCCCAAACATCTTGTGCTATGTCCTGTGCTAAGGGACCTTTTCCTACTTTACTATAAACTTAGGACAGACAACACATACCTAGCCTTTGAGATCTCCTCAGGGCCCCCACCTGCACTGATGCCTTCACCCCTCTCCCGGCCCAACATTCATAGAGAAACTTGGTCTAACAGCCCTGGAAAGATTATTAGAGGAGAAGAAATGAGGAAATGAAGAGAAAAGGCAAGGGAGGAGGGAAAGGCCCCTGTGCCCACTCCCACAGCACCTGTTGGCATCTGTCTCTACTGGATCCTGTAGCAGAGAACCACAAAGCATTGGGCAGAGCTGCCCGGCACCATCCCCCTGCCGCCGCCACCGCCGACTCACCCCTTTCCCAGTGATATGAGCACAGGGTTTTCCAGCTCCATGAGCACTCGGAAGGCTCTGTTCATATTCTCATAGGAAAAGCCTTCACCAGCATCCGCAATCACGACACAGTTTGGGTTGACCATGTCAATGTCATCAAATTCTGAGCGGACCCCTGGAACGACAAGAGACACAGACAGTCCTCAAGCCCAGAATGTGGCCTCCTACCAGCTCCTAACTGGGACACCTTCTCTCAGCTAGGTCTGCCTGGCAGAATATATATTTCAGAGCAGCCTGACGCTGGGGAACATGCAGACATAAATAAAACTGTGGTATGGTCCCTACAGGGCAAAGAGCAAGGACAGAGTACATGAGATGAGCCTCTAGGCAGGTGACAGAAACTTGACACAAAAGACTACTTTCTGTGAAAGAGAGGGCTACCTCCGCAGGCCTGGCCTGCTCGAATCCTGCACACTCCACAGAAAGGCCTGTCTGACAGGAGGAGTGGGGCACCCGAGGAACCGGGTCATACCGGGTCGGGTTGATCTTGGGTGACGGATGTGGATGCATGTGGAGTCCCTAAGGTTAGTCACATGAGGACTGTGTGCTTAGATGACCACCTGTCTCAAAAAAGTATAGGCTTTCCAACCTGCCGCGGCACACATCCCTGCTGAAAGAACCAAGCACATCCCATGCGGGGGACAACTGGGACTTCACGCCTGGTTTCCTCTGCCCTTCGCCTCACGAAGCTCCTCCCTGGTTAAGCTGAGCGGTGATCTTTCACTGTACCCAGCTTTAGTGCAATGTCTTTCTGGGCCTGTCCAGGGAGTAACTGAGACCTAGAGTCGCCTTTGGGGTTCCTGGACCAAATATACATTGTGACATTCTATTGATATGTGATTCTAAATAGGCACATTTATTTACAATAGGAATATAAAAATAATAAATGTCATCTGGGTGATGGTGGCGGTGGTGGTGGCGGCGGCGGCGGCGCACACCTTTAATCCCAGCACTCAGGAGGCAGAGGCAGGCGGATCTCTGTGAGTTCGAGGCCAACCCGGTCTATAGAGAGAGTTCCAAGACAGCCATTACACAGAGAAACCTTGTCTCAGAAAACCAATCATCATCATCATCATAACAATAACATTAACATTAATAATAAACTGTCACTAAGGGGTAGCAGTAGGAACTGACTGGAAGGGTATGCAGGAAGCTTCAGGGTGATGATAATAATAATGGAGGTCTCTAGAAGTGTAGGATTCCAGGGGTTACAAAAGTTACAGTGAGCAAAAGCGTAGCAGAGGCTTGGTTTCTTGGCCACACATAACTCTTACATCAACAGGAAAAAACTGACCACACGCTGAGCTCCAGTTAGTCACAGGCTGAAATACTCAGGGCACTGCACCAACATCCACTGGGCCAATCTGGCCAGGCTGGGTGGCCGGGGAGCCCCAGGGAGCCTCACGGCCTCACTTCCTCGGAGCTTGGATTGCGGGTTACACTGCTATGCTCGGCTTCTCACATGGCTGTTGGGGACCAAACTCAAGCCCTACTGCTTGTGTAGCAGGTACTTACTGACTGAGTCATCTCCAGAGCCCCACCAAGTAAAAGTTGTTGAGGCCTGCTATCTGTCTGAAGATTTTAATAATACAGTAATGAGTGGAAAACATCAATAATAAAACCTAGAAAAAGTCAAAGCCTGAAAAACAGGGACATTCATTGAGAACACAGACACAGCAGTGAGGAAGGACAGCCCTTGCTCCTCCAGCCTCACAAGGTTCCTGTCAGCTGGATTCCTTGGTTAGCACCGCCTTTGAGCCAAGGCTTTCTCCTGCCCCACCCCACCCCAGCTTCTCTACCCCTTCTTCCATGCCTAGCAACCCTTTTCCTGGGAAACAGGAGATGGGATTTCTAAAAGCATTGGCCGGGTTCCTAACTACAGAGAATGGAGGCTAGAAAAGGGATTTTTAAAGGCTGGTCATGATTCCCTTAACTGATGCCAAGGCAGTGGATTCCATCCTCCAGCTTTCCAGGGAGTACTTTCTACTTCAGCAGAGTGCCCTGCCTCTGCCCAGAGGTTTATGGAAATGAAAATGGGGGTCAGAGGACAGGGCGGGGTGGGGAGGGGGAGAAGGAAGGAAGGAAGGACAAAAAAGCATTCCAAAGTACCCAAACCCTGTTTTTAAACAGTCACCAGAGAACGGTGGCGCTGCCTCTGCTTTGCTCCGCAAAAGCTGCCCATTGAGGGCTCCGGGATCTCTGCTCTTGCAGACGAAAATCACCTGAACTCAAAGCATGTTCTGACAGGGCATTTGCAAACTGCACCGAAGAGCGGTACCGGGTGTCACTGAGGCAGACAGGCTACAGGCAGCAGACACTGGAAAGCTATAGACTGCAACCTTGATTGTCGTCTTCTCCTATCCATCCAGTCTACTTCCCCCTCCTTTCTTCTCTCTCAATCTTACCTCTTGGGTAAATCCTTGACCTCTCGCCTCCATCAAGGAACAACACCTCAGGCTTTACTCTCAGGACACCTCAGGTGTAGCAGGAATCTTATTAATAAAATCAAACCCAAGGCCAGGTATTGGGGTGAATGCTGGAAGATCAGAGACGCAGAACAAGCCACAGCTACCTCACCTTGCCAGTTCCTCAGCTGATCCTGTTTCCTCAGACTGGAAGCCACTCAGCTGAACTGTGCTGCTCCAAAGCCTAAAAGCTTAACCAGCTGAACTGCTGCTAAAAGTCTAAAAGCTTAACCAGCCAAATGCTTAACCAGCCAAATGCTGTTAGTTTCTGGTCTTCACGCCGTATATATCTTCCTGGTTTCTGCCCTCACTCCCTGGGATTAAAGCCTCACTTCTTGGGATAAAGGCGTGTGTCACCATGCCTGGCTGTTTCTAACGTGGCCTTGAACTCAGAGATCCAGAGGGATTTCTGCCTCTGGAATGCTAGGATTAAAGGCGTGAGTGCCACCATTTTCTGGCCTTTATGTCTGTCTAGTGGCTGTTCCGTTCTCTGACCCCAGATAAATTTATTAGTGTGTTCTTGGAGAACACAATATCAGCACATTCAGGCCTGGCCTTGAGGCTGGGGCTTGGAGAGGGACAGCTGGAGCCTGGTCTTACCTTTCCCCTATCCCCCAGAAGGGAGCCTCGTGAGTTTTGTACCCTGAAGACTCACAAGTGTCATGGAGGAAGTCAGGCTTGACCTGCATTGTTTCTCATGGTTTGGCCCAAGTGGGCGTGGAAGTCCTGCACCACAAAAGTTCGTCCCAGGCAGGCCTACCTACCATCATGGATGAGCAGGTGTGGGCGCAGGCCTCGCTCCTTCAGGATCTGGCAGGTGGCTGGTGCAGGGGCGGTTACCTCCCCTTCTGAGATGTCAAATCCCAGCCGCTGAAGCAACCCCACCAGCTCTCTCCGGGACTTCTGGGACTCATTGGTGCAGAATCTCACCTTCAACGGGGACCTCTTCAGTCTGGGCCACAAAAACACAAAGGAAGTGTGCTCAGCAGAGGAGTGTGGCCTCCTGAGAAGAAGCCCAGAGAGGGACTCCTGCAAGAGCAACTGGTTAAGTAGCAGTGCCGGCCAAGTCACAGTCACAGGTGTGTTCAGGATAGGATTTCTTAGCTGGAACAGACCACTTCTTGAAGTGCAGAATGCTGGGAGGCCACACCCCCAAACTTCCTGCCAACCCCACATGATCAGAGTCAGGTGAGCTTCCCTAGGGCTTCCTACCCCACCTCTGCTTGGAACACTTCACCCCACTCCCACCTGGGAACACACACACACACACACACACACACACACACACACACACACACACACACACACCACTGACTCCAGACCCACTCATCAATTCCCCATCACCATCCACCTGGCCTAGCTGCAAGCCATCTTAGAATGCCCGCAGCTGTTTCTCCACCTCACTCCATAGCACTGGCATTTCCCCCTGGTACTTGTTACTGCCCATGTCCACGAGTTACTAACTCTGGATCCATACTTCTCCAACAGGGTAAGGCAGGGGCACCAAGATGAGGTCTGTCTTCTCATTAAAGTCAACAGACAGGGTCTGTCGGAAACAGACAGCAGGAACATGACAGTTCTGGAATGTAGAAATGGGAACCCCACCCTGCATAAACCCAGAATCGAGGTTCCATAAAACTAAGATGCACTGAAGCCAATGGTCACCATGACCCCCTCCTTCGGAGTGTCCTGGTGACATTTGGGTGAGCTCTTTGGATTCAAAGCCACAAAGCGGATGTCTCAAGAGGTCCCCAGTGAGATGACATTCCACTTATCTACAAATAACCAGTGTGCACTGGGTACTGGGCATGGAGCTGTAGTGACTGCAGGCTGGTGCTGTGCCTGCAGGAAGGGCCTTCCTGGCCGCAGTTCTCGGGCAGCATGGAGGCTGGCTGGCAGTGAACAAGGATTGCAGGCAAGGAAGGCCATTGGCACCTGGGAAGAGAGCAACCGTGAAGGACACAAACAGGGTGAGGGGACAATGGCTATCTGGACGGGAAGGTTGGAGAGGCCTTACTAAGAAGTCAACTAGAGCTGAGACCTCGAGGAGAAAGCACTAGCCTGAAACACCTTTTCTGTGACTTCCCTTAGGCTGACTCTGATCCTGTGGCCCCTCGGCGCCCACAGAAGCGAGGGAGTTTCAGGGACCGGCCAGCTCTGGGGCTACCAGGTGCCATTTATGAAGAAATCTGTAGCTCTACGGCCGTCAATTGCACAGACCACATCTTCCAGAGCCTAGGTGGTTCATCCCTTTCTTATTATTTGTCTTTCCTAATCAGAGGTTTATGAATGACCAATTACACTCAGTGGTTAATTGCCCTTCATAAAGATGGCTTTTTTATTTTTAAATTAGGCAGTTAATATATTGTAACTAATAGCATCACCTTGTGTATTAGGGATGGGTCTTCATTGATTGGTGCCTGGAATGTGTGATTCACACCCAAGTTAATGGGGCAGTTGAGGGAAGAAGTGCAGGGGTCTCAGGGGACTAATTACCACTAATGAATGATGATGTGACCTTCTCAGAACAGTGAGCAATCGGTGTGACAGCGAGATGGCAGAGCCTCACATCTGTCACTCTAAACACAACTTCTGATGAGGATGGGAGGGAGGAGCTCATTGTCTCCTTTGAGAGACCAACATGAGTTGGTTGGAAATCGGCGCTTTCTATTTGCAAGAGTTTATCTGTCCAGGTACAATGTGTTTGGAACTGCATATGCCAAGCCTTCCCTCTGGTTTCTGTCCCTTTGTGCCACTGACCATGTCCCCTCTTGATGCTTTACCACAGGCCCTGTGACCACCAGAGGCCAGCCCCATGAAGTCTCTTTATTTAAAATTACTGGAAATCATTACAGTAGTCCCCTGTCATTTACTAAAATAGTAAAGCGTGGGCTGGAGAGATGGTTCAGTGGCTAAGAACACTTTCCGCTGTTGTAGAGAACCCAAGTTTGGTTCCCAGCACCCACATGACAGCTCACCACTGGAACTGTATGTAACAACTATATGTAACTTCGGTTCCAGGGGATCAGGCAACATCTTCTGGATTCTGTGAGCACTGCACACACATGGTGCACAGACACCCCCGCACATAAAATTAAAAATTTAAAAAGTTTAAAGTTAGTAAAGTACCAATGCAGGTTTCCCTGGATCTTGGCTGTGGAGAAGTACTCTCACTGTGCTGAGTGTCCATGGCCTGAACTTGTCTTCACTCTCCCAGGGTGGTCATCCTCACAGGTAGCCCTCCTTATGTACCAGCTAACTGAGTAAAAAAAAA
This sequence comes from Onychomys torridus, assembly GCF_903995425.1. Classification (NCBI taxonomy): domain Eukaryota; kingdom Metazoa; phylum Chordata; class Mammalia; order Rodentia; family Cricetidae; genus Onychomys; species Onychomys torridus. The sequence goes on along the minus strand of NC_050443.1, from coordinate 110,436,535 downwards.
TTTTCCCTACTCAGGAGACAAGAAGGGAAATCTTCTAGAAGAGGCCTGACCCAGGTCATCTGGCCTGTGGGCACAAAGTCTATGGGGCCCTCGCACAGAGGGCCTTCAAATGTAACACTATGTCCCGGGCAGGGCCCAGCAGTCCCAGCTCTATTCTGGGGCATCCTACTGTAGGGAGGAGTGAGACACGTGTGGGTCTGACCTGTGTGTGTACCTGGGTTGAAATTGAGATAGGCAAAAAGCCACACGCCAATGTGAAGGCCTGGATGGCCTGAGCTATGGACTGAATTGTGCCACACCAAATTCCTACACTGAAGCCCTAACCCCCAGTGTGTCTGTACTTGGCGACAAGGCCTATAGCAGCAAATTATGATGAAGTAGAATCATAAGACAGGGTCCTCATATGATAGGACAAATGTCCTCAGAGACCCACAGGCTGGGTATGGTGACACATGCTTGTAACTCCAGCATTGAAGGCAGAAGCTGGAAGATTGCTGCCAGTCTGAGACCATGGTCCACATGGCAGATTTCAGGCCTGCCTGAGGGGTACCTCTGGAGACCCTATCCCCAAAACAAACAAACAAAAAACCATCCTGTGAGGCCTAGTGCCTGCCATCTCCCTTCTCTTCCTTGATCCCTCATCTCTCTCACAGCACAGATCACGTGAACACACGGCAAAATCGCCATCACCAGAACCCAACCATGCAAGCACCTTGAGCATGGACAGCCAGGACCTCCAGCACTGGGAAAAAGAAACGCATACAGTATAAGCTGCAAGTTGTTGGTGTTTGTTACAGCGACCCAGGCAGAAGGAGCCGGGGGATCATGTCTACATCTCTCTGTGAGCACTGGTATGCTATAAATCTGGCCCTGGGGGGCCTAGAACACAGATTCCAGATCACCACAAAAGGCCCAAGAAGGCAGTTTCCAGAGAGCTGCAGAAGGATCCCTGATGGACGGTGGCTGCAGGTCCACCCCCAACACCCAAAAACTATGGCAGGGAAGGCCCTTGGCTGGCCTGAAGACCCCACTGAGTTTGTGGCCAGGGTCTTAGCCACTGACCAACCCCACCCCCCGCAGGAGTCCCACTTCCTGTGACCCAGCTGGATCTCTGAACTGACCTTAACCTCATCCTAGCAGGCCAGGACACTCCTCTGAGTGACAACATCGCCCTGTGCAATTACCGTGCATCAGATGAGCCGGTCCCTTACAAATCACCTCGGACTTTACACATCTGCTGGCTGTCGGGCATCTGCCAGGAGCGCTCACCCGAAAATAATGGAAACCCTCTCATTACTGTTCCGTGGCAGGTAAAGTGTTAGGACAATTATTGGACATCCTGAGTGACCTTGGGATAGCTCAAAGCCTGCCCTCTCCAGCTTGCCAAGGGCTGAGAAGCTGGAGAGCAAGGAACTCCTCTCAGAGGGACCAGAAAGGGGGACTGGGCAGGGCCAGGAGCTTGTCAGGGGAAGAACAGGCCGGGTCACTCCCGATGGGGCCCCTCTTCTCCCTGGCTTTTGTTGCCTTTATCTGCCTGGAGGTCCTCTCACTGTCTTTGCCTTCATCGACGTCATCGTCACCCCTTGGACCCGAATCTCATCCTCTCTCCAGGCCAGGTCCAGAGGTCCTCCCTCCAAAAGCGTGATCTCCCCCTGTCCGCACAGAGGCCATCCTCCTCCAGCCATGCTTTGTGTGCCACCGAGACCTCCTTCCTCCAGCCCTCTGCCAGCTTGAGGATTTCTGGAGACTAGAGCTGTGACTTCAGGGCATCATGTCCTGTGCTTCCACAGGTGTCACGGGAACAGACAGGGCACAGCAGCCCTGGGGACAACGCCGGTGGCTAGAGCCTTGTGTGGACCTAGAGCTAGAGCAACTGGGTGGAAGTAGTCAGGGTCCCCCAAACCAAAAGATGTCACAGAGACTGCAAGAAACCCCTGAACAGGGTCACGGAGACCCTAGGGGACAGGACTATTAAGGGTTTAAAGAACGTCTTTACAGGTGAAATGTCCATGAAGTAATCTCAAACTTCGGAAACGGCAGTTCAAAGGCTCACTGGGGTCCCAGATGGACAGGAAGTGACCAGCACAGTCCTGCACAGAGGTGGTTTGGAAGCCTTCTAGATTCCTGCCCAAAATGAATCTGTCATGGTCTCCAAATCCAGCACTGCTGATGCTTTACTGGGAGTGACCTAAGTGACGCAAGTTGAATCCAAGGCCCGCCTGGTCGCAGAGAGGCTCATGTGGCAGAGATTGGGAAGGCCTTTCTCTCATCCTCTGTCTTCCACCGCTCCAGCCAGCAGTGCTACTCCGACCTCACCTGGGATGGGAAGGCAGGTCCCACGTGGAAGCAGGCCAGCGAGATACAAGGTTTCTGTTGGTGTGACAAAATACCTGGGCAAAGCAACTTGAGAGAGGAAGTGTTTACCCTGGCTCACAGTTCAGGGGTACAGTCCCTCATGGTGGGGAAGGCATGGCGGCAGGAGGGAACTGGTCACCATTGTCGTCACAGTCGGGAAGCATAAAGAGATTAACACCGCAGACGCTCAGCTGGCTTTCTCCTTTTTATTCAGCCTGGCCCATAGAATGGTGTCAGCCACATGTAGGGCAGGTCTTCCCATCTCCATTGCCCAATTTAGAAAATCTCTCCTAGACATGCCCAGGGATTTGTCCCCAAGGTATTTCTAGATCCTGTCCAGCTAACATGTGATATAAACCATCACAAGGGGAAAATGATGTTAATAGTACCTCTGGGGTTATTAGAAAATGAAATACAGGCAGCTACCTAAGCTCCTCACAGCTAGAGTGTACCAGGGTTTTTGTTAGGTTTGGTTTCTTGAGACAGGGTGGGCCAGGATGGCAGACGCTACCATGCCAGGTCCTGAAATGCTTTTCATTCTTTTTTTTTTTTTTTTTTTTTTTTTTTTGCCAGAGCTGAGGATCGAACCCAGGGCCTTGTGCTTGCTAGGCAAGCGCTCTACCATGAGCTAAATCCCCAACATCTTGCTTTTCATCCTTATGTGTTTGTTTGTTTGTTTGTTGATATACAGGGTCCCAAGGAGGACAGGTGGGCATCAAACTCAATGTGTAGCTAAGGATGACCTAGAACTCCTGATTCTCTACTTTCCTCCTAAACTGGGATTAGAAGCCATGCCATTTCAGGGCTGTCACTCAGAAGGCTCTCTAGCGCTGCATGCTGGAGACACTATTGAGACTGGCATAGAAGAGATGTGATCTCCATGAACTCACTCACTGACATCAACAAAAGACCCTGAGTGGTGGAAGGCACCAGCCACGGCACCACCAAAACCTTGGCTGGCCCTACTACACCTTCCTTATCCTTTTCCCCTCTCTTGGCAAATGGCTATCCCTGCCCAGGCCTCCCCAAGCTCCAATGGGCACTGCTGGACAGTAGCACACGTGTGGTCAGAGTCCAAACTCTGGGCAGAGAACAGAGCAGCAGTGCGGTGGTCAGGTGATAGTTCCTCTTGGGGAAGGCCAGTAGGCCACATGCATTCAGGGAGTTCATGTGACTTGGGCAGGACCCTAGCCAAGGCCCTTACAAAACACACAGCCCGCCTACCCTGTGCTGGTACCACCTTACCTGCCCTCAGAACATCTAACCATTGTGTTCTCTGACGTGCTTGAGCTCAGATCACAGGGACATGCCAAGGCCAGAGCATCGATTTCATAGCAATTGACAAACACTTGAGTTGAATGCATGAGACTCAGTAACCAGAGAGACCCTGGTGACCCTGACCTAAGTGAATCACACAGAGGGGAGACTGGAGCACATGCAGCATGCCGGGGATGTGCATGGACACAAGTCCCACTCTCCAGCCCTGCAAATTCAGCTGGCAGGCAGTCATCCCCAAGCACGGGTGGCCTTGAACAGGCCAGACTGTTCAGTGCCCAGCATCCCAAGGGCATGGTGGAAGCTGGGTTCAGAAAGCAGACACGCCTCTCCCTATGTGTTCTGCAGGTTGTTCCCTGAGCCTCTCAAACCCCAGATTCCTCATCTATGCAGCAAGGCATTCACAGCAGCTACCAGATAGGGTTGCTGATGCTATAAAGAGACACACGGGAAGTACCTGGCAAATTTGCAAATACTCAATAATAAGTCACAGTGATGACTATAAGGTGACCTGTGCTACTGTTGGGCAGCTCAGCCTTCCAGGTAGGTTCTGTCGAATAGGAAGGCAGGGTTTCACTGAAGCAGGTCCGGAGGGAAGAACCCAGAGTGCACTGCCTGGCACTTATAGGAAGAGAGTTCCATTCAGAGGAGAAGATGCCTCAAGACTTGATAGGTGTCCTGGAGACACCAGGACAGAGAGACATACCTCTTCGACAACTAGCAGCACCTAGTAACTGGCTTTACTCATACATCACACTGCATCCTGTGAAATCTGAGAGATGGGGGTCCTACTCACAGATGGGGACATGTGGGAGGATGCTGAGAGACCTACCAGGACACAGCCAGGACAGTAGTCCTTCCATGTTGGCCTTGGGCAGAACAGAATGCCTTGACTTTGAATAGGAACCAAGTTCTATACCTGAAAGATGCTGTTTCTCAAGGAAGTAATCCCTCATCCCACGCTCTTCATCTGACAGCAGACCATTCACAGAGTGCCTATGACTAATCAAACTCTGACAACGGAGAAAATCCCTCGCATAATTCTGTGCCTTGTGGTGATAATGTTGTGTACCCTAATAAAATTTACCTGAAGATCAGGGAACAGAACAAGCCACTAGATTAAACACAGAGAACAGACAGTGGTGGCACATGCCTTTAATCCTAGCACTCAGGAGGCAGAGATCTGTCTGGATCTCAGTGAGTTCAAAGCCACCCTGGACTACATGAGACTGACTCAGTCTAGGAGAGAAACAGAGCCAGGCAGGGGTGGCACACGCCTTTAATCCCAGTACTGGGGAGTCACATGCCTTTAATCCCAGCACTTGAGATCTCATACCTTTGCTTGAGAAGCACACAAGCTTTTAATCCCAGCACTTGAGTGGTTGAGAAAGGAAGTGGTATGTTGGGCAGAGAAAGGTATATAAGGTGTGAGGAGACAGGAACTAAAGGCTTTTAGGCTGAGGAAGTTCATTTGGCTAGAGGCCTATCAGCTAAGGCTTTTCATGCTGAGGAGTCGTAGAGGTAAGAGGTGGCTTGTCCTTTATCTCTCTGATTTTTCAGCTTTCGCCTCAATATCTGGTTCCAGTTTTTTTTTTTTTATTATAAGACCATTCAGAAATTGTGTTACAATGCCTCACCATGTACATTATTATAGGCAGAAATTGGGGAATCCGGCCTAAGTCCACAGGCCAGCTGTGGGGCAGAGCTGGGATTAGAAACCCAGGCTCTCACCCCTTGGCTCTGACACCTATCACTTTTTTGGTGACAGGTAAAAGGTGGCACCTGCTGGGTGTGACCACCAGACCCCATCCCTTCTCATGAGATATGTACGTCTCAACATCTCCCTCAGACCCCTCCTCTATAAGCTGGACGGCATCTTTCCTGTCCCCAAGGGTATGAGAAGTCACCCTACTCCTCTCAGAGCCCTGAGCAGTGCCTGAGAACTTCCCCATCTGTCCTGGGAGCCATGGCGTCATGAGTGAGTCTCACAGGTTACTGTACCACACTGAAGGGGACGCAGTAACCCTGCTCCAGAACACCCACACTGGCTGCCTTGACCTCTGGGGGTGACCCTGCCCACCTGAGATCACAATCCAGGCAACAAATCTTACTGCTAAAGGAGGAGTTGTGGCTACAGCCTCCCACATTCACCTAAGACTCTCTGGCCTCCCTCCGCCAAGTTCAAGTTCATGAATCAACTATGACACCAGCCCAGATGGATAGGGGTTGTTGTATTTACTTTGTATTTTATTTTTCTTATTTCTTTTCTACACAGGGTTTCTCTACATAACCCTCACTGTCCTGGAACTCACTCTGTAGCCCAGGCTGGCCTCGAACTCACAGAGATCCTCCTGCCTCTGCCTCCCGAGTGCTGGGATTAAAGGTGTGCACCACCACTGCCTGGCCTATTTTGTCTTTTAAAAGATGGCATAATAGTCTAGCTCAGTAGTGAACACCTGGAATCCCAACCTTAGGAAATGGTTCTCAACCTGAGGGTCGCAACCCCTTTGGTGTTGCATATCAGATATTTGTACTATGATTCATAACAGTAGCAAAACTACAGTTATGAAGTAGCAATGAAATAATTTCATGGCTGGGGTCACCAAGCATGAGGAACTGTATTACAGGGTCACAGCACTGGGAAGGTTGAGGACCCCTGCTCTACAGAGACAGGAACAGGGCAATACTCTTGAGCCCACCAGTTCTGGTCTCCCTATGTTCTGGGCAACATAGGAAAATCTCCACCTCAAAAATGAACAAACAAGGGACGGCGAGCTGGCTCAGACATAAGGAAGGTTTCCGACAAGACTGCTCACCTGGAGTTGATCTCTAGGACCCACATAGTGGAAAGAGAACTGACTCCTGCAACTTACCATCACACTCACACACACGCGCACACACGCACACACTCACACACACACACACACACACACACACACACACGCGCACACACACGCACACTCACACACACACACACACACACACACACACACACGCACACACGCACACACACACACACACACACACACACTCACACGCACACACACACACTGTAAACTAAACAAATAAAAACATAACTTCACTTTTTAAAAAAGGTATTCTAATGGCCAGGCGGTGGTGATGCATGTGTTTAATCCCAGCTCTCAGGAGGCCATCCTGGTCTACAAGGCAAGTTTCAGGACAGCCAGGGCTACACAAAGAAACCCTGCTTCAAACAACAACAACAACAACAACAACAACAAGGTATTCTACACACATTATCTTACAGTTTTCTCACCTCTGTACCATCCAGGTCATATAAACTAACATCCACACCAAAAGAGCTAATTTTACCTCCTTCACAGCTGCACAAGAGTGTGCAGTCTGGATGAGGTGTCATTCAGAGGTCGTGCGGTCTGGACAAAGCACTGTCCACCCACTCTGTCCCCTGGTACTCTTGGGCAGCCCCTGGCACGCAAACCAGATGTGCGCTGTTGCCCCCTGGGCCTCACTGCCGCCACTCTCCAAAACACCCGCAAGCTTTTCACTACCTGACCTCACAGGAAACGTTCTTTTCTTTTCTAATTTAGCTTCTTTCCCCAAATGAAATACAGAAGGGCAAATGCTCTCTCTAAGCATGGTGAGAGGGCTTGGCAGGAGAAGGCACCAGATAACCCGAGTTCAATTCTTGAGGCCAACTCCTACACGCTGTTCTCTGACCTTCCCACGTGTGCACGAGCACACACAAATAACTAAGTGCAATGCTTTAAAACTGCTGGGGGAGGGGGGGTAGCCAGGTAGTGGTGGTGCATGGTATATGACTTTAATCCCAGCAAAGACAGGAAGATCTGTGAGTTCAAGGCCAGCCTGGTCTACAGAGTGAGTTCTAGGGCAGCCAGGGCTACACCGAGAAACCCTGTTTTGTTTTGTTTTTTTGTTTGTTCATTTTTGTTTGGTTTTTCGAGACAGGATTTCTCTGTGTTGTTGTTTTGGTGCCTGTCCTGGATCTCGATCTGTAGACCAGGCTGGCCTGAAACCCTGTCTCAAACCTCTACCCTCTCCCTACAAAAAAAAAATTGCTCTGAGGACAATAAAGAGTTAAAATCTCACTCCGGTCAAATACAGAGTTGGTGGACAGGGCAAAGGTAGTGCAGCGTGATGGGCAGCTGCCCTGGGACTGCCACGATCAGGAGAGGGAGAAGGCTGTGTCACAAATCCTCTGTGCTTTTGGGGAACACAAAAGCAAGGGGCCGGAAGACCCACGGGGTCAGTGGGAGGCATTCATTGGGGCAGGGCTGATGATGGAGGCCTTGGACTTTTCTCTGAATCAAGTGCTGGCAGGAATGTTTACAGAAGGAAGCCACCTTCTGTGTTATGAAACTTCAAGTGTCGACATTGCAAAACAGAAAACCCAGAACCCAGGATAAAGAGCATGCTGCTCAGGCCCACGTCCTCCCCGAGCGTGGCTCATCTCTGGACAGGGAAGGGCAATGTACAGGAGAGCTCAGTCATCACCAACAGCCCAACGTCAGAGTAGAGACCCCTTGCCCAAAGCCTGGGTGGAGCCTCCCCCAGCTGACTCCCTGGCTAGCCAGGCCCACAGGTAGATCTGAGAGGAAGCAGCTCAGCCTGGGCTACCCCTAGGAACTGTGTCTTCCTGGCTGGATGCTGTCACAGCAGCTGAGCACTGAGGAGGTCCCAGAAGAGGTGAGGACCAGCCAGATTTCAGAGTTGCCCTGACCCAATCGCTTGCAGCTGTCCCAAGACCGTCTGTATGGGCATTTGGGTTTCCATTGGGTTCCCAAGATTTCTGTTTACCCTAAGGATCAAGAGGGGCCATCTGGAAGGCTGGGTTGAGAGCCTGGCTCACCATCCTGGGTGGGAATTGCTTTATGAGACTGCCCTGGGCTGAGGCCGAGCCTGTTTCCTTCCGCTGCCCGGCTGGCTCCAAAAAGGCCGGTCTGGGCTAGGCTAGCCCGGCAGATGTGCTTTAGTGATCTTCCACAGGATGCAGTAAATGCTCATTGCCTTTCACATGCAGATGCCTTGGGGGCCATCGCCAGGGCCTGCCCAGCCGCCAGGGCCTTTGTGCTGCAGCCCCTGCTGTGCCCAGCCTGCCTCTGAATGGTTCCCCTCAGGGAGCCTGATCCTACCACAAATGGGCTCCAATAAAGGCCTGTTTGGGGGAACCCAGGCGGGTTACAGATGTCCACGCCCGCCCACAGGTCCTACAGCAGTCAAAGGACTCCACCCAGCAGCTTCCAGGATTAAGTGGGTAGCAGGAGTGGGGGGGAGAAACCACATGGGAAGGGTAGAGTTGACCGCTTCTTCCATCTGGGATGCTCTTAGGTTCACTCACCTCTCTCGATCTCAACTCAGTGCCCATGAGACCTGTAAGGCCCATGAGCACCTGCAGCCCTGGACCTCTTCATAGTTCAGGCTTTCTCCACCTGGCACACTAGCCTGCCTAGTGCAAGCTGTTCACTGCTGGTCTCCTGGCACTGCCAACCTGGCTCCACCAGGGCATTGGTTTCTTGCCACCCGGCTTGCCATCATAAATTCTCCAGGTCTAGATCAGGGTTCCCGGTACACTGCAGGTGTCCAGCTAATGTTTGCTGGGGGTGGGGGTGGCTGCATACAATCATTTGTCTTTAACAAGAACTCAGCCTCTTTTCCTGCTTTTCAATACCTCAACCCTCTCCTTGAAAAGAGCTCACTGGGCACAGGGGAGAGTGAGGTAGGGGGTGAGCACCTGCCTGGCTCATGGCCTCCTGCAGGTGACCTCTATCACTACGGTTGACCTCATTTACAAAGTCTAAGTGTTCTTTCTTCCTGTACTTTCTGTCCCCCAGAAGGAGGAACTTAAAAAAAAAAAAAAAAAAAAGGATGTTACCACAGAAAACCCAGAGAGAATAATGGGAGACAGTAAGCCATCCCCTCCTAGACTTAAAACAATGAAGATGCGGCCTTGGGGCCACTGTGCTGGGGAGCTGCCAGGGAAATGCGTGTCCCCCAGGTCCCACCCCACCCCATCACACTTGTCCCTGCAGCAGGTGGCTCTTCCCCCCAGGAACTGCCTTTGAGCTCCTGCAGAACTTCAAAGGGAACACTGCACTTCAAGGGGGTCACAGAGGGAAGGGGGAAAGAACTGCCAAGGCCACCCAAGCCAGCTGGATGCCCAGCGGTGTACCCTGGCAAGCTGGACCCATCTGTGAAGGGTTCTGGGAGGGGCCAGTGTTGGCAAATCCCCAGAAAACTTCAAAAGCAGGTGTGTTTTAACAGAGGGCAGATCTCTTACCCACAGGCCTCTCTCACCTGACACAGGGGAGCAAGGTCCTGTGGGACTGCCCTCGGCCTGAACAGGAAGGGTTGGCCCTAGAGTGGCCAGGGCTGCTTGGAAGCCTTCTCATCAAAACCCACAGTAGAACTGGGGTAAGGAAAGGAAGGGCAGTCAATGGCAGACAGAGGTCACTTGAGACGCTCCAGAGGGCCAGGCACAGATTTAGGGACTTGGTCCAGTAGCAAGGAAGCCAGGGAGTTCGGAAAGTGTCGGGGTCCTCTGGGATAATCCTCAGGAATAATCCCACAGGCTTCTGGGAAGGGAGCTCCCCAGCTCTGCCAGCTGCCTTCGGTGTGTTTTAGGATTGTTGTGACAGGCTACTACATTTCAGTATCGCCACACAGAGTCGCTCTGCTATGCAAGCCTGCGGGGTCAAAAGAAACTTTTTATTTGATTTGATTTTTATTTATGTGCATTGGTGTCTTGCCTGCATGTATATCTGTATGTGGGTGTCAGGTACCCTGGAAATGGAGTTACAGATGTTGTGAGCTGTCCTGTGGGTGCTGGGAGTTGAACTTGGGTCCTGTGGAAGCACAACCAGTGCTCTCAACCACTGAGGCATCTCTCCAGCACCTTTAATTTTTTTTTTAAAGATTTATTTATTTTATGTGTATGAGGGTGTGCTGGCATGTATGTCTGTACACATGTGTGCCTGGTGTCTGCAGAGGTCAGAAAAGAGTATCCCCTGGAACTGGTGTTATAGTCAGAAGACACAGTTCAGAACCCACAGGGTTGAACGGGATCCTCCACAACACCGTACCTCTCTGTATCCTTTTCCTGGATAGTGCTATGTCAGGTTAGGAACATCAGCTTAGAGGCAACCATTTAGAGCAATGGTTCTCCACTCCTTTGGCAAACCTCTATTTCCAAAACTATTTGCATTATGATTGATAACAGCAGCAAAATTACAGTTAGGAAGGAGAACCAGTGATTCAGAAGGAAGCCTTGTCCTGTCCCAGAGCCCCTTCCTCCTCAAAAGAGTCAAAAGGAGTCCAAGCAGAAATCTAAGGTGGCAGTTAAGATCCTGCTCTGGCAAAATGAGGTTCAGGGGGTTCCTTTGCTGTCCCAGCTCAGGTGCTGAGTGAGGTCCCCTCCCCCTGAGTCTCAAGTATGCCTGCTAGTTGAGAAAGATAACAGGAAGCTGGACAGTGGTGGAGCACTCAGGAGGCTGAGGCAGGTAAATCTTTGTAGTCTGGTCTACAGAGTGAATTCCAGGACAGCCAAGGCTACACAGAGAAACCCTGCCTCAAAAAACAAAAAACAAAAACAAAAACAAACAAAACCAAAAGAAACAAGAAGGAAAAGAAAGGTAACATCACCTCACTTTGGACATCAGGGGGCTAAAAGGAAATCACTAATGCCTGTGGGTGGCCAACTACCTTGCTGTCACTGGGAGATACTTGCAGCCATTACTTGCCTGAGCAGTGATTTATCCCAACCACACTACTGTCGAGTAAACTAGGGATACCTCTTCCTTCCGGTCTATAGTATGAATCTAAGGAGTCTTATTAGTAAGAACAAACCCGAGGCCAGTTATTGGGGGTGAATGCTGGAAGATCAGAGACACAGAACAAGCCACAGCTATCTCACCTTGCTAGTTCCTCGGGTGATCCTGTTTCCTCAGGCTGGAAGCTTCTGAGTCCTCCACATAAATCTCAGCTGAACTGTGTTGCTCCAAAGCCTGAAAGCTTAACCAACCAAATGCTTAACTAACTACATGCTTTTTCTTACTTAGTTCCTGGTCCTAACGCCTTATATACCTTTCTCTTTCTGCCCCCACTCCCTGGGATTAAAGGCTGGATTTCTGGGATTAAAGGCGTGGGTCACCATGCTTAGCTGTTTCTAAAGTGGCCTTGAACTCAGAGATCCGGCTAGCTCTGCCTTCCAAGTGCTGGGATTAAAGGTGTGTACCACCACCGCCCAACTTCTGCTATGGCTTGCTCTTCCCATTTTCTAGCCACCATTTTTGGCTTTGTTCTAGTGGCTGTCTGTTCTCTGACCCCAGATATGTTTATTTTGGGGAACACACAATATTTCAGGGAACACAATACCCACCATACCGGTCCCTGCCACCATCTGTGCTCCTGACAGGAGGGGGACCAGCTAAGGGGGGCTGAGGCTCCATAGTGCCACTCTACTTTTCACAGGCCTCAATGTAAAAATGACCCTGCTGGTGTCTGTAATGAAGGCGACAGCTCCACAAAGTCACCCTCAGCAGCCAGACGAACTCCCCTAGACTTTTAGAGACCTTATTTCAGGCCAAAGCAGGATCCGTGGCTTCAAATCTCATCAGATTTTCAGGACTGGCCAGTTTATGAAGCAGAATTGGAGGTTTTATTGAAGATATTTTCATGTAGGCTTAAGCACAAGGCTGAAGAGAGAAAGAGGTGCTCAGAAGGAAGTAAGGCATACCCCACGTGCATAGTATGGGCTTCTCCAGGTGTCACAGGAGGTAAGGCATGCCCAAGTGTAAGGATGGACTTCTCAACAGAGATGTGCAATTAAGTGTCTTAGCATTAACCACAACTATTTTGGTAGCTCTCAAGTTATGCCTTTTAGTTTTGTTTTGAGATAGGGTTTCTGTATATAACAGTCCTGGTTATCCTGGAACTTGCGTTGTAGACCAGGCTGGTCTCGAACTCACAGAGACTAGCCTGCCTCTTAAGGGCATGTGCCATCACACCGGGGTTTTCAAGTTACATCATAAATGGTTGCTAAAAATTTTATTTTAGAGCCAGGTGGTGGTGGTGCATTCCTTTAATCCTACCACTTGGGAGGCAGAGGCAGGTGAATCTCTGTGAGTTCCAAGGCCAGCCTGGTCTACAGAGCGAGTTCCAGGACAGACAGGACTTTTACAAAGAAACCCTGTCTTGAAAAACCAAAATAAATAAATAAATAAATAAATAAATAAATAAATAAATCTTATTTTTATTTTTCATTTTCTCTCTCTCTTAATAAGAGAGATGATAGGCCTTGGATGGAATTATAATCTGATAAAGTAAAATCAGGAACCACTAGGGGGACATATGTGAGGGGTTTAGCACATGTCCTGTCTCTCTAAAGGGGCTTCTGGTGAGATCCCTAGAAAACTGCAGGCTCACAGCTGGGAAGGGAAGAGGGTCTTACATAGTTGTTAATTATGCTGGAGTTATTCTGTGGGTAAGAAAGAGGCTTCCAGCAGACTCCAGGGGGAAGGGCTCCTCTGATTTCTCATTTCCCTAGGATTTCCTCTGTCTTCTATCCTGCCTCACTGCAAGGAAAGGATGAAGGGGTTAAACTCTCCCCCTGCCACAACAGAATTTAGGTTCTACTTCTCTGAGAAGAGCAAATAGGTGTCTTTTCTAACAAAGGGGCATTGATCTCCAAGGCCCTCACATTCAGGGTCGAGGGAGAGAATGAACACAGAGGGCCTAAGCTACCCTCACAGTGTCTCAAGGACAAACCCAGCAGCCCTCTTCTTAGTCAAGCTTGTGCAGATGTGTCCAAAAATGATAAAACTACATCCCAGCCAATTAAAAATATACTAATGTAACCTCTTATGTAACCAATTATGCAGCTGACCCTGAAACTCCCCTTAGCTGTGCTTAAAAGGAGCTTTCACGTTCCTCTGGGGGTCGTCGCCATTTTGTACAGGTGAGCGACTCCACTTGCATGTGGTATAATAACCGCTCTTTGTTCTTGCACACTATTTGAGTCTGGGGTCTTCCTTCAGCGTTTCTTTGGACCCTCCAAGGACAGACAAGCTGAATATGGGGAAGGATAAAGAACAGCCAGGACTCTTGTACACTGCTGACTTGAGATACAAACGACACAACCACTTTGGAGAAGTCCCTAGCAGCACTTTCAAACACACTAATTTAGCTACTCCACTCTGACACTCCCATGTTCCATGGAAGCTCACCCTCCAGGACACATTCACACACTTTCCAAAACACCAGTTGCAATAACCCGAATAGGAAATAGAAGCGTGCACAAATTATGACATCATTTGTAGAGGTTTGAACAAGAAGCACCCCCCTCTCCCCATAAGCTCATATATTTGAGCGCTTGGTTCCCAATTGGTGGAACCGTTTGGGAAGGATTGGGATGTGTGGCTTTGTTGGAGGAGGTGTGTCATTGGTCACACTATCCCGAGGTAGCTCTCTCTGCCTCATGCTTGTGGATCAGATGTGAACTCTCAGCTTCAACTCCAGCACCATGCCTACCTGCCTGCCTGCTGCCATGTTCCCCTTGATGATGGTCATAGACTCACCCTCTGAAACCATAAGCAACCCCTCAATTAAATGTTTTCTTTTGTATGTTGGTCACGGTGTCTCTTCATAGTAGAACAGTAAGACATCACTCCACAGGAACCATGCTTAGTATTACAATCAAACCATCTACAAACCACTTTCCACAGATACAACAGATCTCTCACAAGTAACAGCAGGTGAAAGGGATTGTCATAAAAGGGGCACACGTTCTGTGATTTCTTGATTGCGGAAGCCATGTGGGCAGCTTCCTCCTCAAGGTCTTGCTGCCTTGAGTCCCCTTATCCAGAGTCACAAGAAAAAATAACCTATGGGACTAGAGGGCAAAACAGTGGCTGCCCTGGGCTGGGGAGCACAGAGGGGGCTTTCTGAGATGCTTACACAAGACAGTCTCATGAATTGGGTGTTACATGCACAATATGAATGTTTTCTAGATGCAGAATTTACTTTAGTAATTTTGTTTGTTTGTTTTTTCGAGACAGGGTTTCTCTCTGTAGCTTTGGAGCCTGTTCTGGAACTCGCTCTGTAGACCAGGCTGGCCTCGAACTCACAGAGATCCGCCTGCCTCTGCCTCCTGAGTGCTGGGATTACAGGCGTGCGCCACCACCGCCCGGCAGCTTTAGTAATTTTTAATCAGGCCTGTTGGCACACAGCATGACCCCAGCACTCAGGAGGCTGAGAAAGAAGGATCTTGAGTCTCATGTCAGCCTAGGCTAAGAATAATAATAATAATAATAATAATAATTATTTTTATTATTTTAACAATCTGTTGCTTTCAAGTAGCTCAGACTTTAGAAGAATAGAAAAGGCATGGGTTTATACTGATTATCAGCTTGATGGGATCACACAGAAGACACGCCTCTGAGCATGTCTGTGAGCAATTCTCCTGATTCTGTTAACATGGGTGGGAAAACCCACCCTAAAAGTGGACTTCATAAAAAGCAAGAAGCTAGCCAAGTATAAGCATTCATCACTGTGTTTCCTGGCTGCAGAAGCCATGTGACCAGCTGCCTCCTCAAATTCATGTTGCCTTGACTCCACTTCACTTCCTGTTCTCTCTGGCCCTACGATACCCGCGCTGGAAAAAGTCCCACTAGACCTACTTCTAAAATACCTCTTTCTCTGTTCCCAACTTGACTGTCTCCTCCCTCAGCCACTTCAAGTGTCCAAACTAGCCACCATGGCTCCTCCCTCATCCCCAACTTCATGGCCTTTTACCACTATTCTTCACCCCATAACTGAATAAAGCCACATGTTAATGGAACAATCTTTTTGTACACTAGGAAGATGTGTCTTTGCAAAGGCGCCTTCTAACTGGTTTAATACAAGAATTGCCTGGTCAGTAGCTAGGCAGAAGGTATAGGTGGGACAGCCAGACACAGAGGATGCTGGGAAGAAGAAGGGCAGAGTCTGAGGAGACGCCATGAGAGCAGGATGAGGTAAGCGAGCCTTGGAGCATCATATAGACTAATAGAAATGGGTTAATTTAAATGATAAGAGATAGGAAGAAAAAAAAAGAGCCTAAGCTATTGGCTGAGCATTTATAATTAATACTATGACTCTGTGTGGTTATTTGGGAACTGGCTGGCAGGACAGAAAAGTCTGCCTATAGCCACATATTATGACTTTACTTTTTTTTGTTTTTGTTTTTGTTTTTGTTTTTGTTTTTGTTTTTCAAGACAGGGTTTCTCTGTATAATTTTTTGGTGCCTGTCCTGGATCTCACTCTAAAGACCAGGCTGGCGTCGAACTCACAGAGATCCTCTTGACTCTGCCTCCTGAATGCTGGGATTAAATGAGTGCACCACCACCACCACCACCACCACCTGGCTGACTCTACTGTTTTACTTTTTTTAGTGGTTCAAAAGCTTTAAAAATGTTGCTATGCAAAGGTGGACAGTGAAGGGTCTTTCTTGCACTCTTATCCCCACTATCCACTTCTCTCTGCTTGAACCCTGTCTCTCTACTCCAAAAATAGTAGGTGTCTTCCCAGGATTTATGCAAAAACAGCAGTGGGAACATGTGCAATTTACCCAAAGGAGGAGACATGTGATTGCTGTCCTCACTAACAATGTATCTAAAAGGAAAGTGCTCACTCACTCTGTATGGTGTCTCCTGTGGACAAAGGGACAGTAGCCCTAATGATGGAGAGTGGTTATTCTTGGTCTTTTATGACTTGGTCAAAAGACATAGCCACCTTGTATTTCTCATAAACAAGGCAGGACAAATACCCAGAAGTAGAACTGCTGCCAGGGAGGGCCAATTATATCTTCATATGAGTAATGTGGCAGGATTTGTTTCTACTAAGTCTCAAGCAAACTCATTCCAAACTTTGGTCTGTTTTATCAAAAACTATTAGTATAGTTTTAATTTGTGTTTCTAATGCAGCCAGGTGGAATGTTTTTCATATGCTTAGGAGGTCATTGATGTTTTTTTCCTGGTGAATGATTGTGTCATTTGTCCTTGCTCCCATTTAGTTGCTGACTTTTTTATTCATATATTCTGAAGCATAGATGTAAGGGCTCTCTTGCCAAAGGAAATCTCATTTTCATTGTACTTATTTGTACACGTGTACAAGTTCATGTGTGTGTGTACATGTTTGTGGATATGCATGCATGACAGGGGAAATCTCAATTGTCAACTTGATGAGATCTAGAATCATCCAGGGGACATGCATTTGGCATGTCTGTGAGTGGACTATCTTCATTTAATTAAAGTGGGAAGAGTCAGCCACTGTGGGTGGCACCATTCCCTGGCTTGTATGCCGTGGAGCTGTCTTTACTTCTGATCTTTGGTGACTCAATGTATTCATGTGATCACAAAACATCGTCTACCTTCCCTTCAGATGAGACCCTCATAAGGTCCCGGCTGCCTACATGAAGCCAGTTCACTTCAAAACATTGTCCAGTGTCTGACTAGATTCCAAGAGGGGCCTCCACATAACGCTCAACACACAAGGCTCACTGTAACACAGGCAGTCCTACATTCTGGGGTTAGTGGAGAATGTGTAGAAGCCAGAAAGACAGGTAAACCTGGACTTCTGCCCACACAGAGGGCCCAGGTGTTTCCTAGTAGATGTCCTTCACCAGCCCCTTTTACTTTGCTACAAAACACAGTTTGAGGCCTTGTAATCTCATCAGTACTATCCCTCTTGCTCGAGTGTTTCTCTCTTTCTCTCTGGACACACACACACACACACACACACACACACACACACACACACACGTAGGAGAGGGCCTCTTGGGATCAAAGGACTTACTCAACTGCAGGTAAATAAACAGTCCTGGAAGGCTGACTGCTAGACAATGAGCCCCTTCCAACTGTTCATCAACTTTACACAATACTGGCTAGGGACATCAAAGGCAAATAGCCCAGGTCTTGCATGGGCAGGCTTGAAGAACCAGACACCTCCTCCTCATATCAAAACCAATACAAAAGAATTAGATAGCTAGCCACATATGTGATTTAAAGTTTTCTAAGTTAAAAGAAACAGGTGGAACATTTAAAATAGTTTACTGGCTTAGTATATTAAAAATGGTCATTTAAGGGGCTGGAGAGATGGCTCAGAGGTTAAGAGTACCAACTGCTCTTCCAGAGGTCCTGAGTTCAATTCCCAGCAACCACTTGGTGCCTCACAACCATCTCTAATAAGATCTGGCGCCCTCTTCTGTATACATAATAAATAAATAAATCTTTAAAAAAAAGACTAAGCCATCACACAAGGTGTGTTGGAGTTATTGCCTTTAAAAAAAAAAAAAGGTCATTTAAACATGTAAGCAACATAACGAAATATTTAAAAATAACTTTCCATTTACTTATTTTTAGGGTGGAGCGCTATGTGGAGGTCAGATAGAAGGCAACTCGCAGCAGCCACTTATTTTCTTCCACCATGTGGACCCCAGGGATTGAACTCACGTTATCTCAATTGATAGTGAGTGCCTTTACCCATGGAGTCATCTCACTGGCCTAACATATTAATATTCCAATAGCCTACACTTTTTGGATCTGTATTTTACTTGCAGGTTAACCAAGTTCAACCGCTCACTTGCTTCCAAAGGATAGCTCCAACCCTTAGAAGCCTAGCGCCAACACAATCTCCCCAACCTGGTTCCTAGCCAGCCTGAGAGGCGGGACCAGTGCGAGGGAGGCGGGGCCGGCGCGAACGCCCCGCCTCTGGCAGCAGCACAGCCCGACAGTCCCTGCGTTGAGCCCACTAACCTCGCCACCGCCTCCACGGAGCCCGCAATGGCGGCTCCGCCGCCTGTGCCACTGTCATACAGCACGCCGGAGATGTCAAGCAGCACTCCCCGCACGCCCGCCAGCCGCTCGGCCCACGTAGCCATCGCGTCCAGCTGTACACCCAGACTCGGCGTTGCTGCCGCTAGTATCCCACGGCCACGCCTTCCACGCGGGGTTGCCTGGGAAATGTAGTCCGCAGCTGGCGGGCCGGGCGCAAACCCGGAACCACGTGGACCCGCCTGGCGCTTGGCTGCGTTCCTTCTTGGAGTCTGGGATCTTCAGCGCATAGCAGAGAAGCTGAGAACACGTTCCTCGGAACACCTTCTCTAGAGTCGGGGCGAGGCAAATTGAAATGAAAAGTAAAACCGCCCGGGAGGGACGGCTCTCATTTATAATCCCAGAAGGATTGAGAGTGTGAGGCTAGGGTCAGTGAGATGCCACCAGGGGTCAAGGAAGCCTAACAACTTGAGTTGATTCCCAGGACCCATATGATAGAAGGAGGAAACAAATTCCTGCACATTGTCTCCAGAGCTCCATTAGTACATGCACACACACATTGATTAAATAAATGAATTTTTTTAAGTGTTGGAGACCAGCCTGGTCTCAATACTGAGGTTCTGTCTCAAAAGTGAGAGAGAGGGGAAGAGATCTTGCAAGCAATTGAGTAGTTGGCACAATCCTGCTCCTTGGAAACACTAAAGGAGTGCAAACAGGATGTCTGCAAGCTGGAAGGAAATTAATGTAGGGATAGAGATCGAATATCAGGGATGCTGGAGGAAATGTGCCGTTGAAAAGAAAGACTAGCCTGGTGATGGTGGCGCATGCCTTTAACCTCAGCACTTGGGAGGCAGAAGCAAGTGGATCTGAATTTGAGACCAGCCTGGTCTATGGAGGGAGTTCCAAAACAACAGCCAGGGCTATACAGAGAAACTCTGACTTGAAAAAAAAAAAAAAATAATAATAATAATAAAAAGACACCAGACAACAACCTTGGAAAACTCTTCTGTTTTAACATTATATGAAAAACAAAAATCCGGGGGCTGTAGAGATGGCTCAGTGGTTAGGAGCACTGGCTCCTCTTCCAGAGGACTCAGGTTCAATTCCCAGCACCCACATGGTGGCTCACAACTGTCTATAACTCTGGTTCCAAGGGATCCAGCACTCTCATACAGACATACTTGTAGGCAAAACACCAATGTACACAAAATAAAAAATAAATAAATTATAAAAGAAAAAGAAAATTCCCCAAGTTGTATGCATGCAACTGCTTTGTAAAAATAAAGACCACAGTAATAGGGTGGAAGAAAATGAGAAAGACAGTGTGTGAAAGCAGCGATTTTTTGAATGACTTCTAACACTTCATTAATGTTATATCATGTTGGCCATAAACATTGGTCTAAAAACAGAGGGGTTTCCTGGCTGGACTGCCCCATGAAGTAATGAAATTGAAATAAGGAAATGACTTCTTCTATTTGAGAAATTTGAAAGTTCAAAGGAGAGGGGCCACATTCTGCCTCCATTCCAGGCTCTTGTGAACAGAAAGAATAAAGAATTCGTCAGTGTATGTATATGGGTGTTTTGTCTGTATGGGTGTCTGTATATCACATGCATGCCTGGTGCCCACAGAGGCCAGAAGAGGACATCAGACTTCCTGAAGCAGGAGTTACAGATCATGGTGAACTGCCATATGGATGTTGGGAACTGAACCAGGCTCTGCCTTGCAGCAGTGGTGCACACCTTTAATCCCAGCACTCAGGAGGCAGAGTCAGGTGGATTTCTGTGAGTTCGAGGCCAGCCTGGTCTACAGAGCAAGATCCAGAACAGGCACCAAAACTACACAGAGAAACACTGTCTTGAAAAACAAAACAGAACAGAAGAAGAAGGAAGAGGAGGGGAAGAAAGAAGAAGAAGAAGAAGAAGAAGAAGAAGAAGAAGAAGAAGAAGAAGAAGAAAGGAAGCAGGGTCTTCTGAAAGATTATCTAGTGCTCTTAACCACTGAGCCATCTCTCCAGCCCCACAGAATGTTAGAACTTTAACCCATTCCAATGAGTTGTGCATTATTCTTTTGATGAGCTTACTAGAGGAACTATTTGCAAGAGAAATAAAAAGTGTACTGCCTACCCTGACTAATATTAAACTATATGTAGAGAGAAGCCACTCCAGCTAGAGGAGATTTGTGCTCACCAGGCAAGAAGGAGCTTACAGATTTGGGGCTTAGAGGGTGGGAGCTGAAGAATCAAGCTGGAGTCCTACTTAGCCAGGAGTCGTACATCTATAAGAAATGGCTGCGTGCTCTGTTCCTTGGATAGTCCTGTTCTATTGCCTGTTTGTAAGATGTTAGGGACCTAACAGAACAACCTTTGCCTCAGCAGAAGAACCAAACACTTTCAAACCTGCCTTCCCATGCTTACCACTCCCCTTTCAACATCTTGCTAGATGGCACCCAGTCTAGTCTATAAGGGAATCTGGGTCTCACCAGACTGCAGGATAGGAGCTGAGTGAGTCTGACTGAAGAAATCTATCTGCCAGAAGCCTCTTCTATTCCATGCAGTGGGCTCTTGTGGTGCAAAGTGGCCTGAGATGTTATCTTTGCCTTCAGAGATCAAGATGGTCAGAAGGTAAGACAACACCTTCAGGATAGCTGGGTTGATGTGTGCCAAGTGACAATGAGTAACTGAGATACAGCCAAGAGGATGGGTGCTGTGGGCCATGGGTGGCAGCAGTGGCTTCTAAGCAGACAGGACATCTGAAGTGGACCTTGAAAGAATCTCTGACTTGAGAGTCATGCCCAGGAGGACAGAGGGTACCTCTGCCACATCTGCCAGTGATGAGCATGTCTGTGCACTTCTGGCCTTTCAGCTAGCTTTGTGTGGGACCTGGACAAATCACTGTCACTCTCTAGGTAAACAGAAAAATGGAGAAAAGCCAATGACCCCTTGAAATTTCTACATCTTGATACCCGGAACCTGCAAACACATTAGCTTATATGCTGAAAGAGGGCTTTTGCAGGTGTGATTATACCCATGACAGTGTAGGGAGATTAGCCTGTCTGATCCAGTGGGCCCAACATAATGACAAATGTTATCATTAAAGAAAGTAAGAGACAGGGGAGTGAGAAGCAGAGGAGATATGCCAAGAGCAATGGGTGTGTGTGTGTGCTACAGTACCAACCTTGAATAAGAAGGCAGCATGGACGAAGGGAAATAGGAGGCCCCTGGAAGCTTAAAAAGACAAAATGGATGTCCCTAAATCCTCTACAAGGAAAGCAGCTGTGCTGACACCTTGGTTTGAGGACTTCTAATATCTAGACTTATGCCAAATAATAAATCTGTCATCCAAAGCCAATGAGTGTACACTGTTTGTTACAACAGAGGTAGGGAATGGATCCAGAGATCCAAGTCTGGCATAGCAGCCTGACCTGATTGGTCCATGGCAGCAAGTCTCCAAATATTACCCACCTGATCCAAAATTCTAAGAACTTTGAATATAATGGGCGAAGGGCGTTGTCGAGTCACATCTGGCTACGTGCAATAACCAGATGGGGTTAGTTTTACTCATGTGCAGAGAAAGGCATGTGGAAGAAAGGCCACCTTGGCCAGGACAACACCTTCCAGCAGCAGCAGCAGCAGCAGCAGCAGCAGCAGCAGCAGCAGCAGCAGCAGCAGCAGCAGGCTGCTTCCATCTTTCTCCATCAGCACCTGCATTTCCAGCAGGAGGTTCAACCCTCAAGCTCTCAGACTGCCTGCTGCACTCCCGGGGTGGCTTCTGCATTTCAGACAGAGAGGGTGGGAAGAGGAAACAAAGGCCTCCCCAGGCTCCTAGCCCCCAAAGACTCTTTTTGCACCTTTTGGGTCAGACTCCAGTGGTCCAGCAGCACAGGCATGTGTAGGGATGAACGCTCCACCAGCAGCTTTGGGCTTAGTTCTTTTCCAGTAACAAATCTGCAACTACGGCTGAATTTCAGCTTACATATGAATCCATCAATCCTTGATTACTAGTAGTGGATGTATATGTAATCCTATCAGATTTACTTGTACTAGCCAGGGATCTGGTTGTTCAGTGACAGGAAGCAAATTCCTGCAGCTTAAATTTCAAAGGAATTCATTGACATTCTAGCATTAATTGAAAGCTTTGTCCCTAGCTGGTTACCAGCTCCAGGGAACAGAGTACCAGGTCAAGTGCCTCATGAAGAATCTTTTCTCAATTTGGTCTGACAGTTCCAGAAAAAACTCTGATGCTCTTGGGTCAGGGCCTCTCACTCCCAGAGGAAAGTGGTACTTGGAAGATTCAGGTTGACTCATGTGTCCTATGGGGCTGTTGGAAAGAACATTTGTATTCAACTCCACCACCGGCATGTGGAATCAAGGAAGGCCATGGTTTGACTCTGCAGTGTCCCAGACAGGTTCTTGTTTTGAACACTTGTTTCCTAGCAGCTGGTGTTGTTTTGGGGTGGGGGGGTGTTGTGAAACTTTGAGAGATTGGGTCTAGTTGGCATAAGTAAGGCACTGTGTGGGTCTTTGAAAGTTTTACTCCACCCTTACCCTCTTCTTTCCTGGACACCAGTGATGTGAACAGCCTGTGATACACACTTCTGACATGAAGGCTTTGTCATGTTTTTCCTCACACAACACACTGAGACCCCCTGAAGCTGTGAGCACCCCCACCAAAAAAAAAAAGACAAAACTTTTCCTCAGGTGGTTCCAGGCAGGTACTGTGGTGGGGGGGGGGGGGGTGCAAAGTAACTATTACAGCAAGAGCAAAAAATCATAACAAGAGGAAGAAGGAAGCAACCCTGTACAGGCAGAAATACCATGCTGGGGGATGTCTTTCTGTATGCTATGAACATGTGCTACTCCCATTGGCTAGTAAATAAGCTGCTTTAACCTATGGCAAGGCAGCTTAGAGGCAGGTGGGAAATCCAAGGAGAGAGAAGAAAGAGAAAGACAGAGTTAGAGAGATGCCAGCCCACCACACGTCTGAAGGAACAACAAGATGCTAGCAGATAGGTAATGCCATGGCCACGTGGCAATGTATAGATTAATAGAAATGGGCTAAGTTAAGTTATAAGAGCTAGCCAGCAAGAAGCCTGACCCATAGGTCATGCAGTTTGTAAGTAATATAGGCTTCTGTGTGTTTACTTGGGACTGAGTGGCTGCGGGACCCAGAGGGACACAGGAAAACTTCTGATTACAGTACTAGGCACCCACTACCCACTACAAACGGTGCATGCCTTTAATCCCAGCATTCAGTGAGTTCAAGGCCAGCCTGGTCTACAGAGTGAGTTCCAAGACAACCAAGGCTGTTAAACAGAGAGGCCCTGCCTAAAAAAAAAAATGACAGACAGCTGGAGTCAAAGTAGAATGTCTCCAGAGCAAGTGAGCCAGCATTCTGAGAGAAACAAGGCAGGCTTCTTGTGACCTCATTTGGCCACTTCGGCCTTTGGCATTGCTTTCACAGGCACTGTGGGGACTCTGGTCAGGTATGCTAAGCACTGGGCACATTTCAGGGTGAGCTTTGGAGAACAGATTCCACAACCTCTTTCTGCCAGAAACACCACCCTGGGATAAATTCTTGTTGCTGTTCCTGTGGCAGGATCTCTGACTTTGACCAGTTTAATTCTAACAGGTTTTAGAGGGAAGGGCAGATGTCATGTCACATGCCTTTAATTCCAGCAAAGGCAGAGGCAGGCAGATCTCTATGAGTTTGAGGACAGCCTGGTCTACATAGAGAGACACTGTCTCAAAAACAAAAATTAAACTGGTGTTTTACAAAACGAAGACAGGCATTGTAAGGATTATGTCCTTAATTACGTCACCAGCCTGTGATGGGCATCCAAGCCTAAAAAGCAGACTCGCCCTCTCTGTGCCCTCTCTTTCCGTATCGCCTCTTCTTCCGTATTCCCTCTCTCTCTCTCTCTCTCTCTCTCTCTCTCTCTCTCTCTCCCCCTTTCTCTCTCAATAAAGCTCTAGAAAGGTAACCATGGCTCGTGATTTTTCCTCCACTACAACATCCATCGGCATGGCTGCTGTGGGCGGCGGCCAGCCACGAGCACCACTGCTTAACTAACATAGTGTGTACACTTGGAAGAGTGAGTTTTACGGGAGGCCAAGCTCACTTGCTAGAGCTGATGGCACCCAGCTTAGTTATTAGGCAGTCCAGGAATAGGCATATAGCACAAATGCCCCGTCCCTCACCATCTGTCCCATTGAGGGGGAGCCTTTCCGGAGGTAGCATGTGCAGACAGGGAAGCAGCACGTGGCTCATATGATGTCTGGGCTAGGGATTTTGAGGAATCTTGGTTTAATTCCAGGACATTTAGACTCCATCACACAAACCAAAATACCCACGGAAACAGCATAGAATAGTTTTAATTTCTCTTTTTCATTGCTATAATCAAATACTTAGCAAGAAGCAATTTGTGGGAAAGCCAGTTTCTTTTGGCTCACAGCATGAGGGTGTACCAGTCCACCATGGCAGATAAGGCGTGGCCGCAGGAACCTGATGTAGCTGTTAATCTGCAATCAGGAAGCAGAGAGATGGAAGCTGATGCTCAGCTCCCTTTCTCCTTTTACCTAGTCTGGGTCTCCACCCCACGGGACGTTCTGCCCATCCTCTGGGTGGGTCTTCCATCCTCAGTCAAGTTTCTCTGAAAAGACTCTATGGGCATGCCCAAGAGGAGTGTTTCCATGGTGACTTTAAATCTAGTCAGGTTGACGACGAAGGTTAAACATCTCAGATAATATACACCACAGGTAATGAATCGGCTGAGCTCACTTTGGGTGTTCTCAGCCAAGGTCACAACCTCACAATCCGCCCACATGCTTCTGAGAACCTGTTTTTCAACATTTTGATTTGGTTGTCCACATCACAAAGAACACAGAGTTCTGGGTTTTTGTTTTTCCTGGCCAATAGGAAGGTCTGGTAGTTCAGATCAGAATTCCTACAAGGCCCATCCACATGGTTGAGTAGCTGATGCTCTGCTCTGAACAGCCGGCTTCTTCAGTTGGTTTAGCAGCTCTGTTAGGCCACAACCTGGATAGCTGAGGTCTGAGGTTTTCATATTTTGTGAGGCAAACAAGTTGTAGAGGTGGGAGATCACGGGGTAAGTGGGGAGGTGAAAGCATGAGATGCGGGTGCATATTCAGGAGATACAGGGTTTTGACCTCTGTGCCTTACAGGAAACTGCCTGACTGGATTTTATTTTGGCCAGAAGCAGGTGGTTTATGGGCTTGCACATTGCTACCCTGCTTCCTGATCTCCATTATACAAACACACCTTTCTCTGGCACTCCCTGTTGGCTTGGCACAGAAAGCAAAGGTCCAGATCTCATGGACCTCTTCTCTTCCTTTTGGTCCTGTCAACAGTCCTCTCTTAGTCCCTCAGCTTGTCACTTGGCTTTTTACATTCCCCAGGCACGTCTCTACCTTTCTAGACATCCGGTGCAATTCGGTTTGCCTGGCAATTCCCCTTACTCTGGCTCCTCCAGAGGACACTTTAAAATGTTACAACACATTGAATGTAAGAGACCCCCTTCCCCAAACTGGGTCCCTGAAACCTGTGGTCCAGTCTGCCTCTGCATAGTCATGCATGGGCTCATTTATTTCCTCGGGTATCCTATTACATAGTCCAGCTAGCTGCACAGTGTTAAGGACAAGCTGCTACGATCAGGTTACATCTTGGGTCCAGGAATGGATTCCCTCAAAAAGAACATTATCAGAGAGGTTCAGAAATCTCACTGCATTCAAATTCCAACCCCAACAATTTTGAGCCTGTTCCCTATCTAACCCCTCTAAGCTCATTTTCTCAACTGCAAGCTAGTAGAAACTGATTCAAAAACTCTGTGGAGAGCTCCTGAAATAATGTGCAGCAGAGCTTAGCCCAAAGCCTGGCCCAATATACAAAGAGTGTATATTGGTAATACTAATTACTATAATCAGGATATGTATCAGAACACAAATGATAAATATGGGTTCTGCTCACCAATGTAACCCTCTATTGCTTAGTGACCTTCTTTGATGTTTCCTCTAAGTTTTTAAGATATAGAAGTTGGGGCTGGAGAGATGGCTTAGCAGTTAAGAGCACTGCTGTTCTCCGAGGTTCAATTCCTAGCACCTACATGGCAGCTCACAGCTGTCTGTAACTCCAGTTCCAGGGTATCTGATACCTTCATGCACATAAAATAAAGTTAAATAAATTATTTTTAAAAAAGATACAGAAGTTGACTCTTTAACCCCAACACTCAGAATGAGTAGGGTTAACCCCACGGACTAGCCTGAGCTACATAGGAAGACCAACCCTGTCTCAAAACAAGTTAATATTTTTTAACCTATAGATTTCCACAAGACACACTTTTATTGTTTAAAGTGAAATATGTATATGTGTTTTTGTTTGCAGTTTAGAGGAAGGCAGGCAGGCAGGCTGTGCTTTTGTTTTGAATATAAAAATTATTATTTGAGGCAGAATCTTGCATAGCCCAGGCTGCCTTGAACTTCAGAACTCCTGATCCTCCTGCCTCCACTTCCCAAGTCCTGAGATTACAGGTGTGCACCATCAAGTTACATGGTACTGGGTAAAGAACCAAAACTTCATGCATGCTAAGGCAAGCAAGCACTCTACCAGCTGAGCCAAGGGCAGGCTACATTTTGAACTTAAGTTTCACAAATCTAAAGTCTCCAAGGTGAGTTTGTATTTTTTATGTTTTTTTTGTTGCTGTTTTCCAGTTTCATTTACTTACTTTTGTTTTATTCAGACAGGGTTTTTTGGGTTTTTTGTTGTTGTTGTTGTTGTTTTGTTTTGTTTTTTTATGTGGCCTTGGCTGGCTTAGAATTTAATAGAACTTAATGTCTTCAAATTTGCAACAGTCCTCCTGCCTCTGCCTCCCAAGTGGATGGCAACTGACTCTGAGGTATGCTTGCTCTTTATTTATCTATTTATCTATCTATCTATCTATTTATTTATTTATTTATTTATTTATTTTTTAGTCATAGCCTGGGGTCAGGTAAACAAACCATTATTCTGCTATCAGTAGCTTCCTTTTAAAACCCAGTGTCCTTTTTTTCTTCCCACTGTACAGAGTGACTAGGGAAATCCGGCTGAGTGCCCAAGTAGAGGAATGTATCACAAGGCTGTCTCCATAGTCAATATACTCCTTTCTGCCTTCAGCTGTGCCTGATGAAGTTGTCTCTTTGGCATGTATGTCCTAACCTATGGGCTGGCTCAAACAGAGAATTCCACTTGTATTTATTTCAGGAACATATGATTTTATCTTAGTCACCTTAATGCAGCTCCTAATATCACCCACCCTCCCTCTGCATACACCGTACATTCTCTCCATTGTTAATCCTGCTCCCAGAGTGGGTGGCAGCTTCTCAAGCCTGGGCTGGAATTACAGGCCACTTTGTTTGTGCAATCGCTTGAGAAGCCTGGCACCATTGATTTGCATCAGTGCCTCCGGAATAGCCTTTTGCCATCTCCTTAAAGATACTATCTAAGCTGTGAAATTCATTAAATAGCCCCAGAAATGGATCAGGTTATTTAACACAACATCCCTAATGGCGCAATATCTCAGCTGTCCACACTGATAGCGAACATTGTCTTGGATAGCGTTATCAGCCCAGGACACCCGCTATGAATATTGATCCTGGGCTTGTTACAGCCATCACTTGCCATCAGGACAGGTCAGAGTTGGAACCCACCTAGCATCAAAGCAATTTAAAGACAGCACTCGAACAGAATTTTAATGTCCAGGCTGGGGGAAGAAAAACAAAACAAAACAAAACACCTCAACAACCAAATCAACTCTATGCACAGAGGGAAGATGACTTGCCAGATGTGAACCCATGTATCATGTAGAAACACCCTGGCTAACTCATGTGCCGGAACCATTAGTGGGTGAAGCACATCTCCCAGTTGTGCCTGAAGGGAGGTTTCACTGCCTTATGGTCCATACAAAACAAGTGGCCAGAAAAAGGGTTTCCTGCAGCTTGCTGCCTCCCTCTCCCCCCAGTGGAAAGACATACCCTGGTCTTTGGTTTGTCTCTAAGCTGAGTGAGGGAGACACAGCAGTGTTTCTTCCATGTCATTTACTATCCAGAGCCAAGCACTAAGCAGTGTTCCTGGACTATCACACTGTCGTCAACACATATAGGGGAAACGGTGAGGAAATGAAAACAGCGATGTAAAAACCATCACAGAAGCAGGCATGCTTAAAGATCATCAGGTTACAGAATGTGGACTCCCCATGTTCTTGGATTTTCTCTCCAATTTGTTACTTCCTGCCTTTTTTGGGGGGTCCCTTTTCTGTATTTAGCACCACAGACGTCAAAGGAAAGATGACTTATATGAAAGGAATAACTTTATATAACTTAAACAACAACAACAACAACAACAAAAAGAGGCTATGAAGTTCAATGAAATAATCCAAGTTCTATCTGATCATTGGGGGAGGGGTATTGGGGCACATTCCTGGTCCTCTGATTTGAGGTACAGGTGACCTCTGGAATGTTACCGTCCCCCCACTCCTAGGAAATGGCCTCAATGTTCCTTCCAGAGAAAAGGGCAAGAGAAGGAACATTTTAATTTATTTCTGGGTGACCTTAGGGAGATCTTTTCCCAGCTACCCTGAAAAACCTTTTATATATATATGGAAAAAGGTAGACGGAATAGGGAAGGGAAGGGAAAGAAAAAGGAAGACTTTTAAAAAAAACGTGAGAACTGGATGAGAAAGGGTTATCCAAACAGAAAACAAAGTATGTGCATTCCAGAGGGATCTGTGATTTGCAGGTATTGTCCCAGGCCCGGCCTCTCGGTTTCTGGGTTGTCTTTCCCCTGAGTTTCACACGGCACGTATTCCCTTTGGCAGGGGGTGTTCTGGTGGGTTTGGACTCTGCACTTCCTTTCCTTCACTTTAAAAGCACAATCCGTCTTTGCTTGAGGACTGGAGCTGGCTTGAATTTCGGCAAGGCTTTAAAGTCGGCAGGGAATATGGTGGTCCGTCCCCCCCAACACCCCCCCCCCCGCCAACCCGCCCCCGGGAGGGGCTGAAAGGTTTGAATGAGAAAAGCTACAAGGAGCTAGTCCCCCGAGGATGCCCCTTTAATGACAGATAGGATTAGTAGCCCCCAGCACTTTAGTGCAAAAGAGTCCCTTCCTCTTCCTACTTCTTACCTGCTCAGACAATATTAATTGCCAAGACATTGTCTGGGAGCCGCATGGGGCAAAGAAGAAAGGAGCGGGCGGGGTCCGAGGTGGCTCTGGGCAGTGGAGCTAAGTCAGAGATGTTTCAGAATTTGCGGCTGAAATAAATGACTAATGTCCACAGCGGTGACAAAAAGAAGGAATGTCACCACGGGTGCGGCTAATGCAACCTTTTCTTTACCGCTGCTGCTGGCTGTCCTCCCTGGAGACTTGGGGGTCAGATGGGGCCATTTTAATCGTATCTCTTCTCTGATCTTAAATTCAAACCAGCGGGCATTTTTTAACCTTTTCCTTCTTGCGGCTGGGAGAGGATGGGGGTCAGAAACAGAGTCAATTTCTGAGGCTAATGATGGAATCTGTGACTGAAGAAGTTCTGATGGGCAGCGAAAATGGCATTCTGGGTCTCTGAAAGAAGGACAGCCACCTTCAGCCGAGACACTTGGCCCTGAGGCCGCGGCCCTCCTGGTTGGGCACTGTCATCTTTACTATAAACCCACTTTGATCTCTGACCCTTCTGGCCTTCCAGGTAGAAAGAAAAGTCTCCTGCCCAAGGAGAGTTTTCTGCCTCTGTTTCCCAAGACAGGCGACGTGCTGAAAAATCCCTGGCCCAACCCAGACCCTTGTGAACCGCAGTGACCCTGGGCAGATCATGGCTCATCTTTGAACCTCATTTTCCCGGTTTTTGAAACCCAGACTGTAGTCCCAGGCCACGCCCACCTCACAGGGATGCTTAGAAAATCAAAGGAGTGTGAGAAAGCCCCAGGGCTTTGTAAACTAAACACACAGGGCTTTAAAAAAAAGTAAATGGGCCCGAAGCCGTTACTGTGGTTCACAGACTGTGCATGAGATGCTCCAAGCATCATTGCGAAGCGATCAGGCCTGGCCTCAGTGGCATCTTCAAGTCAAAGAAAGATGGCAAGTGCTCTAAGAGAAATAACTAAACTTCAGTCAGGCAGATGTGTATGTAGAGGGGATACTGGAGATGGAAGCCTCCCTCGTACCCTTCATGAGTCTCCACAGGATGGGAGGACGCTCGCGCAGCGTGCGACCGCGACCCCTCGAATCGGGCACGCGCATTGGCAAGCCAGGGTCCCTCTGGTCCAGGCCAGCTGCCACCGCGCCGCGCGGGATAGTCCCAAGGCAGCTGCGAACTCGCCCTGCACGTGGCGGGGGTCTGGCCAGTGCAAGTGCCAATCCGCAAGCAGCCCCCCGCTGCTCTCCTCCCGCCCCGCCTCCTTGCCACCCTCTCCAGCTTCTCTTGGCGGGGAAAATCTAGTTCGAGACTGGAGCTCTGTGACCGAGACAGAGCTTAAGGCAAGCCCTAGTGCGCCCATCCCGGACCCCGCGCGGCCAGCCTCCGGTCCGTGGGAGGCGGGCATGTTGGCATGGCAGGATGGCGGGGCCAAGGCGGCCCCTTCTCACCACAAGATCTCTTTCTCTGTCCTGGACATCTTGGATCCACAAAAATTTACGCGAGCTGCGCTCCCGCCGGTGCGTCTAGCTGCCCCGGAAGCCAAGAAAAGTTTAGCGGAGGTGGAAGCAGGGGAGGACGCCAGCCCCGAGTCTACGATAGGGTCTCAGGAGACCCCTGGTAAGAATGCGAGGCGGTTTCAATCTAAGATGGTATCCGTGTGTGTGGAGCAGCCAAGGTCTGATGAAAGGCTGTTGGTGGCCTGGGAGCTAGAGAGAAGGCGCACCCACGCAGGTGCGTAGTGAAGCTCTGCTCCTTGGAAGAGGAAAGAGGCAGGGATGAGGCTGTGATTCCAGGGCAGGTATGTGCCTCATTTCTGAACACCTGCTCAGTGGATGAGCGCCACAGCTCTGACTGGCTCGCATATCTAACGGAAATGTATTACTCTGTCCACGTGCTAGAACCTGGGCTAGGAGCTGGGATAAAGGTTATGAAAACGCCTTCCAAGTATATAGTATCATTAACACCACTCCTATTTTATGGCTGAGGCCATCGAGGCCAGGATTAGGTGCTTATTTTCAGCCACTCGGAAACACCTGCAGAGCCCATGCCTTCACCTTTCCGGGACCTGACAGGGGACTGGGGGTGGGCAGACAGGAAGCTTTGGGTAGTTTCTCTTTTAGACCATTCCACTTTGTCCCTGAAGTTGGTGGACGCCAAAGGAAGGGGTCAGGAAAGTTTGTGGATGGAAGGACCTAAGACAGAAAGATTCATGACGAATGGGACACGGGCATGGGATTCCTTGGAAGGAAGCCGAAGGTGTAGGTAGGGACTCTGGTCCTGGGATAGGCTGTATGCAGCACATCCCCCTGCTCCTCGTTTCTAAGTTCGGCAGTGATTGTCTGGGGCCCGGAAGCCTCTGGTGGCCTGCCTTGGGGCCCGGCCGTGGGCTTGGATTAATTGTTTGGATGGTCTCTCTGTGGGGCTGCCTTCCCCTCCCCCTAACTCCTTGATCGATATTCTATTACTGGCGACTGCATATCTCCTGCCCGCAGCTTGCAGGTACTGACTTCAAACCCCCTTTCCCTGTCTGATCCTAATATTGTTCGATTAAAACTTACCTTTAATAGATGACATCTATCGATCAGGCCCCGGACAAATCTGAAACTCTATTAACACGGCCGGAGAGAGAAGATGGGAAAGGGGGAATTTCTCTTTTTGGGGGGAGGAGGACTTAATAACTTCTTTTTTAATTGCTAGGAGTCGCACACCAAAATAGGCTTCTGGGGACTGGGGAGATTCAATAGTAAACGCACTTGACATTCCCATATCGTAATACCAGTCTCCTCTCTTCTCAGCTCGATAAAGTCACTATACTTTCTTGATATGGGGTGCCGTCCAACATGTATTTTTTGGGTGCCTACTGAATGGTAGATCTGTAAAGGGCAAGAGGACACCGCACTCCTCAATCTGCCCCCTAAGATGTGCGCATTGGGGATGGAAGAGGACAAAGTGGGGAGAGTGGAGTTGGAATCAAGGGGAAATTCCGCTGAGTGTTCTAGGAGAGGACTAGAAGCTTTGGGGATGCAGGTGGGTAGAGTTGTTACAGGCTTCTAGTCACCCTGCCCTTCTCTCTCAGATGCCGCGGGCGGAGGCACTGGTCTCGCGTCCCCCCTGGAAGGTTCCGAAGCGGAAGAGGAGGAGGAAGCAGAGGATGAGAGGCGCGCGCAGCGGCCGGAGCGGCCGGAGCACTGGCACCGGGTTCACGAGGGATCTCCAGAGGCCCGGGTGATGGCTGCGGGAGCAGGGGAGAGCGGTGTGGACGGGCTCCCAGCGTCCCCCGGCTCCCCCGGCTCTCCGCGGCCGCGGCGCCGGCGATCCGAGCCTAGCTGTGCCAAGCCACGGCGCGCGCGCACCGCCTTCACCTACGAGCAGCTGGTGGCCCTGGAGAACAAGTTCCGAGCCACGCGCTACCTGTCGGTGTGCGAACGCCTGAACCTGGCGCTGTCGCTCAGCCTCACCGAGACGCAGGTCAAAATCTGGTTCCAGAACCGCAGGACCAAGTGGAAGAAGCAGAACCCGGGGGCCGACGGCACCGTGCAGGCAGGATGTAATACGCCGCAGCCTGGGACACCCGGCTCCGTGGCGGGGGCCTGTGGCAGTGGCACCGGGAGCAGTCCTGGCCCACCGGTTCCGGGCGCTCTGCCCTTCCAGACTTTCCCCACCTATCCTGCGACCAACGTCCTCTTTCCCTCGTCCTCCTTCCCTCTGACGACAGCCGCCACAGGGAGTCCCTTTACTCCTTTCCTTGGGCCCTCTTACTTGACCCCTTTCTATGTCCCACACCTATAAACCCGGTACTCCAGCCGAGTTGGGATTCGCGAGTGACCAGTATGTTGGTGTGGACCCCTGCTTCACAGAGGGGCACTGACCGCCCCCTCCTGGTGTGCTGGTGTCTGTGTGCCCCTCCTCTCTAGCTGCTGGTGACGCCACCAGAGGGCGAGGAGAAGCCACCTGCTGGACTCCATACAGGCCACTAAGGGGTCCAGAAAGTATCCAGACCAAGCTGACTTAAAATTTTCCAGCTTCTGGACGTTGCTCTTCACTTTCATTCACTTCCAGGGCTCTGTTTTGTTTTGTTTTTTTAAGGGTCTTGGTATTCAATACCAGGCTAATGAGGGTTCCCAGGATAGACCAGAGGGAGCCAAGATGCCCTGGGCACCAGCTGCTAGCGCCAAAGACTGAATATTTAAAGGTTCCGGTACATTCCGAGAGGAAGAACTTTCCTTCCTGGTGGTGGAATTGTCTCAACACAGTACTTCCTCTCAAATCCTGAACAGAGCTGGGGCAAGTTGGACCCAAAGCAGATGCAGCACTGTTTTCAAGATGCATAACTCAGCATTTCTAGATCTTCTTATGAGATTCAGGCTTGAGCCAGTAACTGATGCTAACAGACTACCTTATTTTCTGTGTGCAGATGCCACATGTATGTACCAGGAAGTTGTTCAGCTTTGTGCCTAGACTAACCTCGAAAAGACACAACTTCGTTGCCTCACAGGTTTTGAGAGCAGCTTGGATAGTCTACATCAGTGCCCTAAATGCATAAAAATGACAGTAAAGGGAGTGATGACCCATAGGCTATGGTGAAGTCTGTGTGTGAGCTGTTGTGATATGCTCCTTTGTCTAGCCTACACCTTCATGGACTTCAGAACTGACAAGTTGGAGCAGAGCAAGCTCCACCCACAGGCATTGCAGTCAGGCATTTGACTACATTTTTTGGAAGCACAATGTAACATTTAGAATACCTGAGACAATTCTTGTTTTAAATAGTTTTCTCCCCCTCCTCATGATGATGAACAAGCAAAAGTTGTAAGAGGCTGGGAAAGAAATACTTCCCAAATATAAAGAGCTGTGAAGGCCAAAACCTTGTTGGGAATAGGCTCCAGGATACATATGCTTTAATTGCTGCTTTCTTTGTGTTGTGTGATATTTTGTTTGTGTTCTGACAAATAAAGCTTGCTTGGAATCAGAGGCGGAGCTAGCCACTAGTTAACCACAGAGGTTTGGAGGACTGTAGAGAGAGGGACAGGAAGTGGTAAGGTGGGGCTGAAACAGGATCTCAGCCCTTTTGGTCAGAGGAACAGAAGAGGTAGGAAGTCACTGGTGGCTGCTCCCCTACTTCTCTGATCTTTCAAGTTTTTAACCCCAACATCTGACTCCTGGTTTTTATTGATAAGATTAATTAGAATTATGCATCATCTGTCGTCCAGCATTTGGGGCACTAATTCATGAAATAGCTGCTTGCCCATGGCTTTGCAGCCGTCAGCACCCACCTAGATGGCTGGCTTTCCCTTACTTCTCCAGGCCCTCTGAGCAAGTCTGGGGTTTTCCTGTTGCAGCCTCTCTATAGCAATCTCCACAAGCCCCAAACTCCACAGTCGCATGGGCTCCGAACTCCACTGGACATCTCTGCCTTCAGGCAGCTCTGTACTTTCACTTCCCGCAGGTCACATATGCTACTTTCGAGCGTTCCTATGCCTGCCTTTCAGGTGGCTGGCTCTTTGGCTCCTTTTCCCTGTGGGTTGTGGCTTTCCCCAGAGCCCCTCCTCAGGCTGCTGACACACAGTCAGTGGCAGTTGTCCTCAGCCAGGCCGTGCATCATCCCTGTTCTCCGCTCAGACATGCTAAGTTTCACTTCACTGTCATTGTCAGCAAATTTGGTGAGAAAATTGGGAATTCTTAAAGGGAGCAATTACTTTTTTTTTTAAAAGGAGGGTTTTTTTCCCCCCACATTAAAAAAAAAAAAAAAGGAAAACACTATTACAATGGAGGGAGTTAGGTCTCTGTATGATTCCATAATGGATGGCTTAAAAATGGAACAATTAAATGAAGGGGTAATCAGCTTAGCTGGGAATGACATAATGTTAATTATCATTTTGATAATTCTAGTTTTATCCCTAAAAAAGTTGATTGATATGAGTGTCAAGATACAAAAACTTAGAAAAAATTACTAGAGAAAATATTGCCATGTTGACTGTTAAGTTACAAGCTTTAGAAATACGTACTAAAACGGGTAATAGAGATATTCAGAAAAGAGAGAGGAACAGCCCATGGTTATCAAAAAACCAACCTTAATTTATCCGGTTCCCATACAGGAACAAATGTCAAATGACCGGTGTCTCCAAGGCTGTGGAAGAGCTGACTGGATTCCTGTGGATGTGTTAGATTTGAGGAGATGTAGGGAAGCGATAGTCTTATATGGTATGCATTCACCTTTTGTGAAGCAGGTGTTAATTAAATTCATGGTCGACTAGTAGCAGAATTGTCCCACAAGACTGGAGAGACTTGGTTACAGCAGTATTGGAAGCCGGTCCTCAATTACAGTGGAGGACATGGTGGAAAGATGAGGCTAGGACCATTGAACAACAAAATAGGGACAGAAGTATTGAAATCTCCCAAGGCCAACTTCTTGGAGAGGGAGATTATGCTGACGTACAAAGGCAGTCTCTATATGATGACCACACCCTGGCTTTAAGCTGTACAGCCGCTTTGAATGCTTGGGACAGAATTGAAGAAGTCAGAAAGAGAACAGAGTCATTTAGTAAAGTCATACAGGACCCAAAAGAAACTTTTACTGATTTTTTTTTTACAAAGATTGACTTCAGCTGTAAATAGAATGATGGAAAATTCAGAAGCTAGGCAAATTTTAATTGAATCTTTGGCTTTTGAAAGTGCTAATTCAGAATGCAAAATGGTGATTAGGCTTTTAAAGGCAAGATCTGCACCCATGGAGGAATGGATTAGAAAACTAACTTATAAGACTCACAAATGCTTTTCATTTGATCAGACATAACTTGCCAAAAGGGAACCTCACCAAAGTTAGGATTGGGGCAGGGTTGTTCTTGTCTTGCCATGAGAATGAAGCCATTCAGCTAAGGAATCTGAAGACCACTGGACAAATGAGACATCTGAAGAAAAAGGATGAATCATCCAGAGAAAGTGTCCCAAGAAGAGAATAAATTGGCCTATTGGTATATCACATTTCCAACAGGATAAATTTTCACAAATCTTCCCAAATGTTTGTTTCTGACATTCTCTATAGACACATAATGCAGATGATCTTTTTGTAGTCCCAGTTCAATTAAAAATTAAAGCTGGCTTTGGAGTTGGAGCATGGCTCTCTCCTTCTCTAAACCCAAGCATACTTGTTAAAAGGGAAATTCAAAACCTTTGTATCGTGTCAGAAGAGCCACTTGATATGGGACAGAAGAAAAATCAAAATTAAGGGACTATTGTATTGTCACTAATCTCATAATCCTTTGGTTCTATTTTGACTGTTTAAAACTTTTCCTAAGGTATAAATATTATCTCTCTCTCTCTCTCTCTATCTATATATATATATATATATATATATATATATATATATATATATATATATATAAACTTTTTGTCATGATATTAGTGGTTATAGAGTGTTCAGAGCTCTTCTTAAAATATTTATTTTTATTTTATGTGTTTGCCTGCATGTACATATGTAAATCATAGGCATGACTTAGCCCTGGAGGCCAGAAGAAGGCATTAGACGCACCCTTGTCATGTGAGTTCTGGGAACTGAAACCAGGTCCTCTGAAAGAGCAGTAAGTGATCTTAACTACAGAGCCATCTCTCCAGCCCGCGATGTTAAAACTCTTTTGCCTCTAAAAGACTTTATAAAAAAAAAATCACCCTGGACTAGAGTCCCAGGACAGGACAGATAAAGGATGCCTTGTTTGTCCCTCGCTCCCTTGCCTCTTGCTCTCTTTTTACTTTAGAGTGTCTTTATTTATTCAAAGTGCCTCTACCCCTCCCCCACTTCCTTTGTATAGTAAAACAAACACATAGTGCAAATGTTTCTTGGGTGCCCAGTGTGTGCCAGGTGCTGCCCTCAACTCTGGGAATACAATGGGAAGACTCCACCTTGACACTGGGGAAGATGAGGTATGAGAAGGTCACAAACAGGTGAGCAGTTGTGCTAGGACAAGCAGCAAATGTCACAGCTTCCTTGTCAGCTGTTCCTGTACAAAGAAGCAGTGTCTTTAGCACTGATAACATTTGGACTTCTGGCTAGAAATCAATAATTCTATGAATTCTACCTTTGCCAGGTTTGTTCTCTACATATCTGGCTTGTGTTTGCTAAGACAATGCCAGAGATTTTGTTGTTGTTGTTGTTGTTTTTCGAGGCAGGGTTTCTCTGTGTAGCTTTGCGCCTTTCCTGGAACTCACTTGGTAGCCCAGGCTGGCCTCAAACTCACAGAGATCCATCTGTCTGCCTCTGCCTCCTGAGTGCTGGGATTAAAGGCGTGTGCCACCACCGCCCAGCCAGAGATTAAAAAACACATGGAGCGTGGCAGAAACAGCCCAAGCACATGATATTGCCAACCTGAGGTCCTGCGTCTCTGAGTTGAGTCATGTCTTCCTCTTATCAGGCCATTAGCTTCTATTAGGGATTTCTAAATTAAATTCAGGTGGAACTACATGTAGTGATCTAGAGAAATCTCCATTTTGGGCCAGAGATTTGGCTCAGTGGATAAAGGCACTTGCTGCTAAGCCTGATAATCTGAGTTTAATCCTCAGGACCCACATAATGGAAGGAGAGAATTGGCTCTCATAAGTTTTCTTCTGATCTTTCTTCTGACACAGTTATGCATACTGTGACACCCGTTCTCTCTGACCCAGAATAAATAGATAGATAGATAAACAGATAAATGTAGAAATATAGAAAAATCTTTATTCTTGATAATAAGATTCATAAGTTCATGTGATTGGACCTGTGGCTGATTTTGAAACTTTTTTTTTTTTTTTTTTTGGTTTTCTGAGACAGGGTTTCTTTGTATAGCTTTGCGTCTTTCCTGGAACTCACTCTGTAGCTCAGGTTGGCCTTGAACTCACAGAGATCCGCCTGCCTCTGTCTCCCGAGTGCTGGGATTAAAGGTGTGTACCACCAATGCCTGGCTGAAACTCTTTTTTTAAAAAAAAAGGATTTATTTTTATTTTATGGATATGAATATTTTGCCTGCATGTATGTATGAGTACCATGTGCATACCTAGAGCCCAAGAAGACCAGAAGAAGGCATCATATCCTCTGGAACTGGAGTTATGGATAGTTGTGAGTACTGGAATGTTGGTACTGGAAACCACACTTGGGTCCTGGGTAAGAGCAGCAATTTAACTGTTGAACAGTCTCTCCAGCCCGACTTTGAAACTCTTTTTTTTTTTTAATGGTTTTTCGAGACAGGGTTTCTCTTTGTAGCTTTGCACCTTTCCTGGGATTCACTTGGTAGACCAGGCTGGTCTTGAACTCACAGAGATCCACCTGGCTTTGCCTCCCCAGTGCTGGGATTACAGGCATGTGCCACCACTGCGCCCGGCTGACTTTGAAACTCTTTTACCTCCAAAAGACTTTTAAAAAGTCTTTATTTATTTTTACATTATGTGTGTCAGTGTTTTGCCCTGCATGGATATTTATGCATCACATACATGCCTGTTGGATCCCCTGGAACTGGAGTTACGGATGGTTGTGAGCTACCATGTGGGTGCTGGGAATCAAACCCAGTCCTTTGCAAGAGCAACAAGTGCCCTCAACCACTGAGCTATCTCTCCAGGTCCCCAAAAGATTTTCTAAAAATACCATTCTAGAACAGGATTCCACGACAGAACAGCTAAGGGGTGTTTTGTTGGTCCTTAACTCACACTCTTTTTATCCATGTGTATGTGTTTGTGAATGTGCATGTGTGTTTGTGTTTGTGTAGATACATATAGAGGGCAGAGGACAAGCCCGGGTGTTGTCCCCAGGAATATTGTCCCTTCCATGTAGACAGGATCTCACCAGTCAGGGATCCTTTGTCCTCTACCTTCCCAGGGCTGGGATAACAAACATGGGCTGTCTCACCTAGAATTTTAAAAATGATATGTATGTATTTCTTTCTCAAAGTCGGATGGTGAAACAGAAGCAGGATGTCTCACATGTTCTTCCTGTGTGTCCACATCTCAGCATCATCCTCTTACCTGGCAGGCAGGTTAATCACTGACACTTCACTTTCGGGGCTCCACCTCTTCAGCAGGTGAGATCTTACCACCTCATTTAGCACATATGTGGGTTGGTTTGGATAGTCACACTCTCCTTGTTCCACCAGAGATAAAGTTTTCTTGTCCTCAAGAGTTCATCCGTGAGTTTGGTCAGCCTTTCATCTCTCCTAACCCAGTATATGTTGGTAGTCAGGCAATCACTGTTAATTGAAATATGCTTTCCCTTACTGGGGTTGTCTGGTTCTGTCTGTTTTGTTCCTTAATAGTTACAGATGAATCTGTTTTCCATTTTTTTTTTTTTAAATCTGGAAGATAAACTTTTACAGAATTCAAAATTTATTTGAGGACCAGTGAGATGGCTCAGCAGGTAAACATGCTTGCTGTGTGAGCCCAAGGACCTGAGCTGCATTCCCGTAATACATGTAAAGGTGGAGGGGAAAACGGACTCCACAAAGTTGTCATCCGATCTTTACACACATGCTGTAGCACACGCCCCTCCCACACACAGACATGAACACACACACACACACATACACACACCAAATAAAATTTAAAAATTTTAAAATAATTTGAATGTACACCTCACATTCATAAAGAAGCAGTTTATAACTTCACATATTAAAATTCTTTCTTACAAGTTTTTTCTTTCTTTCTTTTTTTGTTTTTTTTGTTTTTTTGAGACAGTGCCTCTAATGTAGCCCAGGGTAGCTGGAAACTCCTGATTTCCCTACCTTTTCTTCCCAAATGCTGAGTTTACAGATAATGGAAGTATTAATATTTTTTACGAGTAATTCTAACTTCTTTTATTTTTCTAGTAAATTTTAATGGATCGTACACAGCCATAAGAAATCATTGTTTTGTCAGGTATGATGGTGTATACCTTTAATGCCAACACTTGAGAGTCAAAGGCAGGTGGCTTTCTTCGTTTAAGGCCAGCCTGTGAGTTCCAGGACAGTCAGGGCTACACGGAGAAAACCTGTTTCAAAAAAAGATTTTTTTCCCCCTTTTTGGTCATCACAACTAAAATCAATACAAATGAATTACTTAGGGAGATGATAACCATAACTAGATTGGTAGCTCAACATTTCTAAGTCCCAGCAGTTTGTGTTCTCACTGATCGGCTGGCCCCAGTTCACAAACTGTTTATTGAATGGCCTGGCTTTGTTCTCCTCCCAACCCTGGATTGAAATGTTAAAGCCTTGAACTGGGACCGCAGACAGGTTCTTTGACCCTGCAATTGCATTTAAGGGTTTTATCTTGCAGATAACCTGCAGGCAATGTCAGAGACAAGGTTATCTCTTATGACATGGTTTGTCGTGGTTTGAGCAAAGATTGGAAAGTATCCAAGTGTCCAACAATCACGGGCTAATAAACAAAAGAATGAAGGTGTTCTTCCCACACTGTCCCAGGGAGAACTCTGGGCATATCAAAAGGCAAGGTGCAAGGGTTGGGATGTAGTCAGGCATATTCATGAGCATATGATGATCAGTAAGTAGTAAAGCAAGTGCTTAGCATGCATGATGCCCTGTGGATTACTCTTAACCCCTGCCCAAAGGAGAGAAATTATAAAAGGTGAAGTACACAGGACACATGTTACCTGCTATCTCAGGTGTTTTGCGGTTAAGAAAATAATGGATCATATTTGTTTCTATTTACATGAAGACTCACTGGAAGAATCCCCATGGAATTTACACCAAGGGTTGACCAGAGAATGACTGGATGGAGTGGTGTGTGTGTGTTTATGCACATGCGTGTGTGCACATGTGCACTTTGCCTTGATTTGTAAATGAAGTAAATATGTTATCTACCAAACTAAAAGAATTGGCTGGCTGCAGGGAGAAAACTCCCATAGAAGAATTAAAAGAAAAAAAAATCTTAAAAATGACAGGCCAGGGAGCTGGAGAGATGGCTCAGTGGTTAAGAGCACTGATTGGTTTTCCAGAGGATTGATCTTCCAGAGGACCCGGGTTCAATTCCCAGCACCCACATGGCAGCTTACAACTTTCTGTAACTCCAGTGAAGGCTAAAGCACCTACATACATGAAATAAACAAAACAAAACAAAAAAAAAAAAAAAAAAAAAAAAAAAAACTACTTACTAACAAAAATGACAGGCCAGGTTCAGCATGATGGTTCAGCAGTTAGAGAGCATACTCCTCCAGCAAAGGACCAGAGTTTGGCTTTTAGCACCTAATCAGGCAAGCTGGCAAGCATCTGTAACTCCAGCACCAGGGGATCAGATGCTTCTGGTGGCTTCCACTGCATCTGCACTTATGTGCACACCCCCACACAGACACAGATTCATAATTAGAATTTTAAATATTTCATTTTTACAAAAGAGTCAGATCCTCCAATTTACAGAATTTATAGGTTTCCAAAGCTCCTTCTAGTATCAGTCTTCAGAAAATTGGGAAGGACTGAAATTATATTTTGGTGATCTGTCCAGTGAGGCACTGGGCCACTTCCCTGGGTGGATCACAAGTTTCCTTTGGGAAAATAACATGGGCGCATGGGTAGCGGCCAAGGAAAGCAAGCCCTGTGAAATCTGCAATGGAGTTCCCATTGCAAACTGCAAGGGGCAGCAGCGAGAAGTGTGGGGTAGAGTGGTACAGGCTTCTAGTAGATGAAAGTTGCCTTTCCACATTATTCAAGCAGACAGATCCCCATGCTATATGGGAGCCTTGTAAAGTAAGAGTACACATGTAGCTTTCTATGTATGTGACTTATTTAGATT
This sequence comes from Onychomys torridus, assembly GCF_903995425.1. Taxonomy (NCBI): domain Eukaryota; kingdom Metazoa; phylum Chordata; class Mammalia; order Rodentia; family Cricetidae; genus Onychomys; species Onychomys torridus. The sequence continues at coordinate 110,394,193 of NC_050443.1, read as the reverse complement.
TCAATAGGAATGTCTGTATTAGAAGAAAGCTTCTGGCTAGGCGATGCATCTGAGAAAATGGAAAAGAACATTCTTCCCTGGAAGGGATCTTCAGAACATCACCATTCGTGGAAACTCTGAGTGGCTTGGAAAGCAACAGTGTTTTCAAAGTGCTCTGTTGGTGATTTCAGAACAAACCATTTTGAGATGTTTGTTTATTTTTTGAGACAGGGTCTTGCTATATATCCCTGGCTGGTTTGGAATGTGCTATGTTGACCAGACTAGCCTTGAAGTCACAGAGAGCCTTTTGTCTCTGCCTCCCAAGTGCTGAGATTAAAGGCATAGAACACCATGCCTGGCCCTCAAAACAACTCATTTTGTCTAATGGGATAAATGATCCTTGGGGTCTCAAGATACCTAGTTGAGCGGAAGTTAAGACTTGTCTTACAAGTTGTCTGACTTCAAAGCCGCTTGGCTTATCCACTGTACAGTACAGAGAGTGGGAGCCCTGCCTCCAGGTCATATTCTTTTCAGGGTACCGACCTCATAAAGACACAGCAGCATGGCCGATCACAACATTTACCTACCTCAACTCAGACTTGACTCAGTCCCTTAGAGCCATCTGTGAGCCCTGTGCAAGGCTTTGTGAATTAGGAGGTGCTGAAGACATAGCTTAAAAGTGTAAAATCTGGGTGTGTGGTGCATGCCTATAACCTCAGCATTCAGGAGTGTGAGGCAAGAGGATTGCTGTGAGTTCAAGGCCAAATGAGAACACACAGTAAGACCATGTGTGATGATTTATATTGATTGCACACTTTATAGGATCTAGAATCACCTTAGAGCGAAATCTCCAGGCATGTCAGTCAAGGAGTTTTTAGATTAGGTTAACTGAGGGAGGACTGTCCCCTGACATGTGGATGGTACCATCCCTTGGCCAGGGATCCCAGACTGCATAGAAACTGCAACGGAGAAAGCTCATTGACAGCCAACATTCACCACTCTCTGCTTCCTGGCGGTGGATGCAACATGAGCAGCTGTCTCATGCTGGGGTAACTATGATGGACTGGACCCTCGAACCATGAGCCTTCCTTCCTTATGTGACTTTTGTCAGGTGTTTTGCAGTGGCAACCAGAAGGACAGTAATGTGCCATGTCTTGAGTTTTTCTGAATTAGAAATGGGGTGACCAATGGCCTTGAACTCCTCTGTTTCTATAATACCTGTTTAAATGGGTGTAGAAATCAGGAAGCAAAAGTTAATTTCCTTAATCAAAAGAACAAGTCAAACTGTGTGGCAGGCAGGGTGTAACTTCTCATCTCTAATGCAAGGGTTTAAGTCATGATTATCACTTAAATACTCTTGGGAAAAATCCAGTTCAAGTGAAAAGAGAAGAACATGTCACTACCATGGCAAGGACAGCCATTACTGTAATGCTTCTCAGGGACTCAGTGTCAGGACTGGCATTGCTATTTGTGAGGTGACCTTCCAAGTTGGTGGGTGCACAGCTCTCAGCAGAGTCTGAAGACCTGATTTTGATTCCTGGAACCCATGTGGTGGAAGGAGAGAACTGATACTCACAATTTGTCCCCACCCACAATAAATGGAAAAATAAATTAAAAAAAAAAACCAGCAACCAAAAACTCCGTGTCGAACATGACAAAACAAGGACCTGAAAACTGACCACATTGTATCTGGCTTCAGTTTAACTATGGTAATCTTTTTACAATGCATATGTTTATCAAGTACAAATTGCAACTATTATTTGTCAATTACACTGTAATAATGCTGGGCAGAAGGATTCAAAACTATAATCAAGTCAATAACGTCAAGAAAAAAATCAATAAATCATGACTTTTTAAACTTGTTTTGTTCTTATGAGAGTCTCAGCTACAGAGAGACGGAGTTAAAGTCCTTAAAAGAAAAGCCATAAAGGTTATCCCAGACTTTAATGTTCAGAACCAGCCTTTGTGAAACCCATAAAAAGTTATTGCAAAATTCACTGAGTGTCTTAGTATCAAAGTTGATAAGGATGTAAATATTTAACTAGTATTTGAGGCTTATCTTCTTTTTAGACTTATAAACAACGCAGTATTTTCAAAGCCAATGTGTTCTTAAAATTCCCCCAAATGTTTTTGTTTTCATTCTTAATCTAAATAATAATTCCCTCCCTCCCCTCCTCTTTCTTTTTTGGGGACAGGATCTCCATACCTCGTCTGGTAGGCTTGCAACTTGCTATGTAGACCAGTTAGCCTCTGTCTCAAAATCTTCTGATGGTGCCGCCAGAATGGAGTCTTGAGTGGGGTGTCTGGCTTTTTCGTGTCATTGGCTGGGTCCCTTTTGCAAGGTCAGTGAGACAGAAAGGGGAAGGAGCGATGTGTCAACAGGGCACACATTTATTTGGGTGAAAAGCTACAGGGGCCCTAAGAGGTGGAGCCCACTGGTTGCTTTCGGGCTGGGGTAGTTAGTTACAGGGCAAAAGTTGCTGGGGCAGGGAAGGAGAGTGGGAAGTCAGCCTTTTTTGGCCCTAAGTTGGCAGTTCAGAATGTTAGGTGATGGATAAACACATTTCTGGGCTGACTGTTACTTGGGGTCCACAGGGCAGGGAAGGCAAAAAATCTACAGAAACAAGTTACTTTAGTTTTGAAAGCCAAATTACTGTACTTACAGGAATTGTCACAATTCAACCAAAATGAAGGAGCTTTACCAAATGGCCTGGACCTGGCTGACATCTTTGTCTCAGCAACTTGAATTGCCCTGTACTGAAAGTACTTGCTGGGGCAACGGGTGTAACACACTAGTAGAGCCCATGCTTAACACCATGAATCCATGGGTTTGATGTCCAGTGCCAAATTTCAAACTAACATTTAAAAAGGCATTGGGCAGCCAGACACTCAGGAGGCAGAGGCAGGTAGGACTCTGTGAGTTCAAGGACAGCCTGTTCTACAGAGTGAGTTCCAGGACAGCCAGGGCTACACAGAGAATCCCTGTCTCAACACCCCTGACCCCCCAAAAAAAGCATGGAGCAATTTAACTGTTTGAAAAATTGGACATGTAGCTCAGTGGCAGAGCATCTGGGCATTCTCGCCAGCACCAGCACGGCCACCACCACATAAACCAAACAACCAAACTACTAACCAAACAAAAGATCCAAGTATTAAAACCATAAGCTTCTCGTTAGTTCTAAAGCTCATTAGTTCTAATGTAGTTACATTTCTGACTTACATATTCACAATGGCATGTGATAGATAATTACATGTCCACACGGTTGGGCTTGCCCGGTGGACCGCCTAACTATTTCCAGTTCAGAATAGCCATCTCCGGGTCAGACATCTCGCAGGACCCGGGACTCTGTGGCTCTACGTGGTTTCGTAAAGCGCATGCAGCCATGTAATTTACGCGCATGCGTGGAGTACCCACAGGAGTTCCTGTACGCATGCACAGTCCAACCTTTAAAAAGCCGGTGCCATCTTGCATGAGTCTTTTCAGTCTCTCTCTGTCTGTCTCTCCCCTCATGTGTGTTTCACGCAGGCCTGTCACCTCTACCCTCTTTAATAAAACTCTTCTGTGGTCTTGTCGTGTTCGGGACGTGTTCCTACCACCTCTTAAATACTAACAGCATGTCAATTCTTTCCTCCCTCCCTCCCTCCCTCCCTCCCTCCTTCCCTCCCTCCTCCTCCTCCTCCTCCTCCTTCTTCTCTCTTTCTCTTTTCTGATTGAGTCAGGGTTTTTCTGTGTAGACCTGGCTGTTCTGGAACTCACTCTGTAGATCAGATTGGCCTCAAACTCAGAGATTCTTCTGCCTCTGTCTCCCGAGTGCTGGGATTAAAGGCATGTACCACCATACCCAGCTGGCATATCAATTTTTCAACATGGAAAATTATCTGATTTTTTTTCAAAAGTCTATAAGTTGAATCTCTCTCTCTCTCTCTCTCTGTCTCTCTCTCTCTCTTTTCATTTTACTTATTACTTATTAGGCTCATGTGACATTTCTTCAGCACATGACTGTCCTTTGGCAAGACCAGCATTGAGATGTGGGTAAAAAGCACTTGATATGCTTTTTCTTCAACCCAAGGCTTCTAGGACTTTGGTCCGAGTGGCTGTTACTCTTCTACCCTGGGGAAAGCTTTGGCCCTCAGGACCCACCCCTTTATAAATGGCCACCTGCTTTGTCTGTAGTTGCTGCCCAAGGCCATAAAGATGAGCAGTGATACGTATAAAAGAATAAATAATTCCTATGAAAAACAGCACAGAGCTGTGAGTGGTGGTGCACACTATAATCCCCACATTAGGGAGGTAGAGGGAAGAGTTCAAGGCTGGCTAGGGCTACACAGTGAGATCCTGTGTCTCCAAATGAAGCCAAATAAATAAATCAAATACCAAACAAAACAAAGTAATCTAGTCTGGGAAGATAAGATCTAGACAGTGAACTGGAGACAATTAGGAGCATAATGGCAGTAAGAGTGGACACAAAGAGGAAGAAGGAGGAAGAGGAAGAAGAGCAGGAGGGAGAAGAAGAGGAGGGAGAGGAGGAGGAGACCCTTGCAGGCTGGGAAGTTGGGGAGGGTCTTACAAGGGGAAGTGAAGAGAAAAAGCAGGGATATAGTATAAAAATGATGAGATAAAAAGGTAGATTGTTGAGTGTACTTTTGAACAACTACTATTCTCAAATATTTTGCATTGGTATGACTTTTTGAATACTGATACAAATTTGAGGTTATTTTTGTTAGAAAATACTGTACATATGTTTTTACTCTTGTTTAAGGTATTGTACCTATGCAGTTCATTTACCAATGTAATGTAAATTTCTAGTCCTTGAAAGTTATTATTACAAACTATTTAGGATAGTAAGGAAATGCAGGTTAGTAGTTAGTCACCTATAACAATCAAACTTGTAGACATGTTAGGTATGCTTTCAAGGTCAAACAGAGTTACATTTTAGATAGATGCTTTTCAAACACTTCAAAGACGTATAGAATATGGCTGTTAAAATGTTTTGTTAACATAGGGCTTTTCATGACAATGAGACACATCTACTCCTGGCAGCACCAATTTACTTCACAAAAGATGATAGGTATTGAAAAAACTCCATATAGAGTTTACTTTCTTTGTGGCTAGCCACTTGGGCAAGAAACTGCCCTTGCCACAACGGACAGTATGCTGTCCAAACTAGACAAGCAGGACACAAAAGAAAGTGACTGCCAAACTTTGCCAAGACAGGGTAGGAAAGTCCTTCAAAAATTCTTGCTTTGCCGGGCAGTGGTGGAGCACACCTTTAGTCCAGCACTCAAGAGGCAAAGCCAGGCAGATCTCTGTGAGTTTGAGGCCAGCCTGGGCTACAGACAGAGAAACTGTGTCTTGAAAAACAAAACAAAACAAAACAAAACAAACAACAACAACAACAACAACAAATTCCTGCTTCACAGAAAATTCTGCTAGATCTTCTAGGCCTGAAGATGAATGCCTCAACATTGCAAAGAAATCTTGGGTGACTGTCCAGGCAGCCAGATATCTCTGTCATTTTGGAAGTGGTTTGCATTGCACTTTCTCTTTATCCAGGTAATACTATATCCTTCTGAGGTCTTTGATAGAGTTGAAAACTAGGTAGTTATAGTTGCAGCTTTCCTTAGTCATGATTAAAAAGTAAATTAGGTACGAAACTCTGGACTCATCAAGAGAGGATAGTTAATGGAGTATTTTTTCTGAATTTGCCAAATACAAATGGACTGGACATTGTGAGTGTAATTCTTACCTGATAATTATTTTTATTGTATATAGTTTTGCTGTGTTAGAATTCAAACTTTTTCTTCTTATCTAGACAAAAATGGGGAAATGTGGAACAATCTTTTTGTATACTGTGAATATGTGTCACTCTGATTAGTTTAATAAAAAGCTGAACAGCCAATAGCTAGTAGGATTTTCAGGGCAGAGAGGATGCTAGGAAGAAGAAGGGAGACTCTGAAAGATGCAGGAAAGCAGGATGGATAGTACATAGATGAGGTAAATGAGCCTTGGGACAGCACATAGATGAATAGAAATGGGTTAACTTAAGTTATTAGAGCTAGTTAAAAATAAGCCTAAGCTATTGGCCGAGCTATCATAATTAATAAGAATTCTCCATATCGTTTAGTTGGGAGCTGGCTGGCAAGGACAGAAAAAGATTCATTCCAGGGAAGGACTGGTGTTGTAGGTAGACTTCTAGGTTCTGCTATGGGGTAATGAGATAGATACTTCAGACAGGCACAACCTCACATCAAGACTGACATTTGAATTGCAAAATTTCTCAGTCTGCCCATAGCTTCTACTTCAGACTTAGGCTCAGAACAGCTTTTTCTAGCTGCTCCTTTCTGGCTGTCCTTGCTCCTGTTGTGTGGTGGTATACTGTGCACCCCAATAAAACTTACCTGGGCATCAGAGGACAGGCCACTAGATTAGACATAGAGGCCAAACAGTGTTGACACACACCCTTAATCCTATCAGTGGGAGATCTATCTGGATCTCTGTGAGTTCAAGGCCACACTGGGAATAGAGCCAGGTGTGGTGGCACACATCTTTAATCTCAACACTTGAGATCTTATGCCTTTGCTTGGGAAGCACACATGCCTTTAATCCCAGGAAGTAAGATGGCAGGGCAGAAAAAAGTATATAAGGCATAAGGAAACAGGAAGTCCCTCTCTTTAGACTGAGGATTTCGTAGAGGTAAGCTGGTGGTTAAGGCAGTTCAGCTAAGATCCATTCGGGTGAGGACTCAGAGGCTTTCAGTCTGAGGAAACAAGATCAGCTGAGAAGTTGGTGAGGTGAGGTTGGCTGTGGCTTGCTCTGCTTCTCTGATCTTTCAGCATTCACCCCAATGTCTGGCTCATGGTTTTTTATTATAAGACCTTTTGAGATTTGTGTTACACTGCTGGATCTCTGGTGTCGTGGATTTGAGCATGCTCACTCACATCCAGACACAAATACCTCCCCCAACTCAGGGAGTGTTTGCTTGCACGTATGTATGTCCACCAAGTGTTTGCAATGCCCTCAGGGGCCAGAAGAGGATGTTGGGTCCCCGGGAGCTGGGGTGACAGATGTTTGGGAGTGGCTTGATATAGGTGCTGAGATCTGAACTCAGGTCATGCAGCAAGTGCGCTTAAATGCCGACGAGCCATCTCTCTGGCCCTAGGAAGACATCTTTTTAGCAAGAATATAATTTGCCACTTTACTTTTTCTCTTGCTGTTTTTGTTGTTGTTTTTATTTTATTTTGTTTTGTTTCCACTAATATTCCTGAGGTCTCTTCATAGACTTCCTTCTTGGAACTAGTGTGGATTTTTCAAATGATTAAAAGTTTGAAGCCCACCAGTGGTGGCCCACTGGGAGGTGGAGGCAGACAGATTTTTGTGAATTTGAGGCCATCCTGATCTACAGAGTGAGTTCTAGGACAGCCAAGACTATACAGAGAAACCTTGTCTTAAAAAAACCAAGGGGAAAAAAAAAATTTGAAGCCTAAGTCAATGTAGCCTATACTAATAACAAATAATAAGGTAGACGATGAAGTATTGGTGGGGGGAAGCCTCCATAACCCATATTCTCTCACTTGTTTCTTTTTAAAAAAACTTATTTTCATGATTTTTTTTTTAATTATGTGTATATGTGTGTGGGTAGGAGTGCATGGGGGCCAGAGGCATCAGATCCCCTGGAGCTGGAGTTATAGGCAGTTGTGAGCTCCCCTAAAGTGGGTTCTCTGGGAACTGAACACCAATTTTCTGCAAGAGCAGCGCACACTCTTAATCGTCGAGCTGTGTCTCCACTTTACACCCCACTCCCACCTTTTGCAACAATCTTTCTGTGTAGCTCTGGCTGGCTTCAGACTTGCAATGATCCTTCTTCCTCTGCTTCCCCAGTGCTGGGATTGCAGGAATGTACCACCATGCCTGGCAACCGTAGTGGTTTTTCTAGTCAGTAACTGTTGAAAATTGTCTGCTTAAGAAGACAAAGTATTCATTCCCTTCCCACGTGAGATGAAGTCAAACTTACAAGATTTCTGTTCACGGTTATTGAAGGAAGACTTCCCAGTTGTCTGTTTCTCTTCCTGTTCACACTGGTTCACTTGATAGGAAACTCCACACAGGGTCAGACACTCATGCCACTTAAGGGACATTTGTCAGATTAACTTGTGGACTTAACTTGGGTCTTGGCTACCTGCTCACAGTGTTGTTCCTCACTAGGTTTTCGAGTTTCTGTAGAATTACTTGCTTTAATCTGTTGGTACAGTCAAATTCCAACAATCCCTGCCCTGTGTGCCTTGAGTACATGTTTTTAGATTGTGCAAATGTAATCAGAGTTGCTCTGTTTCTCCGGTGCGAAAAGCCAACTTTGAGGTACAGGCTGTTCTTTCTTGGCTACAGTTAATGATGGGGAAAAAAAAAAAACGGTTAGGAGGGAAACCATAAATTTTTATCATGCTCCTTGTACCCAGTGCCCTTCTCTGATAAGTGAGAAGTGATAAAACCCAGACAGTGTCAGAAATTACTTGCTTATGAAAACCTTTTCATCAAAGAGTATCCTACTTGTGAGACCATATGTTTTGGTGTTACACTTAGCTCTTCTGATGAGCTCATCTGCTCCTTCGTGCCAAGGCACGACAGGGTTCCTGGGTTCTAGCCCCAAGCACTTGTCCAGGTTTGCAGAGCAGGACCACAGAGAAACAGTTCCTTTCTGACCCCAGGGGAAGAAGGGTCAAACCTCAAGGAGGTTGAGCATACTAAAGTAGGTGGTGTCAAGGGAATCAGGATTTGAAAGACAAAGTTATGATCATAATGAGCCCTAGAAGGGTAATGATCACTTTGGTAATGATCTGGGCAAATGGCCTTGGCCAAGGACAGGATGAGCCCAGGAGGGCCAAGTGCCGTCTGAGACTTGCTCAGTGCCCCTGCAGATGTAGGCTCTGCCCTTCACAGCTCTGTCTCTGAGCCCACACTACTTTCTTGCCCCTCCTAGCCAGGCCAGCTAAGACTTTGCCTGTTATGGCTGTTGAATGGCTGCCATTTGACCCTCTACCACCTTCTTCTTCTTCTTCTTCTTCTCCTTCTTCTTCTTCTTCTTCTTCTTCTTCTTCTTCTTCTCCTCCTCCTCCTCCTCCTCCTCCTCCTCCTCCTCCTTCTTCTCTCTCTCTCTCTCTCTCTCTCTCTCTCTCTCTCTCTCTCTCCCTCTTTGGTGTGTATGTGCACCAGTGTTGCATGGGTGTGGGTACACAAAGTCTGGTGTCTTCCACAATTGCTCACCTCCTTACACATTTTATTGAGCCAGGGTCTCTCATTTGAACCCAGAGCTTTAGGAATATTCCTGTCTCCACCTCCCTGAGCTCTGGGATTCCAGAGGGGCCTCTATGCCACCCAGCATTTATATGGGTGCTGAGGATCTGAACTCTGGTCTCTTTATGCTTGCTCAATAATCACTTTACCTACTGAACCATTTCCCCAGCTCTTTCCCATCCTGCTTTGTTTTCCCTCCTCGTTTCTGTCTTACTTTCTGTCTTGGGAGGCTGCTCTGTAGGGACTGTCTTAACAGACACCTTAGGCCTCTGGCCTCTGAGTGCTTCAGTCCATGAGAAACGCTGGCAGGAGGGAGATCCAATTTTTTTTTTTTCTTCTGGTTTTTTCAAGATGGGGTTTCCCTGTGTAGCTCTGGTTGTCCTGAAACTGCTCTATAGACTAGGCTGGCTTCGAACTCAGTGGTCCACCTGTCTCTTGCCTCCCCAGTGCTGGGATTAACAGTGTGCACTACCGCCCCCACCTCCCTCAAGTGGTCTCTTCTCAAATTCTTTTCTGGTTCTAGAAACCATACTTCTCGACCTTGATACCTAGACTGATAATGGCTCTCCCTGGTGCACTGGTCCCTCCATCCTTGTGGTTTCTCACTCACACACAGTCATTCCAAAGTGGAGTGTGAAATGTTCTGGCTGACCCTGATGCATAGGGTAGTGAATCACTGTGCTGGCAGACAGTCCTTTGTTGCCTGTGGCTCATGGCACTGTATTGGGTAACTCTGGGTCTCTTCTATTATCTGCATGTTTCCTGATTTATAACGACTGTTATAGACAAAATGATACTCAAACGCTTTTTGATTCTGTTTATCCTACGATAGATATCCTTTTTGGGTTTTGAGTTTTAACCATGGTGGTGGAGGGCAGAGCAGGCCAGTCCGTGTTGGGTTGCTGTCATTTACAACGACTATTAACAACAGTTAATAGCTGCAGAGATGATTCTAGAAGTGTCAGTAATCTGTTCCACCATTCTGGCACGTGAGGGTTCATGTGATTTCAGCATCTAAGAGGAGATGATGTTGTTCCTATGAGGCTCTTCCAGGAAAGGCTTTGGAGGGTCCATCGGCCAGAGAAATGCAGTGGGATGCCAGCATCCCTTCGAGTCTCTGTCTCCCTGCCTGTAAAAGACAGCGAACTGCTCCTGAATCCAGGAAGCGCCGCACACACAAACAGACTGCACATTTACCGAGAGCACGAGCTTGGCGCCCCGCGGCTCAAGGCCGAGTGGGTGGGGCGAGGGAGGGCCTCGTGTGATTGGTGTGCGGCCCTCCGCCTCAGCCAATGACCTGCAAGCACAGGTGGGGCGGGGCAGACACGGCGTCTTAAACGACGTGACGCGCCGGGCGGCCACATCGGGCTTGGCGACTCCAGCGCGGTGGCTCACTGCTAGCGGACGGACGCTGTCAGGTATCCAGGGCGCGGGGACTGGGCAGGAGCTGCTCGGGACCTGCTAGGTGTCCCAGAGTCTCAGCCGGGGAAGCGCACGGCTGTACTGGTCTTGGGTGCGGCACTTCTCCGGGGCGGGGCGGGCTCGGCGAGGGGACGAGCAGGGAACCGGAGGCCGGAGACGTGGCGCGGCCGCCTGCCAGACCCAGCTCGGGCTCGTCGCCCTCGGGGCACTCGCCTAGGGCCTTCCGAGGTCTCGGCTTTGGAGAAGGTGGAGGCTCGAGCTTCCTGGCTGCCGGGGATCGGATCCCTGGGGACAGCAGTGAACGCGTGGCCCCGTCACCGGGCGGGGCGTGGGGGACGCTGATGAGGACCGAGCCCGAGTTCTTCGGGCAGCCGCTTGTGTCCCGCGACTGCTCCTGCCCCTGCCCATCGCTCCCCACTTTCTCTGCAGCCCTAAACCAAATTAAGAGGATTGAGGAAGTGACGTGTACATTATTGAGATGTTGGCTAGGGATTGGCCCACAGGGCTTTCGGTGCAAAGACCCCCCCCCCCACCCCTGTCACTCCCCTAGACCTTTCGCAAACGATGCTGAACCTCAAAAAATTCCAGTCTAATTGCGCGGAACTTCTGATGCCAACAAACCTTGCCTCGGGCCTACATCATGCCTGGTAGTGCATTTATTTACCTTGTAGATGTGTCAGGATATATTGAAAGAGGAGAAAGTGATTTTGGAAGGAAGTGTCCTTTCCAACTGAATAATCTCCAATTTCTCCATCCTATATCTCTTCAATCAAGATTGTCAGAGTGTCTGTGGGTAAATTAGTTGCATGTAACCTGAAACTGTATTTATGATTTAAAAAAAAAATTGTGTGTGTGTGTGTGTGTGTGTGTGTGTGTGTGTGTGTGTGTTGTGTGTGTTGTGTGTGTGTTTGTGGGCATGTGTACCTGAATGCAGATGCTCTCTGAGGCCAGAGAGGTCCAATCCCTCTGGAACAGGAGTTCTCGGTAGTTGTGCCATGTAATGTGGGTGCTGGGAACCAAACTCTGGTCTTCTGGAAGAATAGTATGTGATCTTAACTGCTGAGCCTTCTCTCCAGCCCCTGAAACTTTATTTAGGATTTATTTTTAAAGGTATTTCCCCCCCTGTTTTATATATTTTTCTTCTACAGTCTATTTTTATTATAGTTATTTGGGTTTTTATTTTATGCCCTTTGCTGAGTTCTTGAGGATGAGTCAGAGTCCATAATTTTAAAAACAGTAATGAATGGGCAGTGATTTGGAGGTGTGTGGAGGGTGCGGTGTAGCTGGTCCAATCCTTTTTCAGTAGTATTAGTTGTTTGCTTGTGACGCACTTGAGGTGAATTTTAGCCAGAATATTGGTTACGTAAAGCAAAGCTTTTGTTGGCAGAACTTCAAAAAATAAGGCCTGTGTTTGTGAATGGTTACCTCAGAAAAGTAAATATTTGACAATAGCCAAACCAAATTTACTTCTCAAGCTGAACATTTTCAATGACTTTTGGATGACTTTACACTGGTGATTCTTTTCGAGTAATTTAAGAAAATGTTATTTAATAAGGCAGACTAAACAAATTCTCCCAAGTGCAGCCCTTGATGGACACTGTACTGTGGAAACATTGCTGTGGGCTGACAGAAGGCAGTGAACAAGGACAGCTTGAAATGAAACGTTAGGTGTTCAGAATTCTCGACCTATCATTAGAACTTGTTCTCATTTCTAGGCCCTTATATCTGTTTAATGTAAATAACAAGAAAATAATATAAAAATAGTAAATATAAATAATAAGTGAATAATAATGTGTGTAGCAACACACTGTTTTGCCCTTTGAAGACTGAAAGCTATTAGGTCTAAGAGTGAACCTTTGAACTTCTGCACAGGAGGACAGAGGCGACCTCTCAGAGTTAACGTACCCTGATGCGGGGTGGGGTGGCCTCATTCCTTCTCTAGTCTGGGTCGCTTTCTGTTGCTTCCTTGCCTCCTTTAGGATTTGGGTTCAGTAAGGACCTTGTTCACTTGGCAGACAAGAGAGTGTCAGCAGAAGCCCAGGCTAGGTGATTTTCTTGAGACATGGCTGGTCACTCCTTTTTACTTTCTTGTCTGATTTCTATTAATTTAATTTTAAGGCAGGGTCTCACTCTGTAGCCCTGGTTGGTCTGGAACTCACTATGTAGACCAGGTTGTCTGGATCCATCTGGCTCTGCCTTCAGAGTGCAGAGATTAATGGTGGATGCCAGAGTATCTGATCACCTCTAACTTCTTAGGTAGCCAAGGATGATCTTGAACTCATGATCTTGCTACATCTGCTTCTCCAGTGTATTTGGTGTTGGAGATGGAATCTAAGGCTTCAGCCATGTTAGGCGAGTACTCTACTAACTGATCCTCAGGCCTATATATAGGATTTTATTTTTTTAAAGAAAATAGTCCAGTTTAAAAAGGACACCATGGCAGTGGTTTTTGTTTTTTTGGTAGAAATTGGCTGGCGTTCCTGTGAACTTAGAGCCGAAGAGAACTGAATGAATGGCTCCTTTGTGCTGAACCTGGAGCTATAACATGAACTCCTCAAGATGCCCATGAATGGCTTCAGCTGCAGTTGACAAATTTAAATTGTGAAACGCTGTGGGTTTTCTACCATCTCCTACCACTGTGGATTTCTTAACCATTTCCCAAGCCTAGAGAAGATTATTGATGGCATTTTAAAGGCCACTTTAATTAGTATTTTGTTCTAACATTTCTCATACAGTACAAACTGAGTAACTTGAACACAGAGGCTCTTTAATGGAAATGTGCATAGTAGATTCTGATATATCATGGTCTGTGCACCTCTGATCTTTCCCAGTTAAGGAAAATATCCAGAGATCTACTTTGAGAACTTGGAGGGTATCACTTATGTTTTGGATGTTTTTGTTAGGCTACTGATCATAATCATGCTGTATAAAATGGAGGGGACCCAGCAGATAAATAGATTGTAGCTGAGCTGGTAATTCTTGTGTAAATTGAGGTAAGTTGAGTTTAGGTAGCCTTCTTTAGGTTCTTTCTCCTTGAAGCTTTGTTTTGAGTCAGCTGAGTCTAGCCTTGGCCTGGAAACCCTCTTCTTGGCGCCTCCAAGTGCTGGGATTACAGTCTTCCCCCAGCCCCCTTCAGCAGTTTTATCTTAACCTGTAAAAATACACTGTTGAAGCATTTTTAGGATTTTTTTCAATAACCAGGCTTTTGAGTATATTTCTGCCTATTGAAAAACCAGGGCTATAGACTTCGGTAGCAAAAGTATAACAGTCATTCTTATTTCCAAGTTTGACCTATAAACAGGTGACCCAGTGGACCCAAGACTGCACTTCCTCAGAGTATTGAATGTACTTTTCTTTAAACAACATTGTTTTCTTTCTTTTCTTTTTTTTTTTTTTTTTTAATTTGGTTTTTCGAGACACGGTTTCTCTGTGTAGTCCTGTCCTGGATCTCACTCTGTAGACCAGGCTGGCCTCAAACTCACAGAGATCGGTCTGGCTCTGCCTCCTGTGTGCTGGGATTAAAGGTGTGCACCACCACTGCCCAGTACCATAAATACAATTTATGGTCATTGTAGAAAATAGAGAATAGTTAAAGATAGTCACAGTGAGTTTTTTGTTTCTTTCCTTAATAGTTTTTTTTCTAATATTCTTTGCATAATTGAACACATCCTGTATGTATAATTTTATTTTTACTTAAACATATCCTAAAATACCTTGCCATGTCATTAGAAAATGATTTTAAAGATTTATTTATTTCTGTATGTATGAGTGTTTTGCCTGTGTGTATGTAAGTGCACTGCTAAGAAGTATCTGAGAAAGCATATTTTTCTTTACTGAGACAGGGTTTCTTTGTGTACCTCTGGTTGTTCTGGAACTCACTTTGTAGACTAGGCTGTCCTCGAACTCACAGAGATCTGCCTGCCTCTGCCTCCCTAGTGCTGGGATTAAAGGCATAGTACCACCACTGCCTGGCTGAGAAAGCATGTTTTATGCTTATTTGCTAGGTAAAAATTAATACTGGTTTAAGTTTTTAGTAGTTCAAACAGCATATACTGTATAGACTGTAAAGAGCCTAGAAAGAAATGATAAATAGGTGTTTTAACTTAGTGGTGGTGATGGGGACCACTTCTTTGTAGTACAGTTAGACATTTTCATTAGCCGCCATTTCCAGTCTAGTGATTCTTGCATCGTTTTTTGTTCGTGTGAGAGAAAATACTGTGGACGTTACAGACCTTTTCCTTGGGAAAATGTACTTTTGTGTATAATTGTGTGCTTTACTTTAGGATCATGGGGATCCTCTCAAGCCAGTCCCTAGAGCTTGAGTTTCAGATCTGTACTCTGCTCTGACCGTGGGAAGAAAGAATAACAGCAAGTTTCTGGCAAACAAGACAGAGTTGTTGGGTTTGATTAGTGACTGCAGATTCTTGAACTGTACTGGACTTTTGGTGTAGAGGGAGAGCCAAGGTGAAAGCTAGCCAAGCCCTGTGATCGGCTGACTTGGCAGCTCAGTCAAGAAGGCTAGGATTATGCATGGTTTGACTTGCTAGAGAATTTTGTTGAAACATGAATTAGCTATTTGTCTTTTTTAAAAAGTAAGGAGATAGAGACATCCTAAACGTGCCTGGCCTTTGGTAACTTTCCCCTAATCTAGAATTTGTCTTCAACCGTTTCCCCCCTGCCTCCAGATGTGGTACCTCTGCACGCTCTTATTTCCCTCACTGTACCCTTCCTTGCTCGTCTCTGTTTCAGGCTCTTTATCTGAATGGTGAGCAGTGTGCACAGAAGTCAGGGGGCACTGGTGGAGGCTGGTTTTGATATTCTCTTGGTCAACACTACTTTTTTCTTCTTTGAACAGTTGATTTTTTGATATCTCTTTATAGTGTGTGTGTGTGTGTGTGTGTGTGTGTGTGTGTGTGTGTGTGTTGGCTGGGGTTATAGAAACATTCATCTATATATATATTTGTGTTTGTTACTGTCAAAGCTCAAGACTCCTAACGAATCCCAGAACAAGTCTTCTTGCCTTTGTTTGTGCTCACTTTGACTTCCAGGGGTTTTACAGATTCTACCTTTTGTCGTTTGGGTGCTAAACTTTTTTCAGCCTCTAAAAGTTACTTTTTCCTGTCTCCATTTTTCTCTTAGATTTATATATTTTTAAATTTTATATGTATTAAATGTTTGTCTGCTTGTATGTATGTGCACCATGTGGGTGCCTGGTGCCTGCAGAGGTCAGAAGAGGGTGCTGGATCCCCTGGAGTTACAGACAGTTGTGAGTCACCATGTGGGTGCTGACAGCTGAACCCAGGTTTTCTGTAAAAGCAGCAGATCCTGTGAACTGCTGAGCAGTTCTCTAGCTCTGTCCCTCTGTCTCTTCTCCCCCAGCCTTTCTATTTTGACACAGAGGTTACTTGTAGCCCAGGCTGGTCTGGAACTTACTGTGTAGGTCAGGCTAGCCTGGAACTTGTGTTGATCACCTTGCTTCCTAAATGCTGGGGTCACCTCATCTAGATTAAACACATTTGTTATTGTTTCACTACTTGTAAACCCGGGACAGAGAAAAAATGCAAAACAGAGGATAGAGGTGGTGGTGGTCCTGCAGGGCAGGAGTGGGGCTGAGGGAGGATGAGGCATGTGCTGCTTATAGCGCTAGTTCCAGATGGTCATTTGAACCCAGAGCTGAAGACCAGCCTGGGCTTTAAAGAAGTGTAAATGGTTCATAGCCCCTGCTTCCTACCCCATGACTCATGGGCACCCAGCAGCTCTGGCCTCTGACTTGGTGCCCTGATGTCTGCCTTGTGCTCTGCACACCTGATAGGAAAAGGCTGGATAGTGACTGTGGTAGATGCTCAGCAGTTACTTAGTAAACAGACATGTGTTGACCCTGGAAAGGTTCTCACTCAGCGCCTTCTCGTTACTTTGGACAGGTCTCTGTACTTCCATTCCTGAAGGACCCACACAATGTTTTCCAAACTAGCAAGTTTGCAGTCTGTTGCTGCTCTGAGGCGAGGAGTCCATGCCTCAGTCGCCTCTACTGCATCTGTTGCCACTAAGAAGACAGTCCAAGGCCCACCATCCTCTGAGTACATTTTTGAACGGGAATCTAAGTATGGTGCACATAATTACCATCCTTTACCTGTAGCCCTGGAGAGAGGAAAAGGTATGCTCTAATTAATCCACCCCCATATTTGCTGTTCTAAGAATTAGTAGTTTAGTATTTTCTCAGGTCCATCCCTCACTGAATGTGTGTTGTAGATAGTATTCCTTTGACTTTACTGAGTGTCTAGGGTACCCGTGCCAGTGGGTCTTCCCCATGGTGGCCTCACCTAGGGGACATGCAGAAGAAATAGGAATGTGACATCACCACCAATTTTTCTTTTTAACTATTAGTTTTTATTTTGACATGACTCTAGGGAAAAGTTATGATGGTAGTAAAATGTTCTTTCCTCTTCGTGCGGATCGCTGAGGGCTTTTATTTGTTGTGTTCTCTCCTCCCCTGGCCCCATGATCACCCTGTTTTCTAGCTTCTCACTCCTAGATAGTCAGCGTGTCCTTTCTAAGGTCTGCGGGGACTTTATCTTTTATGTGCACATGTGATCATCAGAATCAGGAAGTCAACAACCTAGCAGGAGTCCACTTTTCTTTTATGTCCTGAATTACAAAAGGAACTTTAGACCAGGGCTCTAATTCTTGTTGGGTTTGTTATGCCCAGATCGTGGGGACCCCCCAAAGACCACCATGGAGACCGAATCCCGTATGTAAAAGCAAAGAGCCTTTATTTCAAGCTCTGGGGCTTGGTCTTTGTGTCTGTCCAATGCAGGGGTGAGAGCAGAGAGCCCAGAGCCCAGGCAGGGTGGGGTTTTTATCATAGCAGAGGTTAGGGTGAGGGGATTTCCAGGGTTCAGGACCCCAATTGGCTGACATTTGTCTAGGGGTATAGGGAATGTTTGGAATGTCAGGTATTTCCCCCTTAGATGCAGGACCCACTGGATGGAGTCAGCTTATGGCTTTTCCTGGGTCCACATGTTGCCTGCGGGAAGCTATGTCTGGGCCTCTAAGTCTGTCATGGCAGCTGTGTGTGGTCAAGCTGTTTTGGGGCTCCCCACATTCTTCCTCCTCCTTCTTCCCTGGGCCAGTATTTCTTCATTGTAACACTTTCCCAACTAAGTTATTTCAGCCCTGTAAGCTAATGTTTCTTAAAAATTTGGCACTGCCTGAATTGATCTCTGGAATGGAATTGCTAGGTCATGCAGTAACTCTGTGCTTGGCTTGTAGAGGAACTGCCAACCTTTTAAAATAACCATGTATATATGTGAGATATCTGTGCCTGAGCAGAAGCAAAAGAGGAAGTCAGGTGTCTCCTCTCTGAGGTTCTGCTTTATTTCCTCGTGGCGGGGTTTCTTGCTGAACATGAAGCTGGCTAGCGAACTCCTGGGACCTGCCATATCTGTGCTTAATGCTAGGGTTATAGGAATGTGTGGCCATACCCAGCTTCATTTAAATGTGGGATATGGGGACTCAAACTCAGGTCCTCATGTCATGCCTGCATAGCAAGAGCTCCTACTCACTGAGCCATCTTCCCAGCTGGGAATGGCTACCTTATTTTCAGAGCAGCTGTACCGTTTTTGTTAACTTTGGGTATTGGTGGAGAGACAGGCTCTCACTATGTAGTTCAGACTTGCATTTGTCCAGCCTCAGCTAGCCAAGTGCTGGGATTACAGCTGTTCGCCACCACACCCAGCTGCACTTGCACCATTTACAACTCCACCAGCATTGTACGTGAGTTCTAAGTTATTTGTATCTTTGCCCCTTTTTTCCTTTTTACACACTCTAACCAGGCTAGTACGGAATAGCATCTCCTTGTTTAGATTTGCACTTCTCTAGTGGCTGGTGATGTAGTATACATCTTTTTACACTCATGTTAACATCCGCATGTGTTTGAAGAAGTGCTAGCAAGTTGTTTTTACCATTTTTAAAAACAGGGTCTTGCTTAGTTCAGGCTGGCCTTGAACTCCTGATCCCCCTGCCTCTATTCTCTCAGTGGTGGCATTGGAGGTGTGTGCCACCACGCCTAATCATTTTTGTTGACATCATTGAGTCCTTACCAGGCATATGGTTTGCAAATGCCCTGTTATATGGTCGGTTGTCATCTCTACTTTACAAGGTGTTTGTCTGTTGTGTGTAACTTCTTCATAAATTCAAAATTTTGGCTCCTGAAATGAAAATTGGTAAAGAGGTTACAACCCCTTCCTTCCTTCCTTCCTTCCTCCCCTCCTTCCCTTCCTCCCTCCCTTCCCTCCTTCCCTCCCTCCTTTCTTTCTTTTTTGTTTCTTTTTTAAACAAACTTTATTATAAAAAACTTGCAAATAAAAATAACATTGCTCGATCCTCAGCTTCAAAAAAAAAAAAAAAAAATAACATCGCACACTGAAATTAACCAGACCCAAAGTCTATATTTCAGTAAACTCCTATACTAACCATTTGGAATGGAAGCTGTGGACCTTCACACTGGATTTTACACTTTCACTAATCGAGTATATTTTTAAGTGCTTATTCACCACTAAAATACAAAATTCATGACAGAATTACATTCTTCTTTTACTGTTCTGTTAAATATATGTGTCAGAGGTAGACAGATAAAATATAGCTTTAATACTTCTTTCTCAATCAAAGTTTAATAGGCTTGCACTAAGCCAAGTTTTTTTGGGGGTGGGTGAGTGGGTGTGGGGGCTGAAGTTTCAAGACAGGGTTTCTCTGTAGCTGTCCTGGAACTCTCTCTGTTGAACAGGCTGGCTTTAAACTCAGAGATCCACCTACCTCTGCCTCCTGAGTGCTGGGATTAACGGTGTGAGCCGCCACCCTCCAGCAACTAAACCAAGTTTTAAGCATAAAAATATATTAAATAGAATTTCATGTGTAGGTGTGGAGAGGGCTTAAAAAATCAGTCTTCAGTTTGGGGGTCTATGTCATACAGAGACTCAAGTTCTTTTTTCTTCCCTGTGTATTTTAGGCATCTATTTGTGGGATGTGGAAGGCAGGCAGTACTTTGATTTCCTGAGTGCTTATGGTGCTGTCAGCCAAGGACACTGCCACCCCAAGATCATAAATGCTATGAAGAGTCAGGTGGACAAACTGACCTTAACGTCTCGTGCTTTCTATAACAATGTCCTTGGTGAATATGAGGAGTACATTACCAAGCTTTTCAACTACCACAAAGTTCTTCCTATGAATACAGGTAAAACAGTTCCATTCTTGTTAAGTTCCCAGTCAATCAATCAGTCAATCAATTCTTTCTTTATTTGTATTTATTTAGCATCTCACTAGATTGCCAAGGCTGGTCCTGAATTTACAGTCTTCCTGAACTAACCTCTCAAGTGACTGGGATTTAGCTGTGCACCCCATGCTAAGCTGATTTCTTTGGTAATTTGCAGCATTAGTTAAATGTGAGCATTTTCCCCACAATAGGAGTGGAGGCTGGAGAGACTGCCTGTAAGCTTGCTCGTCGCTGGGGCTACACCGTGAAGGGCATCCAGAAATACAAAGCAAAGATTGTTTTTGCTGGTATGTGAATTTAATTGTTACATAATATTTCTGGACAGTTTTATAAAGGTTGGTGGGGGGATTCCTTCTTGGATTTCTACATTACTTCTTGATGTATGAGATCTTCTTTTTGTGATGTTGTGGAATGAATTCAAGATCTAACGGATGCCAGGTTAATGCTCTACTCCTGAGCCACATCCCTAGTTCAAGATTTTTCTTTCTTAACTCCTCAGTCCTCTCTTGAAGTAAGTGACTTTGATTTCGTTTCTCATCTTACCACATTTTCCTCACAGCTATTTCCTAGTTGCTTTTTTCTTTCTTGGTGCAGGGCCTTGTGTTTTCTATACAAGCATTCTGTCACTGAGCATCTGCAGCCAACATTTTTTGTTGGTTTTTGAGACAGGGTTTTATTATATAGCCATGGCTTTCCTGGAACTCATTTTGTAGACTAGACTGGCCTCAAATTCACAGAGATCTGCCTGCTACTACCTCTCAAGTGCTGGAATTAAAGGCATGCCTCACCATGTTGGCTTGTGGTCAGGATTTTAGTTCTAATAGTGAATATGCCCTTGTGTTCTAAGAAACTGTCAGGACCAGGAGGCTGAAGCTGCCCTGTTACACTTTGGAGAATGGTTGAGAAGGAATACTTTGAATTCTTGTTAAGAGACTTACAGATTTTTGGGATTATGTAATTTGAGATGATAATCTTTGTGGTATATTCAAATGGTAGATTCTGGCTTTTTAAAATTTTGATTTTAGTTAAAAAAGAAGTATGTGCTGATTTTTGTGGTCAAATCCATTTTTGCTTTTTCTGGTGAATACATACAGTTAAATTATAAATCCTATAGCATAATAAAATTATGACCAGAGTCAATTAATATTGGAGGTGACATATTATGATCTGATGAAATGTTACCATGATTCTGTAACTTACCACTGTGGTTTTTTTTTTTTTTTTGTTTGTTTTTGTTTTTGTTTTTTCGAGACAGAGTTTCTCTTTGTAGCTTTGCGCCTTTCCTGGATCTCACTCTGTAGACCAGTCTGGCCTCGAACTCACAAAGATCCGCCTGTCTTTGCCTCCCCAGTGCTGGGATTAAAGGCGTGCGCCACCAACACTGGGCTCTTACCACTGTTTTTTGAGGTGGGGTAGGTGGGGTGGGGATTGTGTGTGGCGTTTCTAGACAGGGTTTCTTTGTGCAGCCCTGGCTGTCCTGAAACTCACTTTTTAGACCAGGCTAGCCTAGAACTCACAGAGATCTACCTGCTTCTGCCTCCCAAGTGCTGGGATTCAAGGTGTGTGCCACTCCCTGGCTCCATTTTTTTTGTTTTTTAAAACTCAAAGACAGTTTTATTCGGGGTTAAAAGAACAGCTGTAGAGACAAGCTGTAAATCCTGACGCTGCCCAGAGGAGGGACGCCAAGGGCAGATGAGCAGCGACGTGGCAGACAGAAGGGAGGGCTTCACCCAAACATGAAAAAGCCTCATGTACAAGAGAAAGTATAGTCAGGCTCTTGCCAGCATCCAAAAGAGACAAAAGAAGAAATGGGAACGGTGGCATTTTTCTGAGTAATTCAGAAAAAGGATGGCTTAACCCAGCAGCCTAGTTGTGGCTTCATAAGCAACTGCCTGTAATTTACCATTGTAAAATCTTGTGTTTTAGTTGTGGGTATCCTTGTTGGCTATTCTAAACAAAATGTCCTTTCTGGTATAGACTGTACAGTCTCTTTCATACTAGTGAAGGGTGCAAAGATATTTTTACGTTGTATTAAAAGAGGCTGATGAGTCAGTGGGCTGAAATGACAATGAAAGATGGTCTGTTCCTGCAGAGCGAGCCACAGGATGAGATCCCCGAGGCTAGGGAGAGGAGAACAAGTTGGCTCCTGGTCTCATTGGTGCTTGTTATCTTAACGAATATGCTTTTGCATGTGGGTGAGAAAAAGATGGGCTGACGCATGAGTCAGAGACCCTGGTGACACATGCTTTTGCAAGAGTCTTCGTAGAGATGCCAAGAAGCTAAGATACAACCACCCAGGACTGAGTTCATTGAGTTGCAGCTGGCATAGGTGGTGGAGATGTCAAAACATCGTTAGTGAGATGAATTCCCATTCTGTTTACTGTATTGTTCATGGTTGAGTTTAACCCCAGCTGAAATGATGCCGCTGTTTGCTTTGCTGGCTGATATTAGGATGTTTGCTTTTTTCTAGAGTGGAGGCTCTGAGGATAGGCAGCTCCCAGGCTAATTACCTGTCCATCCCCTGTCCTGGAGTAGTGCCTGGCCTCCAGTGGCCCCAGGCACACTTATTAATAGAAAAAAACTTGATCCTGAGGAAAGGCAGACGTCTGTTCCATTTAGCATTATGGAGGATTATAATGTCAAGGCAGGCAACACGGAAAGTATTTGGATTGTCTGAGGACCTTTGCTGTAAGTGAATTTGAAAATGCATTCCATTCAGTAGGTAGCTTGCAGTATTGGGCTATCAAAAGTGATGGCACACACCTTTAATCCCAGCACTTAAGAGGCAGAGGCAGGTGGAGTTCAAGGCTAGCCTGGTCTACAGAGTGAGTTCCAGGACAGAGAAACTCTGACTCGAAAATCTAAAAACAAAAACAAACAAACAAAAAAAAGGAACTGCTGATCATTATGCAGACCCTTCTCTTCTCACATCCCTGTTGTAAATGTTCCTTCTTTGTCCAGAAACCGTGCTTTGATGCCTCAGTTGTGCGGCTTTGGTTAGAATGGGTCTGAGAAAAGCGCCGTAGAGAAGGGTCTAAAACAGTAATTAGAAGACCTGTTGGCTGCCGGCAGGGGAACCATTGGAATTAGTATCAGATTTTGTTTGAGTAATTGAAAGCTCACAGAGGTTCTCTAAATAACCCTTTATTTGTAGTCAGGCTTCCCGAGGTGCTTGTAGAGTAGTATTACTGAACTTGTAGGTTTCTTTGGAATAGTTACTATTTGTTTTTCCTTTTAGATGGAAACTTTTGGGGTCGAACATTGTCTGCAATCTCCAGTTCCACAGACCCGACCAGTTATGAAGGCTTTGGACCTTTCATGCCAGGCTTTGAAACTATCCCATATAACGATCTGCCTGCACTGGAGGTACATCATGGGGGGTATGGTACTTGGCTCACAGCAACTGGAAACTATTTTGAATCAATTATGACTTGTTCAGTATGTGGATTAAAAACACGTTAATGAGGGGCTGGACAGATGTCTCAGTGATTAAGATCATATACTTGCTCTTGCAGAGGACTTAGGTTCAGTTCCGTATGCCAGTTTAGAAGCTCACAACCTTTTCTAATTCTAGTTCAGAGGACTCTTAACATTAACATTGACCATCTTGGGTAAAAGGCATGCCTGTGGTGCAGATACATACTTACCATTCTTACATTACAGACAAATGCTCACCTTCAAAAATTAAAATCATTAATGAGGATAGGGGAGGTTGCTCCTTGCAAGGTCAAACAGCTTGTGTGACAGCCTGGGCTTGACCCCAGTACCTCAGAACAGACAAAGTTATGTGAGTCTGAAAATCTATTGTAAGGTAGGCTGAAATGTGACACTCATTCTCAGTAGTGGGCAATCAGGGCCCAACCCAGGGAGATCTGCTTTTGTAGTCCAGTACTTAGGCCAGCGCACCAGTTCACATCATTAACAACTTGAATACTACCCAGGTAATTACTGTATCAAATTAATTTCTTTCTCTCCATTCCTTCCTTTCATTCTTTCTTTTGAGATAGACTCTCATTTTGAAGCCTTGACTGGCCTGGAACAGTATATAGACCAGGCCAGTCTTGAACTCGTAGAGATCCGCCTGCCTCTGCTGCCTCCCAAGTGCTGAGATTAAAGGCATGTACCATCACTCTTGGCCTAGATAAAATGTTTTTAAGACTTGTAAATTGCAGTACTTTATTTGTGGTGCTAGAGAAGGAACCCAAGGCCTTGTGGATTCTAGGCAGTTGTTCTACCATTGAGGTATATCCCATCTCCAAAGTGGAGTACTTTTGTAAAATACAAACAAAAAAGTCATAAGATGGCTTTAACAGGACACTTAGTTTTTTTTAAGAAAAATTATGTGAGTGTTTGCCTGCATATAAATGCACCATGTGTATGCAGCCGCAAGGAGGCCAGAAAACAGCATTGGATCCTCTGGAACTGGACCTAAAGACAGTTGTGAGCCCTCATGTGGGTGCTAAAAATGGAACCGGGGTTCTTGGCAAGAGTAGCCAGTGAGTGCTCTTAATGGCCGAGTGATCTTTCCAGCTCCTGCCTTAGCTTTTAGTTATAATACATCTATGATGTAGCAAAATGTGGGGATAATCTGGATAGTGGTATGTGCCTATAAACCTAGCATGCTAGAGTCCTACAATTATAAGCATGAACCACCATGCTGGGATTCATCATCATCACCCCCCCCCACACACACACTTAATTAATTAATTTGAGTGTTTTGCCTGCATGTATGTATGTCTGGTGCTCCTGAAACTGGAGTTATGGATGGTTGTGAACCACCATATGAGTGCTGGGAGTCAAACTCAGATCCTCTGGAAAAGCAACAAGTGTTGTAAACCGCTAAGTCTCACTCTTATTCTTAACAGGAAGTATGTATAGTATTTGACTTCAGTTACCAAATATGGTAGAATGGAAGCTATTAGAACTCCCTTCTGTTTCTTTTGTAGCGTGCTCTTCAGGATCCAAATGTTGCCGCCTTCATGGTGGAGCCCATCCAGGGTGAAGCAGGTGTTATTGTTCCAGATCCAGGATACCTGACGGGAGTTCGAGAACTCTGCACCAGGCACCAGGTGGTCCCGTTGACTCTGTAGTGAGGCCAGACTTGCTTGCACTTGTTTGGATTCTGCTGATAGGATAAATGATTATCGCACTTTCCACTAGATGAGTTCTGAGAGTTAAGGAACATTCTAATGCTCAGAACCCTCTGTGGAAGCTAACTTTTCAGTCTCTAGAACACTGCTGAGACACTGTGCTGAGGGCTGCTGCCGCTGCAGACCTCCAGGCTCTTCCTGGGATTTTCTTCTCTCATCTCTAGGAGCCTTGCACTCTTAATCACTCCCAAGCCCTGTCTTGTGTTCCTTGGCTCTAAATGTTACGACCCTTCTTCCCTTTCCTTCACCAAAGCTAATAGAGATTTTGCTTAGTATTGAGAATTCCAGAAAATGTTGGATAATTATATAGGATAATTATATAATTATCTGAGTTTGTTCTTAGAGGGAAATTAGGGACAGTGAAGCCCTCCAAACTCTTGATGTTTGAGTAAGTGTCTTTCTGCCATGCAAAGCAGTGAATGCTACACGGGCCTCTGGGAGGTGTTAGCCTGACACGGCAAACAGATGTCCACAGGACACCACTGAAATGGTGTCGGTGCTGAGAACATCTGCACAGATTGCAGGTGTGCTAGAGAGACACTCAGTGAGAGGGTTGACATGATAGTGGTCTTTATCTCCCTCTGAAGGGAGAATGACGGTTATGTTGTCTGTTGTTCCTCCCAGGTCCTGTTCATCGCTGATGAAATACAGACGGGATTGTCCAGAACTGGTAGATGGCTGGCTGTGGATCATGAGAATGTCAGACCTGACATAGTTCTTCTCGGGAAGGCCCTTTCTGGTGGCTTATACCCTGTAAGTTCAGTGTCCCTCTATTTCTTCTGACCTTGATTGGGATGCCTTTCAAGTCATTTGATTTGAGCAAGTGTGGTAAAGGCCACTTGGAACATTTTAGAGTTCCATTGTGTGGTCCACATGGTCAGTTTTGACCATGTGGAGTGTGTGCTTTGGGATGTGTTGTGGCATTTGATTTGGACAGAAGCATTTCTCTCAGAAGTTCCTCGTCCCATTTTTCAGAAACTGGTACTACTAATTGTTCAAGACTGCGAACAATGAACATAAGATGGGAACATTTGTTCTTTTTTTGGGTTTGCATCCAGAGCCAGTAATTGATGTGGGATAAAAGGGCTTTGAAGAGTAGATGTTCCTGCTGAGTAGACTGAATTGTCTTCTTGCAGAGAAGTTTGTTTTCTAAGCATAGCATTTTGGAAAGGACTATAAATTATCTCATTGCAAAAACAGCTCTGCTTGGGTTGCAGGGATGGCTAAGTGGTTAAGAGCACTGGCTGCTCTTCCAGAGAACCTGGGTTTAGTTCCCAGCTCCCACCTGGCAGCTCACAACCATCTGTAACTCCAGTTCCAAGGGATCCAACACCCTCTTCTGGTTCCCATGGACATTGTTGCATAGACATACATGTGGACAAAACACTTCATACACATAAAATAATAATAAAAAGGTTTATTTCTTTTAGTTCTAAGAAGGCCTGTCTTGGGTTATTACTGAGAGTCAGGGCAGATGTAAACTGCTGGTTGATAGAATTTGTCAGCATTATAGAAATATCTGTCCCTGGCATGCTGAGAATATGAGGAATGTCACATGATGGGTTCTGTCTTTCAGGTGTCTGCGGTGCTGTGTGATGACGAGATAATGCTGACTATTAAACCAGGAGAACATGGCTCCACCTACGGTGGCAACCCACTAGGCTGCCGAATTGCCATTGCAGCTCTTGAGGTGAAAACTGATATGGCTGAATGATCCCTGCTTTTAAGTAGTGTTGAAATGATTTTTAATTTGAGTCCTGGTGTGATCAGAAGTTTGGTTAGACAACATGAAGTACGGAGGGAAGGTTTGAGGAGCAAGGCGTTCTCAAAAAGGAAGGTAGCTTTTTGCCTCCCCTAATATTAGGACTGGACTCCTGGGCTGCTCGAGTCTGTAGTCAGTCACCTGGCAGTGGCAGAACCTCTGTACGCTGACCACCCTTTGGTTTAGCAAAGCAAGATCTCTTTTTCTTGTTTGTCTGTTTTATTCAAATCAAGGTCTCACTCTGTAGTTCACACTGACCTGGAATTTACCATGTAGCCCCAGCTAGACAGCTTGAAATCTCCCTGCCTTAGCTGCCCAAGTGCTAGGATTACAGGTGATCACAAAGCTCTTTTTCCCTTTTATCCTTTTCAAACTCGGGTTTGAGGGCTGGTGGTCTTAGTTCAGTGGAAGAGGAAAGCCTTGGGTTTGATTCTAACATAGATAAGAATGTATCACAGGTAAAAAACGAAATCAGGGATGGTGGTACGCCACTGTGATCCCAGCACTAGGGAAACTGAAAGGCAGGGCAGTCACAAGTTTGAAGCCAGCCCAGGAAAGTAGATGTAAGATACAGTAGCAGTTTCAAGTTAAATTAGACTTACTCCATTGAGCTGTTCTGATAATAACAGCATACTGCACTAAAGATTTTTTTTTTTTCCTCGAGACAGGTTTTGACTGTGTAGCCCTGGCTGTCCTGGATTTCGCTCTGTAGACCAGGCTGGCTTCAAACTCAAAGATCTGCCTGCCTCTAACTCCTGAGTGCTGGGATTCAGGGCATGCACCACCACCATCGCCTGGCTTGCATTAAACAAATTTTAATCTTTATTTTGCCACGAAGACTGGTTGACAATGGATTTGTGATTAAAGCAAGGCTCTGAGGTTGTCTGTTTAGCTAGAAATTGATGCAGGCCCTGAAAAGCAAGTGCAGGAGGTGTCGCTCTGGTCTTTGTCTCATTACAGGTGGTTTGTTCCCAGCCTTATGTGGATTGCTCCAGGACACTCTTAATATTTGTGTGTGTATGTGGTTTTTTTTTTTTTTAAAACAGGTTTTAGAAGAAGAGAATCTTGCTGAAAACGCGGACAAGATGGGCGCCATCTTGAGAAAGGAGCTCATGAAGCTGCCCTCTGATGTTGTGACTTGTGTAAGAGGGAAAGGCTTGCTAAATGCCATCGTCATCAGAGAAACCAAAGGTACTGTCCACAGCACATTGTGCAGATAGTCCTATCAGAGACACAGCAGTCCTCTCTGATAGTGGACTAGACTGGCGGACAACATGAAGTATGGAGGGAAGTGGAATAGCTTCATCCATTTAGGTCAAGTGTGACTGCATTAATATTGTCCTAAACGTAGGACTTTCCAATGGGAAGGCATATTTCACTCATTTGCCCATGTTTGTTCCTTGCAGACAGTTCCTTGCTGCCTGTAGTCAGGCAGCACTTGGCGATCCCTGATGAGTCTCTGTCAATCTTCCCCTCAGCTGAACGCTTTGGCCATCTAGCAAGGCTGTAGAAGCAGCAGTAGGAAAAGAATGAGTGACTTCGATGTGGATAATAGATAAGGAAGGTTTGAGGCTTCCTCTGCCCGATACCAGTTATCACCCTCCAGGGCACCCTGCTGGGTCTTCTTGGGCTAACTCCTCCTTTTTAAAGCAGAGATTCCAGCAGAGAAAGGAAGGGAGCCCATCCGACCTGAGAGTATGTGATGGATGGGATGAGATAGGGTGGACTCGGGCAGTTCTAGACAGTTCTGCCTGCAGCCAGGCTGAGAAATACTGCTGGGAAATGAAGCTTAGTTCTGGATGGCCAGGAAGTGTGTCCATATCAGCAATGTGTAGTGTTCCTGGATTTGGGGATAACTATTCCATTATTTCGTTTATACGTCTCCTACTCAAGTCCTTTCACATTATTAGCTCCTATGATTGCATTAGGCATCCCTGATCTGAGAAGTTGAAATGGCCCCAAATCTGAAATGTTTTGACTACCACCATCACACCAAAGGAGGAAAATCCCATACTTGATCCCAGGAGACAGGCCCTAATCAAAATGCAGGTATACTAAGAGTCTTGTGTGAGATTACCTTAGGCTGTGTGAGTGTGAAATACGAGTTTCATGTTTACATGGGCCCCTTTTCCAAGATAGGTCCTCTCCTTCTGTGTATGCCAGCATTCCTGAATCTGGCCCCAAGCACTGCAGACAAGGGGTGCTCTGTTGTTCAGACCTAGTTGTGTGCTTGCCAAAAAGTCATTAATGCAGCCTCTTGAGCAAAGCGGCGACTTAGAGCTTCTTCTCTGGAGCAGACACTGGGATACTTTCTGCAGAGTCTCACTCACTGCCTTTGCCTATGACAAGGGTATTCATACATTAATCTCTGTGTATACATTGTGACCATTTTTCTGTAGATTGTGACGCTTGGAAGGTGTGTCTGCGGCTCCGAGATAATGGGCTCCTGGCCAAGCCAACCCATGGCGATATCATCAGGTTAGCCCCTCCACTTGTGATCAAGGAGGACGAGATCCGGGAGTCGGTGGAAATCATTAACAAGACCATCCTGTCCTTCTGAGATTAGGAACTGCACAGTGGCCCCTGGGAGTCATTTTCAGATGGGCTTCTTGTGACCTCCGCTCACAGCGGCCAGACCCCTTGTCTGTCTCCTTAAAGACATTTTTTTGGATACATATATATATATATATTTTTCAGTTGATGCATAGTGGAGTGATACTTAGGAACTGCAGTGGTTGTGTACCAGAGGAACGAGAGTGAGTGGCGTCTCTCTCAAGTGTTGACTGTGGGAACTATCTAAAAGGAAGCACCGCCATCTGTACACAGCCTTCAGATCCAGTCCTGCAGTCATTGACACACGTTTTTATAATTTCCTTGCTGGTGTGAATGTTTTGTATTTGAAAGTTATTTCTGAGATACTACATCAGAGACTTGCTTAACATCATGCAGTTGAATTGTTCTAATCAATGAATGTTAAAATGATTGGAGGTTAAGCATATGTTAAAATACTAGTTTCAAGTAAACTTTGCATCGGCCAATACTAGAATGTACTGTATAGATTCTGAGAATTCATTCATAAAATTTCACTTAAAGTGCTCGACTGCAATTTGAAAAACATTTATTTTCAGTATTTCTTTGAATAAAGCTTGATTTTTCTTTTTACCCCAACAGAGTATTTTGTATTTCCATATTGGTAATAATCAGTGTATTTCATCCTCTTGAGACTACTCACTGGGTGTGTTTCAGGCTTTTTTATTCTAAATAAAGCTATGATTAGTTCATATCTGTATAATGATGTGAGTTTTGTTTTGTTTTTTTTTTCTTTAAATTTTGTTTCATTTTTCTCTAGTGTGTTTTGTGGAATAATTTCCTATAAGGTGCTTGCTGTTCCAAGGGGATGGACTTTCCAACCATTTCTCTCCTCCTTAGGCAACCTGGTGTTCCCTGTTCCTGAGGAGGTCACCATATAGATGCTGAACTTAGTGTGGACACCTGATCAGCACAGAGCACGACAGCCCAGACCCAACTCAAGTGACCCCCTTTCTCAGTCTCAGCCTCCCAAATAACTGGGACTATAGGCTTACATCACTGTGCTCCTGCAAAGGGGATGAACTTTTAAGTGCAGTACAGCCTGGGGCTGGAGAGATGCTTAGCGGTTAAGAGAGCTTGCTGCTCCTCCAAAGGACCCAAGTTTGGTTCCCAGTACCTGCATCGGGTGGCTTACAACCTCCTGTTTCTCCAGCTCTAGGGAACCTGATCCCCTGCTCTCAGTACTTGCACACATGACACATACACACATTAAAAAAAAGCTAAGTTCAATAGCCTGACTGAACCGTGTGTGTGTGTGTGTGTGTGTGTGTGTGTGTGTGTGTGTGTGTGTGTATAATGTGTATACCTGAGATTCTGCATTTCCTGCAGGTGCTCTCTGAGATGCAAAGGCTGCCTTAGGACCTGGGATCATGCATCCAGAGATTCTCCAGAGGAAGCCTGAAGACTTAGGTAGACTTGGCAAATGAAGCTCCTGGCCAAATTCCTTGGAGGCATCATAGTCTTCGGATAGCAGAGAGGAAAGCCTGGTTGTGTGAGAAGACTTAGTGTAAGAGGCTCAGGAGGTAGAAAGCTTCGAATTCCAGGCAGACACAACCTTGGTCGGAAGATCCCTGGGATAGCTGAAAGGAGGAACCAGGGAAGGGCAGCTTTTACCACCATAGAAAACCTGCCAGGCTGAGTCCTGAGAAGTTAGTAACGCAGCATACTTACACTTCAGTGCCACTCACATGCATAGGGCAGCCAGCTGCAGTGGGGAGCCAGGTGCTAGGCAGTTCTAGGAAAGGGATCTATCTGCTTAGTGGTTTGGCCTGTCAAAACTGTTGTGTCTAGAGTCCAATGTTTCTCATGAGATGCAGTGGGACCCGCCTTTTGGGAGCAAGATGAATAAAGGATGATATTGGTAAAGACCCAGGCATGCTTGACTAAAGAATAGCTCTTCTAAAGAGGAAAACAATTTACTCTGAGATAAAGTAACCACGATCTAGGATACCCTGAAAGACATGTGCCACTGTTGAAGAGGTCACACGAAGTCATAAACGTAATTTACATAATAGATGAGCAGAGGCAGGTGAATCTCTGAGTTCGAGGTCAGCCTTGTCTACAGAATGAGTTCTAGGACAGATTCCAAACCAAAGCTATATAGAGAAACTCTCCAAAAACCAAAAAACAACCAAAAGAAAAAAAATCAAAATACCCAACACACACACACACACACACACACACACACACACACGTATACCACACCTATATGTAGATGGCTCAACAGGTAGGTTGCTTGGGATGACATTCCTTGCTTTAGTTGAGATTTGAGGCCTGTCGGGTTTAGCAGTCCATTCTGTAAATTGCACCTAGTTGTCAAGAGGGTGTTAGGTAGATGCAGGCATTGGAGCTGGAGGGCTACTTCAGAGATCAATGGCAGCTTCAGCTCTTTGTCTGCAACATCCAGATCTTATTAGCACAGCCCCCAAGGTCAGTCAGTGGCTCTTCAGAGATGTGGCCTCAGAATGCACTTCCTTCTGTCTGGAACAGCACTGTAGGTATGGAAATTTGCAAGATTCCCTCTTTTGTGATTGCAGGAATTGATAAGAAAGCCAAGTAACTCAGATGAGGGAGAGATGGGGGAGGGAGGAGGAAGATAGAGCTGATTGCACCATGATGGGGAGGGGCAGTCCAGGCCTGATGACCAGGACAGCAGACCAGTCCTGGTCCTGTGGTCTCTGCTGCAAGAATTTGGAGGAGACAATGAAACTTAGTGTAGAAGATAGTTTAATACAGAGTAAAGAAGTTTTAAGGGCAATGTCCAGAAAAATTCATTGTATTGACCTACATTTAAAAAATTATTGATTGATTGACTAAGACAGTTTTATGTAGCCCAGGCTGGCCTCAAACTTGCTATGTACCCCAAAATGATCTTGAATGACCCTTCTGTCTCTACCTCCTGAGTGTAGTTCTGGGGATCAAACCCTGGGCCTTTGTGCATGTTAGGTAAACACTACTGACTGAGCTCTCAATCTACATTTTAGGTAGGCTTTATACTATGTCTAAAGTCTTTAGGACAGACAACTTTGCCTGAGGGAGCATTTTCCTGTCTAGGTGATTTGCAGGAACATTTTGGATTGCTACTCAGGAAAGGACATTGGTATGTCCTGTTCTTTACCACTAATAGAAATCTTACGGCCTCCTTCTTGGTAGTTCAGAATGTTATGTATGTCTCCATTTGGCCAGATATGACTCAGATCTTCTGAGTATTAACCAGAGTCCTATAGTTCCACTTTGTGCTTTTGCAAGCTGCCAAAAAAGGACAGCAGGCTCCATCCTCAATAATCCTCAAACCTGCTGACTTCTAGCTAGTTGGGGATGTTCCTTAGAACCCCATTACCTCTTTACCCCCTCACTGAAGACTGCAATAACCAAGAGCAACTCATGGAAGAAAGTTTATTTTGGTTTACAGTTCCAGAGACATAAGAGCCATCATGGCAGGGAGGCAAAGCAGCCAGCAGCTGGGGCAGGGAGCAGAAAGAGCACATTTTTGTTGTTGTTGTTTTGTTGTGCTTTTCAAGACAGGATTTTGCTGTGTAGCCCTGGCTGTACTGGAACTCATTCTGTAGCCCAGGCTGGCCTTGAACTCAGAGATCAGCCTGCCTCTGCCTCCCGAGTGCTGAGATTAAAGGCGTGTGCCACCACCGCCCGGCGAGAGAGCACATCTTTAACTACAAGCATCAAGCAGAGCATGAACTGAAGTGACATACCCCAGAATGTACTTCCTTCACCAAGGCCATACTTCCCCATAACGTCTCCAAACAGTGCCATCAACTGAGGACCTAGTGTCCAAAAGTCATTTCTCATATAAATCACTGCAGGTGGAAAAGAAATGTCCATCTACAAGGTAGGGGTGTCCACGTAGCACACCACCCCCTTTATTCTGTCACTGAGGACTTGGGCTTTGGAGTGTCACCTCCCAGAGTACCTTATCAAAAGCAGTCACTGCTCAAGTGATAAAACAGGTTGAATGAGGACCTCTGATTTACCTAGACCAACCAGATGAAGCCAGCATTGTGTGTCAAGGGCCAGGAAGTTGGAGTTCCTGTCTGAAGTGTATGCATACACATTTGGGATGTTCCATGTGGGCCCAGATCTGTGCTTCTCAATGTTGGCCGTACATTAGTCAATGGGCTTCTTCCCCACCTGTCAGTTACATTGCAATATCTAAGGCTGGAGTCTTGGTATCAGGATAGCATGTGTTCCCAGGGGATTGAAGCAGCCCTTGCGAGGTGGGTGTTTAAGTATAAAATTCAAGGTACCATCCATTCAGCCACGTCAGGCTCTGAGCTGCCATTAAGGGGCCACTGGTGAATGAGGCTCACAGAACCTGACCTTAGGGGGCTTTTTAGTAGATAGGTATATTTATTGGACAAAATGTTTATTGAGTTCTGCTTGCCTGGCCCTAAGGATTGGCAGTCGTTAAAAGAAACGGCATTCATCAAGCAGTCTGTACCAGGCACTATTCCAAAGATGTTAATTCTTGTCAGAGGTGCAGTGACCTCCAATTACAGATGGGAACACCAAGGCTTAGGGAAGCATACTTGCCGTACTTACTGAAATAGGGAGCGGCAGCGTCCAGGCTGGGTAGGACTAGGCTCTGAGGGAGGGAGGGGTGGTTCTAGGTGTCTCTGGGGCTGGAGGTTGGCAGTACCACTTGTCTCTGGAGCATGGCTGAGATGACCTTCGAGTATGTAAAAGCATTTCAATTCATTTCTAATTTGGGGGAGAGATTCTTTAAATGCCAGTGGGAGCCACTGTGATGAATAATAATAAATATTCCTGCTAGGAAAAACTCAAATATATGCTAGGACTAACTTCCTCCATGGCTCCATGCATGTATTAGCTTAGTTCAGAGTATTATTAGCTTCCCATCCCAGCTTTTACTTTTATTAACTTGCAAATGAGACTTGCCCCTTTGCACCAGCCCTTTCTTTCCACTGTTCGTGAAACATCTGACCTAATATGGCCTTTGGAATTTGCATCATGGGGTAGGTAAGGATAAGACCCTGGGTGGAAGGTAGCATAGGGGCAAAGGGTTTCCTGGGGGGAAACCAGAGGATATTAAAAGAGCAAATGTACAAAAGAGGTTAGATGTGTGTGTGTGTGTGTGTGTGTGTGTGTGTGTGTGTGTGTGTGCAGGAACTCACAGGGCTGTGATTCTGTCCCAGCCTTGCATAAATGTTCACGTT
This sequence comes from Onychomys torridus, assembly GCF_903995425.1. NCBI lineage: Eukaryota > Metazoa > Chordata > Mammalia > Rodentia > Cricetidae > Onychomys > Onychomys torridus. The sequence goes on along the minus strand of NC_050443.1, from coordinate 110,359,542 downwards.
TTTTTCCCTCCCTGCAGAGGGAGGGGAGAGGGGAAACGGGACATTTGTGTGTGTGTGATTGTGTGTGATTGTGTGTGATTGTGAAGGTAGTGGGAGGCCCTAAGATGGAAACTAGCTTGTGAAAAGAGCTAGGCAGGAATGTGAAGTGCCTAGGGACAGATATCCTGCCATGGGAGTCTGTCTAGCTGCCATGTTCCTCTGCTGTCTGTCATGAAAGGAACTATGACATTCCTAGGTGGGGATGCAGGCACCTTTTTACAGTCTGATCTTAATGCAGATAAGGGAGTTTCAGCCTTCCTACACTTGGGTAGACACCAGCCATGCTTATTTTAGGAAAAGCTATTTTTATTTTATGTATATATGTGTATGCCTGAGTTTATGTTTGCATATCACATGCATGCAGGTGCCTCAGGAGTCAAGAAGAAGGTGTTGGATCTCCCTGGAGTTACAGGAGGTTGTGAGCTGCCCCAGGTGGTTGTTGGGAGCTGAATCCAGGTCCTCTGCAGAGCAGCAACGGCTTTTATTTTTGGCATGCCCTAAACACTCTATTTTCAGGGTGTCATTGTCTGAACCCTAAGAGCTGAATGTGGCTTAAAGCAGTTCAGAATAAGCATTGACAGCTCAGGTTGACTTATAAACTGGCAGTGTCAGATCTGGGGACCTGCTGACCATGGCAGGATTCTCCAGCAGGTGAGCTTGCCTTCCTAAGATTGGTAGGTCAATGATGCCAATGGGACAGCCCCTAATCTGGCTTGACTTAATCACTAATTTATGGACTCTGAAGTCGAATCCTTGTACCTATTAACACAACGGAACTAACTTCAAGATGTGTATGCAAATACTAATTAGGCCTGCTTTCCCTCACCCCTGTTGGCCAATATTTGTTTTCTTTTTTTAAATTTAGAGACAGGGTTTTTCTGTGTAGCCCTGGCTGCCCTGGAACTCCCTCTGTAGACCAGGCTAGCCTCAAGCTCAAGAGATTCGCCTGCCTCTGCTGGGTTTAAAGGCATGTGCCACCACCGCAAGGCCTGGCCGGTATTTCTTAAAGTCTAAGGGTCTTTAGTGGTAGAGTCGGCTGTCCAGTGAGTCTGAGCTCCTAGCCAATGGGCATCAGGATCAGCTAGCCCCGACCAAAAGCACAAGGGATCCTGTCTGAGACTCTGGTAGGTTTCTTAGAGGAGCCTACCAGAAAGCACCGACCACCTTGAGTGACGTTCCCACTTCCCATCTTGGGTTTTAAGATCCCCTCGATGACTTAGTTTCCTTTGAAGTCAGTTTGCTAGGAAAAGACGGTCCATTTCTGCGGAAGGAGCTCCGGGTTCTGGCGAGCAGGCAGGGATGTGGATTCAGCCTTGAGTCTTGAGTCAGACACAACACTAAACACTAGTAGGGGAGGCCGAGGAGCATCAGGACTGCAGGAGGCGCTGCCGCCAAAGCATTGCTTAGGGCTCAGCCGTGCTGCGCATGCGCTCAGGGCTGGGAGCCGGCTCTGAGATTGCCCCGGCTGAGCCAATGGGTGCATGGAGTGGGGACAGACAGGGCCAGGCTGTTTTCTTCCTGGGCCCGCGGTCCTTTGCTGTTCGTTGGCTAAGCATCTTCTCGGCTTCAGACTTGTGTACTTTTTATAAACGTTGCTTATAAAAGTGACTGAATGCACTTGTAGACAATTGAGAAAATGAGGAAACAGTTCCCTCTGCTGCGCTGTGGAGGTTCAGGTCTGGGTTCTCCCCTCTCTCGCCTGCACGTGCTCTGCGGCTCCGGTCTTTTGACTGCTTAAGGGGTGTGAATCATGAATCACCCACTTGTCGCCCAGTGCACCATCTTTTTTCCGGTGCAGAAGAGCTGGTACCCTAGCCGGGAAAACTACTCAGAGGTGACCATCACTTGTGCATTCGCTGGAAGGTGACAGAGGGCGCCCTAACCCTATGGAAAGGGCCTGCAGCCTGGGAAGCGAAGGCTGAGGCTGATAGCGGTGTGAGTGGAAGAAGAGGTATCCATTGGTTGCAGCTCTGCCACCTGGCTATGTCCTATCTTTGTGGCTCTGCTGACAACTGTCCATCTACCACTAAGATGGTGATGACCTAGACAGCCAGGGCTGGGAGGCTCTGGATGTGTGAGTGCTGTAGGAGGAGAGAAATGCCTTTTTCTCATCCACCCTGGGGTCATGGCTGAGGCCTCTGCAACAAGACAGATTAACAAAGAGAAAAGCATACACATTTGTCTAACATAGATTTTATGAGGCCCGGGAGCCTTCAAAGGAAATGGAGATTGGAAGAAATGGTAAGCCTGTCTATTTTTAGCCTGTGTTTTTGCCCTGTAGAAACAAAGTGGAGAGTGATAGAAGTAGATGATCTAATGCTGATAAGCTGGGGACCTCAGGAGGTCTGCATGTCCAGATTCTTTTATGTCCCCGATGTTGGCATCAAGGACTTTGCTTCTGATGGAAAGCCCCCCCACCCCCCAAGAAGTCCTCAAGGCCTGCTGCACTTGGTGGAGAGTCCTGGAGGGAGTCCTGAGGAAGGTCTTTCCATTCTAGGGGGGTGCAAGTTATTGCCCCACCTCAAGCAAGTAGAGGTTGCTTCTGAGGAAGGAGGAGTGTGATCGGAGGGAGCTTCTGTCCCACCAGCAACTCCCAAACACCCAGCAGATGCTTCCCAAATTATCACACAGAGCTTAGATTAATTATAAGGTAAATCAGTCTTATTATTAACCAGCTCTTACATTTCAATTAACCCATTTCTATTAATCTATTTATTGCCGCATGGTCCGTGGCTTACCGGTCCTCCAGCATCCTGCTTCTTGGGCGGCTGACAGCATCTGTCTCGACCCTGCTCCTCTTCCTCTGAGTCCTAGTTTGATTCTTCCACCTAACTTTATCCTGTCTTGCCATGGGCCAAAACAACTTTATTATCGGCCAATGAGAGAAATACATATTCACAGTGTACAGAAGGACCATCCCATAGCAGAGGAGTCTGGTCATCAACTTTGGACAAGCCTTAATCTCTTCCTTTAGGAAAATGGAGCAGGTATTCCCAGGGAAGCGAGGACACCTGCGCTCTGAGTCTGACTTCAGCTGCACCTGCTGGAGGCTTGGGTTCTAATCCCAGGTGCCCTGCTCAGGGCTGGTGCCACGCCCCACGGGTCTCTTCCTCTGGTGACGGTAGAGTGGCTGTGTATGTTACTTCTCAATGAGGGCCAAGTCATGTCATTCCTGCAGGGCTGGCTGTGTACTCCCACACCCCTAAAAACGGACATCCTGACAAGTCTGCTTTGTGGCTAGAGCCCCACCTGGGGCCCCACCCACAGCTTTGCCCGTGCTTTGAAGGTGGCAGCTAGGAGGAAAAGTCAAACTTACACCCAGAGTAAACAGCTGAGGACCCGGTCTGGCCTGGCTGGGTTGCCAGAGGGCTACAAAGGGACACTGTGAGGGATGTGCTTGGAGCAGAAGGGGCCATTCAGCTCTCCCAGGATGGGACTGGCTTGCCAATTAGTTGGGGGGGGGACCCCGTGGTGTGAGTGAGAGCTGTAGGAAGGAATAGGAGAGACCTGCTGCTTCCAGCAGGCTGGAACTGCAGGTCCATTGGCTCTGCAGAGCTGTCACTCTGGAACCTTCGTGGGGAAGGGGGCCCCCTCACATTGGAGATGCATCAGCCCAGTCTGGAGTCCCTGAGGAGATAACAGAGCCCAGCACTTGGGGAGGGGGTGACTTACACACACTGGCTCCCTTCGGGCGCTTTGCAGGCAGCCAGGCTTTCCCACCTGCCCCTCAGCACCTGGGATGGGAGTCCCAGGCATTTCTTCCCCGTGTTCACTGTGCTGTGTGTGTTAATATGTTATCGCCTTCCCTGTGCCCGGTGATGACAAACATTTTGAAGCATCTGTGGCTCTTCACTATTACTATTATGATTACTATTACTATACCCACCTGCACAGGCTGTGTGAGGTTAACTGACTGGACAAGTTCATACCATGATTGGCTGGGTCTTTGGCCACAGTTCTACCTCTTGGAGGTAGGTGGGCCTCTCTATAGGGAGAGGTGCGAAGTTTTTGTGCCTTTGTTGCTCCTTGACAACCTTTTGCTGCCACCCATGTGGCCTTCCCTTCTCTGGGATACCCCTGGCTGTGGGTGGGAAGTGAGGGAGGGTCCCATCTACTGCAGATGCACGACAGTAGGAAGACAGGCCCTGTGAGGGTTTGCTAGGAAAGGAACACACTTTATGCCGGGACACACAGGCATGCATAGAACTAACCAGATGATCTCATGTGGCAGTGAAAAACTATATCTACACTCGGCATCCGCTTGTTCATTTAAAAATGGTCTGGATGAATCCTGATGGCAAGTGCTGGGCTCTTGAGAGGTCACCGGACTGGATGTCATCTGCACTCTGCCTGGCACAGAGGCTAGCCTCAGCTTTTGTCTGGGCTTATTTGGTAAATGGATCCTAAAGGCTGGGGAAAAGGGGATGACCAGCTGCCTGCTGCTGGAAGTAGGGTTACGGGTTGGGCAATGCTTCTCAGGCCTACATAGGGCAGAGACAGAGTGACTGGGAAATGTAGGAGAGAGGGGGTTCCTGAGCAAGTAGTTCTCGGCCCCTTCCTCCCAAGCATTTGGGACCTGCAGTCCTGGTATTCTGGCACCAGAGGTACAGCAACTCATGTCTGGATTCAGGGTAGGATCGCTGCCTTGTGTCATTGCTCTCACAGTGGGTCAGCCGATCCCCAACCCGCGCTGTAGTACACCAACTTTGGGAGGAACAGGCCTCTTTCTGCCTTACAGCTGACTGGAATCAAGCAGGGTGATTTGGGGAGATAGGACCTACATAGACAACCCATCCACATAGTGTATTCCCATGGGAATTATCTGAGGACTAGAGGAAGGTGAGTAGATTCCCATTATCCTTCTTCATGGTCTTAGGAGAATGTACGTGAGCAGGTACTGAATGAATGGAAGGGGTTGGCTCCACAGCAGATTGTCCCCTAGGTAATTCACAATTGGAATGGAAAAAGTAGTTTGTTGCTCACAGAATGGCCCTAGAGACCCAGACCTTGGAGGCCTGGTAATGTCCTTCTGTCCTGCTCAAGTGGGAGAAAAGTCTTAGCTGTGGCCCCGTGAGGGTGGACAGAGCCTAGGAGGGCTGCCAGGTGTTCTCAAGTCTGGAGAACTGGTCCATGAAGTTGGACGCCGCAGCTGTCCCAATCTGGTGCTGAAGGCTGGGAGGATCCCTGGGGAGATGCTGGTCTTTAGTCTGTGTTAGAAGATTGAAGAAGCATGGAAGACAGCAGCAGGCACAGGATGCCACTTCCCTTGGACTTCTCTCTGTTGGTGCCATCTTGGGGGAAGGTACCACCAGTCTTGGGGAGGGCCTTCTCCCTTGGTTAATCCTTCCTGAAGATACCCTCACAGACCCAACCAGAGGTGTGTTTCTAATTCCATTTCAGATCCAATCAAGTTGGCCGTCAAGATTAATCATCACACCAGGCCCTGAGGATGAGGTTTGAGAAAGGAGAATTGGTGAGACCTTGAGCTGTGCCTTTTCTAGCTCAGGGTCTCAAGGAGTCTGGCTGGACTGGGCTGGCTCCCTGCCTGCCTGCATGCAAGACCTGACTTGGGATCATGGCATGTACCCTCCAGCTCTCCAGCTATTCCCAAATCAGGATGGTGATGTTTCAGACAGATCTGTTCTGGAGTGAAGGTACCAGGTGAAGGTTATCAGGGGCCTCAGCTAAGTTTAATTTTATTTAGAAAAATGAGTGAATTATTAAATCTGAATGTCATCGAACAAATCCATTCTTGTTTCACAAATAAAAATAGGGTCTCGTGTATCCTCAGCTGGCCTTGAATTTGATGTGTAGCGGAAGATGACATTGAATTTCTAATCCTCCTGCCTCCACCTCCCACAGTCTGAGATTACAAGTGTGAGCTGCCACACCTTGTTCACAAGGTGCTGGGGATTCAGCCCAGGGTTTTGCGCATGTAAAGTAAGCACTCTACTAACTGAGCTACAACACCATGCCCTGGTAGCTGGTTTGTAGGAGCTGAGAAGT